>NC_140296.1:9175570-9744208 GCF_964211825.1 Aythya ferina
GTACAAACAACATCACTTATTGGCTCAACTCTGGCCAGGGGCACATCCCGTTCCTTTTGGAGCCAGCTGAAACTGGCCCTTGTATAACACGGGCAGCTTCTCGATTATTCTCACAGAGGCCACAGCTCAATTCCCCCACTACCAAAACCTTGCCATATAAACCCGATATATAAGGTGAAGAAGTTAAATCAGATGAATAATATTTATTGTGATTAGCTTTAAAATGGCTTATTTTTATCTTTTCTACATGGTAAAAAGCAAGTCTAAGAAAACAACAGTAAGTTGGTAACATGCACTATGTACTTATATATATACATATATACATACACAATATATTTATATATATATATATATTATATACATATAGAAAGGACTTGTAGGTACTAAAAATTTCCCAGCATATTTGCACATCAGTTAGCTGTAGCAATCTCTTTTCTATAGATACATGAAATAAACTAGTATACTGCATTGTCCCAAGGTACCTTTTTCTCCCTGTGAAACTTATTAGACAAAAAATGCTGCAATGGTAGCCACTAATACAAAAGAAAATAGTGTGACTGTTTTTGGTCTGCAGTGTCTCCATTATTTGTTATTTATTGCCTCAGCTCCTTCAAATAAAAATACTGCAACACTGAGCTCATTCTTATGAGCTCCTCTCATCAAAGAGGTGAAATTTTGATTCACTGTTAACAGAAGAAAATATTGTTTCTTTTTGTGTATTAATTATTGAGTAAAAGGTTTTGTAACTTTTAAACTGACTTTTTTCTTTTTATGCACAATATTTTAAAGTCCATAACGTACTAAAACCAAAGTGCAAGATACAGTTAAAAATCCTTAAAATAGTAAAATGTAATTTTTTTAAGAACCATAACAAAAAAAAAAAAAAAAAAAAAAAAAAGAAAAAAAAAGAAAGAAAGGAAGAAAAGGAAAAAAAAAATTAAAAAAAAAAAAAAAACTGAACACAGATCACAGTCTGAAAATACTATACAATATCTAAGGATAAATTAGATGAATATCACTTGAATTCAGGCATCAACTTTAGCCTCAGTAGTTAGTAGAAAAAGACTGGCTCCTCCATCAGGCTGTTTGTGACAGATTTTCTGACTAACTGTATACAAAATGAAGAGGCATTCTAGCCAGTTTACATACTTATCTGGTGTGAATAATCCCCCGGTACTTTTTTTGTGTGTGTGTGTGTGTGTGTGTGAAATTTATAATCTGCATATAAGAAAACATGAGATTAAATATTATCCATAATTCCTATGTGTCTCCAGAAAAAAAAAGAGAGAGAGAGAGATTAAAGGTATTGCAAGTCATTGGACTCAAAGCAATTTTCCACAGAGGAAACCATATTAATAGAATAAAATTGGTGCTGGAAGTTATTGAGCATGTACTATAACTTTATAAAACTTTTTTTCATAAGTATGCACGATGCTATGATAAATAGCATGCTTAGAATGGGGGCATTCTGAATCAATAGCAGATTATTCTGAATCAATAGCAGAAGATCTGATAACTGTATTTATTGCTAAGTGTCTTTTCAAGTTTCACAATGCACAGCTCTGTTATTATCTACATTCTTTAATCATTCCCCTAAGACTTTTTCAAAGGCTTTGTTTGTACAAAGTTAGAAAAATATTTACAGATTATCTCCCCCCCAAGAAGGTGTCCTCTTGGACAAGAAATATTTTATGTGCAAGGAACTGAAGTATAGAAAAAAGAGAAAGCAGCAGTTTTATGATTATGTCAACCCACTCCAATGCTGGCCATGACAGTGTAAGTCATACCCTCTCACACTGCTTCCAGTTTTCCTTCTCACCACTTTCTTTCCCCAGTATTATAGGGCTAATGACACTTCAACAACAAAAATGTTATTTATTTTCCTTTATCATCATGACCACAGAGACAGTACAAAGGAAGGATGGGAAAACACAGATGGGGAAAATATTGGGTCTAACAACTTCTCAGGCAAAACAAGCTCACCATGAAAGCTTCCTGTTGCTTATTGTCTCGTTCTGCATTGTGTCAATTATCTTAAGCTTATTGATGAAAAATACCATGCATCCATCTGGTCTTAGCATAATAAATATGGCTGGTTTCCATAGCTATGTTGTCTTTTGGCAACAAGCCACTTCATGAACTGAGAGTCAACAGGTCTAAATGAAGATTCATTCCTGAATATTTAGGAAGATGACATGGTTGACCCAGACTGGCCAAAGGGATGTCCATGGTATCATGCTCAGCAATAACAGCTGAGATAAAGAAGGAGTGGGAGAGGGGGAAAGATATGAGGGGGGTGACACATTTGGAGTAATGGCATCTGTCTTCCCAAGGAACCATTATGTGTGATAAGCCCTACTTTCCTGGAGGTAGCTGAAGAACCACCTGCCGATGGGAAGTAGCAAGTTAATTCCTTGGTTTGCTTGCTTGCACATGAACCTTTTGCCTTATGTAGTAAACTGCCTTATCTCAATGAAGGAGTTCTCACACTTTTACCTTTCTGATTCTCTCCCCCATCCCTGGGGGAAAGTGAAAGAGTGGTTTTGCGGCCTGCTGCAGTTAAATGACAATAGAACTATTGTATTGTGAACCCATAATGGTTTGGGGGATATTGAAAGTGAAGCATTGTAGTAAAACATAAAAATAACCACATATCAAATGAAGTACATGGACTTCATACATCTTCCGGAACAAAATGGGTTTTGTTGATGTTGTTTTGCATGTTTGTTTGTTTGTTTGTTTTTTGTTAGTGAGTCACTGTCTCCTTTCATTCATGTCAAGAATGTATAATGAGTTCAAAAATTGACTTTAATACAAAAATACTTTGAAGATGCAGTTTATAGACCATATTCTCCTGTTACTAAATGCACATTATGTCAATCAAATTCATCATGATAGAAAGGAATGAATAGAGTTTTTTTGTATCATAGTTTCATTTAATCTTAGAATCTTCTCATCTTAAAATATTTAATATCCTTCTCTGAGTGGAAATAAGATTATTCTACAATTTAATATCAGTGCTGTTCTTCTCTGGGTTCAGTAAACATCAATTCTGATTTTGACAGGGTTTATTGGAAACACATTTCACCATTTACATTTCCTGAGATTATCCACTGCAAACGTAAGACAGTTCTATAGATGATGTAAATATTGTGTACATCTTTCTATTGTATAAAATGAAAGAAAGGGAAATGCAGAAGTGTCTGAATATTGCACTCTAAGAAAGCACATCACTCTTTTTATCAACAGAAATGTTGAGAGAGTATAACTCCAATACAGAATGTTGTAGAGTCCAAAAGCATTCATTTAATTCAATATGGAAAAAAATAAATCAGCTAAATTAGTGAAAGAAAATGACTGGATCCCCCCAAAAGACATGGGTATAAATGCCAAAGCTCAACATTGCAATAGCTGAGAAAGCATGTGAAAGAGAGCATGTTCTTTCCGTAAATATTTGACCACACTCATAGTGAGAACAGCAGTCTGGTATTGCTCTCGTCTGTTACAGCTTTTTTTATGCCCTGGTCAAGATCTGCTGCTATTTGTGGCGAAGACTTTTCAAGGCCATCTGGTTATATTTAACCCACTACTAAATATATATGAAAGTTGAACTAGGAAGAAGCTGCAAGATTGAGAGCTGTGTGAATACTTCCCCTGTCAGCACTAGAGATGTGCATATTTGTCAATCCATGAAAAAATTGACTATGATTTCCATGCCTGAAATCAAATGTTCAAAACTTACTGTTGCACACTCACAGTGCTGAGCACCCAGTAGTCTTTATTAGACTTAGCAGAAAATGCCACATGAGAAGATGATTTCAAGATTACATTTGGAAATTTTTGAAAATGGAATGTTTTAAGTGCATGAGAACATTCATTCTGGCTTTATTTTATTTATTTATTTATTTATTTATTTTTTGTAATGGAATTTCAAAGTTCATTCTGAAACGTAAAGGTGAAAAAGAATACTACTTTACCTCAGAATAGAAAATACCAATCTATCAATCTGAACAATTTTAATCTAAAATCAATTATTTTTAAGTTGCAACTTTTAGAAAAGAAATCAAAAGAGAACATCTGATTGTCTTTTAGAATGAAAATGTCTTTTTTCTTTTAATCCTTTAAAATGATTTTTTCTTTCAAATGTGAATTATTATTTTCATTAACGTCACTGAACTACCCAAGTGCTTAATCGTTGTGTACAACTGGAGCTCTTCTCCTACAATGTCTTCAGCTAATGACCCAACTTTTATGTTCATCCCAAGTAACATAATATGTATTAAAAACAGTTTCCAGAATATCTAAAATAATCTCTTAGCTACATGATGTTATAGTCTTCCATTCTTATCCTCTTCTTTCTTCTTTTCTATTGTTTATTAGATACACATTCCGATTTACCTTATAGTATATTTCTTTATGTGACCCATAACACAGCAAACCCATATCTCTATGCAAGAGCTAGGCAACATTGTATTATAGTTAATAAACAGTAATCACCAAGAAAATTAAATTGCAACAGACAAATAATCACAGCTCACACAGGTCACAAATAACTATCTGCAAGGTATCAGTTGAATCATATCATTTTTCAACTACCCATTTAAAGTATCTGTAGTCATTCTTTGCCAAGATATGAAAATATTAGTTGCTGCAATCCAAAATACATAATTTAAGCATAAAGCTGATTTGATTAAACTAAATTATTGGGAATAATTAAAGACCTTTCTTTCTCAAATAACAACGATGAGCAGAATATTACTAATTCATCCGACTGCTCACAATTTATATCCAAGAGTAAAGGGAACACTGCTCTGTGGTTCATAATTTGGAACTGAATTTCTTTTATTTGTAATATATGTATATATAAAGAATATATCACAGTCAACACAGAGTAAAGGTAACAAAACCATATTTTAGGTAAACTGTTAATTTAAACTGATAGGAAAATAGATAAACTAATACAGAATGCTCTCAAATGATTATTAACCAAAATGAAGACTGGTGAATGAGAATGAAGGATGGTTTATAGGTAAGTTTGATTTCTAAATTTTCCTCCTTAGACACATTGCTCATAAACCTCACTATTTCTACATTCGGCATGACAAGTCTAGTAATCACCATAGTGCCAAGTCTGAAAACCAATAGTACAAGGAGGACCATGAAGATGATGAAAGGGCTGGAGCACTTCTCTTATGAAGAGAAGAAGAGTTGGGGTCATTCAGCCTGGAGAAGAGAAGGCTCTGGGGAGACCTTATAGCAGCCTTCCAATACCTAAAAGTAAAGGAAAAGCTGGGGAAGAACTTTCTTTTACAGAAAAGCTGGGGAGGGCCTCTTTATCGGGAGTGTAGTGAGTAAAAGGAGTAATGGTTTTAAACTAAAAGAGGATACCCTCTTTTGAGGGTATATTTAGGTTACACATTTGGAAGAAATTCTTTACTCTGAGGAACAGGTTGCCTAGAGAAGCTGTGGCTACCCCATCCCTGGAAATGCTCAAAGCCAGGTTGGATGGAGCTTTAAGCAGCCTGGTGTGGTAGGAAGCGTTCTTGCCCATGACATGGGGTTTGGAACTAGATGATCTTTAAGGTCCCTTCCAACTCAAACCATTCCGTGATTCTATGATTTTATGATTCTAGGTTAACTGTGAAATAGTACCTAGAGAGGTGGAAGAGGAAGAGCCAACTATCTACTAAATATATCACATCTCCATTAGATTGATCACTGCGTGCTCAGTCTTTTATTGATGTTGACTTGTTTGAGATACAGCCTTTTCTTCTACTCATATCTTTTTTCATTTATGAATAGTGCATCTTTTGGACAGCTAGTTCACTGAAAATGTGGTTTCTTGAAACATGAACCTGTTAATGAATATGTTATTAATTCCTGATCTAAGTCCCCCTCAAACCTAAGTGATGGCTGACCTTTGTATCGATAAGCCTTAAATTTTCAGCCTCATTGATGAGCTTTCAGATGGAACAGTACAGAAAGGTCACCAATACATATTTAGCAGGTTCAGTTTCATCACTGTGTACAGTGTTTTGAAGTCACAGATATGATAGTACAGGAGACGGTAACCACAATCTCTTATTCTCAAATAAGAGATTGGAGAAGAACAAAGCAAAAAACTCACCTATAATTAACTTTGGTTGGAGCTATTACAGAATTAAAGACCATAATTTACCATTTAAACCTGAATTTGAATATGAAATATTCTTCAACATAAAAATTTTCAAGTCAAGATTTTGGGTTCATGTAGTATGGAATGGTATTTTGTTATTGACACAGAGAGGTGATGTAGTTCACATTTGCTGTAGATAAGCAGTATTTCTTTCTCTTTGATTCTTAATAGAATGTGTACTTCCCAATTATAACAATAGTATCTCATAGTAATTTCATATCAAAATAACACAAATCAGGAAGGTTTCGAATCTCAGGGCTCTTAAAATACCCATTGCAACATCCTTTTTTGTCATGCATGCCAGAAGTCTTAACACTTGGAATACATTCAAGACAGCTGAGAGGAGGAACAAAGTGGAAAAAAAGTATTGTCTATCTGGGTGAAAGAAAATGGTTTGGGATAAGAATTATATTTTAATAATGTTTTAATAATAGTAATAATAATTAATAATAATAATAAATAGAAGCAATGAATAAATCTACTTAATCTTTTTTCAGCAGTTATATGTAACATCATGATTTTGAACTATATAACAATGAAGATCCCTCCAGAAATATGTCATTTCAATAACATATTTTGTGATCTAATGTATCATTACTTGCTGAGGCGATCGGCTCCAGGGCAGACGTGTTCTGCAGTGGAGCGGGGAATCGGACAGGCAGGGCTAATTTTTCCAGCACCGAGCCCACGTGAGGGAGCCGCCAGGACCCGGCAGCCCTCGTGAGGGAGGTGAACGAGGTGTAGGCGGAGCCGCTTTCTCTAAGGGGAAAACGGATCCCAGGCCAGGACCTGGCAGGGCTCATTGAGAGGGCTTTAAACTAGGTGAGAAGGGGGACTGGGCTGAAACAAGGCTTGTTGGGGCTGTGCCAGGGATAACAATGGCAAGGCCAGGGGATAAGGCAATGGCCCAACTGAAGTGCATCTACACTAATGCACGCAGCATGGGTAACAAACAGGAGGAGCTGGAAGCCATCGTGCAGCAGACAGACTACGACTTGGTTGCCATCACAGAAACGTGGTGGGACCACTCTCATGACTGGAGTGCTGCAATGACTGGCTATAGGCTCTTCAGAAGGGACAGGCAGCATGGAAGGGGTGGTGGCGTGGCTCTCTATATTAGAGAATCTTTCGATGTAGAACTCGAGGCTGGGAATGATAAGGTTGAGTCCCTTTGGGTTAGGATCGGCGGGAAGGCCAACAAGGCTAGTGTCCTGGTCGGGGTCTGCTATAGACCGCCGAACCAGGATGAGGAGACGGATGAGGAGTTCTGTAGGCAGCTGACAGAAGTTGCGAAATCTTCAGCGCTTGTACTTGTGGGGGACTTCAACTTCCCAGATATATCCTGGAAGTACAATATAGCCCTGAGAAAGCAGTCTAGAAGGTTTCTGGAGAGCATGGAAGATAGCTTCCTGATGCAGCTGGTTAGTGAGCCTACCAGGGGAGGTGCCCTGCTAGACCTTCTCTTCACAAACAGAGAAGGACTAGTGGGAGATGTGGTGGTTGGAAGCTTTCTTGGGCAGAGTGACCATGCAATGGTAGAGTTCTCCATTCTTGGAGACGCCAGGAAGGGGACCAGTAAAACTGCTGTATTGGACTTCCGGAGGGCCGACTTTGAACTGTTCAGGACACTGGTTGGTAGAGTCCCTTGGGAGGCGGTTCTGAAGAGCAGAGCAGTCCAGGAAGGCTGGGCGCTCTTCAAGAAGGAAATCTTAGGAGTCTGTAGAGAGGTGGGGGTTGGTCTATTCTCCCATGTGCCTGGTGACAGGATGAGGGGGAACGGGCTAAAGTTGCGCCAGGGGTGCTTTAGGTTGGATATTAGGAAGAACTTCTTTACTAAGAGGGTTGTGAGGCATTGGAATGGGCTGGCCAGGGAAGTGGTGGAGTCACCATCCCTGGAGGTCTTTAAAAGACATTTACATGTTGAACTTAACGATATGGTTTAGTGGAGGACTTGTTAGTGTTAGGTCAGAGGTTGGACTCGATGATCTTGAGTTCTCTTCCGACCTACACAACTCTGTGATTCTGTGATTACATTAATCTATCACCACATACTGATAGGAAATCAGAAGGGTAACAGAGAATGACTTCCCACTCTAGAAGAATTACATTCAGGAGGATCTAACTGTAGTTTGTAGGAAAAATTCCTGAACAAGTCCTTTAAAATCTGGGTAGACTGGCTAAAATCTTAACTGGTCTCCATTCATACCCCATTGCTGACAATTTTGTGATAATTTGGTCAGGCTCCAGGATCATTAATATTATGGCAGTGCCCTGAAATGCAGCACTTGCCAATGAAGAAATCTAAAGGAAGAGGTAATTATACTCTCACAAGCTTACAACGTAATTTAAATGTAGATATAAAAAGGGATCATAATTCAAAAGTAGGGAAAGTAAGACTGTAGAAAATGGTAATAGGAGCATAAAATATATTGGCCACTGATAGAAACAGATATATGACTTCACAAGAAGATTGGGAAGCTTAATTTATGTTTGATCTTCAGAAAAGAGGTCATCTTTAATTGCTACATATTATTGCCATTATCTATTATTATCACTAATGTTAGCTCTAAGAAATCAGTGATGGAAGGCACAATAAACCCAGGAGGTATCTTAATAATTTAACTCATTTAACTATCTCTTGAAAAATAATTACTTTTAAGCTGTGAAGCTTCTTAAACACAATGATCATCAGTCTTCACATGCTTGCTTTACACTTACCCTGAAAACTTCTTGCTGAACAGTCTATATTTTTTGCCACCATGATCTTGGGAATGTTAGTCATCTTAAGACTTAGAAACAGAAATGTGGTGCTGAAAGGAAATTCCATGAGATAAAATAAATCAACAAATGAAATTCAAGTGATCAAATGCAGACTGTCATCTAGACTCTTTTCATGACAGAGTGAAGAAAAGCAACACTTTGAAGGCAAAATCTATCTAATTTTAAAGGAGACACATAGTACTAGTGGAAGAATATCCCATGTAAAACATCTATTTCTCCCCATGTTTTTAATGTATCTTGCAATGGGGACAAATAGATATCCTGTGCTTCAAAAGTCTATCAAATAAGGAAATGCAATGGATAGGAACTGGATATGTGAGATGAATTTTTGGCAATAATTACTAATCCACCTTGCTAGCTGGAAAATTTAAAATAAATAAATTCAAGGTGAAGTTGGTTTACTAGTTTAAAATAAATGTTGTATATTTGCATATTGATTTTGAAATCTCATTCATTTGAGCATTGTTTTGTCTTCACATACAGCATATGAAGCTGAACTTTCACAGAGAGCAAAGCAGAGTTAATTCAGTGTTGGTGATAGCAGTGCTCGTTCTTTCTATATTTGTGTCTCACCTGAAACATGTCTCCAAAGTGGTAGATCTGGATTTTAAATCTGTGGCAGTGTTCAGGACCAGACTTGATGGGGCTTTGAGCAACCGGGCCTGATGGAAGGTGTGCCTTGGCAGGGGGGTGGAGTTAGGTGGTCTTTAAGGTCCCTTCCAACCTAAACCATTCTATGATTCTACGAACATGCAGCTACTGCTGTTCAAGGGCATATCCCTAGTTATCAGTTTTTTTAACACTAAATTAACACTATTAACACTATTACAGTTGGAAACATTCTCCTCCTCTCTTCTGAGACGTGCAGTGGATGTGCAAAGGAACAAGGAAACCAAAGTGATTCTGGTTCCTTTCTCTAGAGAGGCACTTTTCAGAGATACATAGAACAGCAACTTGGTGATCCCTAGACAGCCTGTTGCTTGATCAGTAGGCCTTCCTTTTCTTTTTCTTTTCCATCTGACAATTGACAATCATAAAGACTGCAGACACTCCTAGACACAGTATTCCCTACTGACTGAGTCAGGTAGTTTCTCAGTATGCATGCAGTATCTCTGAATACACCCTTAAGGACTGTTGAAAGGTAGCACTGTGTGAAGAACTATTAATTCTTAGTCTAAGTGCTCTGAATAATTACATGGGAATAGATACCTACAATACTAGACTTCATAGTGCCTAACTTACTGCTCAAGTAAATGATCTGACCATGTTAATGCTTGATAAGTTTTCCAAGATTCTCAATACCATTTAAATGCCTTGTTCTTGATGTTTCAAATATATTTATTTATTTATTTATTTATTTTACTAAGAATATGTATAACATTTTTTTCTCAGTTTTTATTAGTGCTTGTGTTCCTGTTTATGTCAAGACATGTTTATGTCTGGCCCTGCTTCCATGTAGGAGTAATTTGTAGGATAAGAGTGGTATATGATCTTTTCTTCTCAGCATGTTACATAGCAAAGAAAAGCATCCTTCATCAATTTTAAATTTTCTTCCACTGAGAATGTTCTGATCTACCTTTCTATATTTTGCAATAGAAGGATATGAGAGAAGTTGAAGATATTATACTCAGAGAAAAAATAAGAAAAAAATGCAGTATGCAAATTTGAGAAATTTAACTGATATTTTTAACCACTGAACAGAATTAGCAAAAAGTCTAATGAAAGTTTTTTCTCCTTTTGCATGCATTGCTACTATCTATGGCAGGAATGGAAACAATAACACTGAATTATTTAGAACCTCTCCTTTGGACACAGCAGAAATCTGCTTTTATATGATAGTTGCAATGATGCTCATCTGACTGTCCCAAATATAGCTTATTTTCAACTATCTGGTATATTACTCACTTCAGCTGATGAGTTCATGCTCTCCCCTGCATCTTCTTCACACAAATAAAAGTACCCACAACAGGTCAGGCACAATTAGTACTTCTTTGACTTTAACCTCTGTATTTTTGTACAGCTTCTTTGTAGATCTCATTGTAGATTTAGGAAGTAGAATAAGCTATATTTCCACACTCACACAACCAGCAAAAGTAAATATTTTATTAACTGTAAAAATATTTCTGTGTAGACTCTCATAATAGCAGAAGGAGAAGAGACAAAGAATGCAGTCAGAAGAGAATTCTTGGTAAGCTGTCCTATATAACCTCATCTGTGACTCTGTTCTAAGGATGCAAAACTCTCCAGTGTGACAGTATAATAAAGAACATTGAAGAATATAAAAAAAAAAAAAAAAAAAAGTTTTCTAGTTAGAATTAACTTCCATTTTATGTGAAGATTTCATAGCTGTTGATGACTAAACCAGGGGCAAGTAGCCCTAAATGCTCTTGTGTAGCTTTCAAATTGGTGTGAGTAGCACATAAGTCTAGTCAAAGTACTCAGTAAAGAAAAAAGAAATTTTCTTAGTACTGCCACATTTACAAGAACAGGTGATGTACATGTAATTAAAAGAATGCATACAATAGTAAGCAGAGCAGTGGGTAGCATTCAGAATGGCAAAAGCAATGGCATGGTTCTCCAAGCCTTCCAAACAAATTACCCAATGACTTCATTCAGAGGGCTGCAGCTGCAAACTCTGTTTGGTGTGGGTGCAATGCAACTTTTATCACTTCTTAGTAGCATTTATTCCTTATCCAGACTTCTGTTTCTTTGCTTTCCCTTCCCTTACTTACTGTTCTTGCTATTCTCATGAAAATCTTAATTCTTACTGATAGCAAACAGATTATTCAATTCTACTTTCCTCAAAGTGATCAAAAAATCATATGCCATATTTAATACAAATGAACTGGTTCATGGATTTTGATCATGTTAACCACTGACTGAATTAGGCTGAGTTTCCTGCAGTTTCTTTCTTCTGCTTCTAAAGTTATTTTTCATGCCTTTAGCCTACTCATTATATTTAGTTTCTGACTCATTTCTTTAGAGCTCTGAATTCTTTTCTGACTCACTGGGAATCATTTATTCTGTTTTGGTTTCACCAGGACAGGTTTCCAGATTTCATCTCTCAGATGTCATCACTAATGTCATCACAAAGTTTGTTTACAAATGACTTTTTGTCTCACGTGGAGAAACACTGATGTCAGATGCTGCTTCACCAATCAAATGTCTTAAGAAAGACATTCTGTCCCAGAGCAATTAGGAATAGAAATCACCTCTTTAAAGGTGATGCAACTAATAGCCTAGCTGAAGTGCCTCTACACCAATGCAAGCAGCATAGGAAACAAATAGGAGGAGTTGGAAACAATAGTGCAATTAGACAAACATGACCTGATTGCTATCACAGAAATGTGGTGGGTCAGATCACATAACTGGAACACTGGAATAGACTACAACTTTTTCAGAAGAAATAGACAGGAGAGAAGGGAGAGGGTGTTGCTCTCTATATTAGGGAATGGATTGATTGTGAAGAGATGCCTCTGAGAAACAGCCATGAACAGGTGAGAGCCTGTCAATAAAAGTCATATATTTTATTGATCAATAAAGGACACCTTGTGGTTGGTGTCTACTAGAGCCTACCTGATCAAGAGGAGCCTGTTGATGAGGCCTTCCTGCTTCAGCTACAAGAAGCATTGCACTCTCATGCTCTCATCCTGATGGGGGACTTCAGCCACCTGGATGTCTGCTGGAAAACCTACACAGCAGGCTGTAAGCAATCCAGGAGACTTCTGGAGTGTGTTGAGGATAACTTCCTAATCCAGGTGTTAGACAAACCAACCAGGGGAGAAGCTTTACTTGACCTCACCAATTGGTGCTCACCAGTGCAGATGAACTCATTAAAAAAGGTTAAGACTGGAGGCAGGCTGGGCTGCAGTGACCACCCCCTGGCTGAGTTTGTGATCTAGAGGAATACAGGCCTCACAAAGAGCAAAGTTCAAACCCTGAACTTCCACCTACTTAAAGACCTAGTAGATGAGATCCTTTGTTCTCAGGGACAAAGGATTTAAACAGAGCTGGAGACTCTTTAAAGATGTTTTCCTTAGAGCACAAGAACTCTCCATTCCCCTGAGTAAGAAAGCAAGCAGGGAGTTCAGAAAGCCAGGTTGGCTGAGCAAGGATCTGTTGCTCAAAATGAGGCACAGGTAGGAAACACACAGGCAGTGGAAGCAGAGACATTTGACTTGGGAATAATACAGGAATGCTGTTTGGATATGCAGGGATGGGATCAGGAAATCCA
This sequence comes from Aythya ferina, assembly GCF_964211825.1. Classification (NCBI taxonomy): domain Eukaryota; kingdom Metazoa; phylum Chordata; class Aves; order Anseriformes; family Anatidae; genus Aythya; species Aythya ferina. Next base: position 9,188,761 of record NC_140296.1, read on the forward strand.
AGGTGCAGACAAAACTGAGCTTGGCAAGAGATGCAAAAAGTAACACAAAGGGATTCTATGGGTATATTGTACAGAAAAGAAAAGCCAAAGAGAGTGTATCACTCTGATAAATGAGAAGGGTGAACTGGTAACAACAGACATGGAGAAGGCTGAGGTACTCAATGAGTTCTTTGCTTCAGTCTTCACTGTCAGTCAGCCTTTCCATATCTCTTATCTCCCTGAACCCGTAGATGGAGGCTGGGGGAGCAAAGTCCCTCCCACTGTAACCAAAGAGCAGGTTTGAGACCACCTGGTGAAGCTGAACAGGTACATGTCTATAGGGCCTGATGCCTAGGTCCTGAGGGAACTGGCTAATGGAGTTGCAAAGCCTCTCTTTATCTTATTTGTAAAGTCACGGAAGTCAGGTAAAGTCCACAGTGACTGGTGACTGGAAAAAGGGAAACATCACTCCCATTTTTAAAAAGGGTAGAAAGGAGGACTTGGGAAACTACAGACTGGAGATCCTCACCTTTGTGAGGATCATGGAAAGATCATGGAATGGGTCCTCCTGGAAGCAATGTCAAGGCACATGCAGGACAAGGAGGTGATCTTAAGAGACTGGGTTGCATACAGGTGTGCTCAGGTGGTTCAGCCAGTCATTATGTAAGGGCTTAATTCAGTTGACAACAGATGATACTGCCATGACTGGCAGCATTTAAGACACTAGGAATGCTGGGACTTAGACATATGGCTGGCAAATATGATCTGGGACATATAGAATATACATGTCCTTTGGGACTGGTACCTGGAGGTCAGTCAGGACAACTTTATGAAACCTAGTGTCTACTTTCTGGTGAGATGAATAGTTTCTAGACCCCACTGAATATATCTCTAATGGCTATCATTGGAATTTAGACCAACAGTTCACATGAACCCATACATGTAGGCATGTTGGTGGAGGTTAAGAAGCATTTAGACATATGATCTGAATTTTGGGGTGAATTTTGTGTGCTGGGCAGCTAAACACCATAACCACTCTCTCACTCCCCCTCTTTAGATGAGGAGGGGGAGAAGTAAAGCAAAGAACAACTCACGAGTTGAGATAAGGATAATTTAATTAAAGGGAAATAATAATAATAATTAAAGAAAGATTATTATGAACTAAACAATTTAACTAAAGGGAAATAAAAAGGGAAAGGGGAAAAGGGAGGGGGAAAGGGAAAATTAAAAAAAAAAAAAAAAAAAGGAGGAAAACAAACAAATAAAACAAATGAAGGCTATGTGGAAATGCAGAGGAAGGAAATTACTCTCTACTTCCCACAAATGACTGATGATTGACCACGTCCTTGAAGCAAGGCCTCAACGCACGCAGCCGGTGTTCGGGAGGAGGACTAATGTTTTCACAACGAGAGCCCACCCCTCCCCTCTTCTTCCTGTTTCCACCTTTTATAGCTGAGAGTGACATCACATGGTATGGAATATCCCTTTGGTTGGTTTAGGTGAGCTGCCCTGGTGATGTTTCTCTTCTCACTTTTTGCCCACCCCCTAGGAGGGTTAGAGAGAGGCCCGATGCTGTGCCAGCACTGCTCAGCAGTAGACACAACACTGGTGTGATAACACTGCTGTTCCAACTACAAGTGCAGAGTACAGCACTGTATGAGCTGCTGCAGGGAAAGTTAACATTCCAGCCAGTCCCAGTACAACTTGTGTGGAGCCAGGAGTTGGACTCGATGATCCTTTTGGGTCCCTTCCAACTCAGGATATTCTATGATTCTATGATATTTCAATGTCTTAATCTGGAACTAAACTCTGATACAGGATTTTGATTTTAACTAATATCCACAAATATCCAGCAATTTACATTCTGGTGAAACATTTTAAAAGTTTCCTTAAAAATGAAATTAATAACTTGGAGAATTATTAATAACTTGAAAGTATGTATATTGTAGTAGTCAATGAAGTACTCTATAATATATAAATAAAAAGTAAGAGCTGAACAAAAACAAGAATTTCTGTCATAGTTAATATTCCACTTTCATTATTTCCTCTTATCCTGGAGAAGGATTGAGCATTGGAATGTCAAACTAACAAACAAAAATAGTTCAAGTAAATAAATAAATAAATAACAGTTCAGAAAGTATTTGAAATGCTAGTCTTCTATCTTTGCTTGAATTGAGAACAATGATGACGTTACAATTTTTCCCTTACTTAGACACTTAAAGGTTATTATGATCAGCTTTTCTCAGGCATATAGACATGTAGCATGGAATTATTTAGACACATGAATATTTCCAAGATGTTTAAAATTAGAACTGATAAAAAACTCAAAAGCTGATAAAAGATGTTAAATTTAGAGCTGCAAGAAATATGTCAATGAATCTCTGAGTTAGGATGGGATATCTCTGTGCTGTGATTCAATTTCTTACAGAAAGTGAACAATTAGGATATGTATTTAAAATAGGTTACCTTTTGATAAATATTACATCCATGACATGCAAAATAGTAAGAAGTAGGGCAGTTTAAGCAAGCGTGAATTAATCCCTTTTAATACCAAGAGAACAAGAAAGTATTTTAACAGCCAAGATTTTAACATCCTTCAAAGAAGTGCGGTTTACTTTGAAACAAGGTTAACAAATGACAAATAGAATGTATTTTAATAAATTGTCTTGGCCTGCAAAATAAGCAAAAGTATACAATGAATGAAATCAAACTGAATTTGAGACCATTAAAAAATTGAGATATTGAACTACTGATTAAAATATTTTTTTAAAACTCTTGGTATTGCATGGAAACAATTGGAAGAGCTCCTAGGATCATGACAATAGCAGAAAAATATTATAAATGTTCATTTTGTTTTCAGTAGCAGATCTTTTATTTTCTAAGTGGAAAGGACAGCTCACTCGGCCTACTGCAACAGAGGAACATTTCAGCCTTTCCTATTTCCTCTGTTTTTAAACCAGCATCACTTGTCTGGGTCAATGTTAGCATGGGAGCATAGACATATCTGTTTGATTTAAATCTTAACCAAAGAAAATACACAGTTTAACCAACTAAAAAGAACTAAAAAGGGGAATAATTAATAGGATATGAAAAACTGGTGTTATCAAACCAATATTATTTTAATTATTAAATTAGAATTTTGTTTTAATAAGGTTAATAATGTTGATAATATTCATTTCAACCTACTAATGCACAGTATTTTAATTAAGAGACCTGAAAAAGAGTATTTTACAGAAATTAAATATTAAATTAAGAATTGACTGATAGATTTTAAATTGTGTAAAAGGGGAATTAATTAATGTAATGTAGCCAGATCCTACAGAGAGTCATCCTAGACCTTCTGGCATTTAACATTCTTACTAAAAGCCTGAAAAAAAAATTAAGATGTGTTAAGCAATTCTGAAAACAGCCTGAAGACAGATGAACTGCAAAATATTAACAAAAATAGACCAAAGTTATGGAACATCTTGGATGATTCAGATGGTTGGGCATAAACTAGCGAAGTGTATGAATATAGCCAAACGGGAAGTTATATATCTAGGAAGAGAAGTGGAAGGCTATATTTGTACGATGGAAATCTATATTCAGACAGTAAAAGACTCATGAAAAGGATTTGAATCTTAAAATAATTCATTAACTGAACATAGGTTATTGGGCGTAGGTATGTTCAAAAGGCTGCATATAAACTAAGATAGATCAAAGCAGAATAGAGAGTCACCTTATCTCCGTGTTTTGCTTTGATACAGCTGCTGATGTTAGATTGACTTTGTATAAAACAAGAGGAATGATGAATTCATGATCACTCAGAAAAGAACCATAAAAATATTTAGAAGACATCTTTTATAACAAAAAAAGAGGAAGAGATCAGTCTGTTTACTTCTCTTTACTTCTACTCTCTAAATAAAGAGTAACTTTTGTGATTTGTTCACTGATTACTTAACACTGAGTAAGAGATTCAAATGGACATGCAAGGTAGGATTATTTTGTTTGACTTCAAATGTCTACCATGCACATACCCTTATCAAAGTTTCTTACAAGGGGATCCTTTTTTAAAAAAGGCTCTTAAAGTAATTTCTGAATTCTGTTTTAGTTTCACAGAAGTCCCTGTCTAGCATCAACTGGGTAAGCATCTGTGTTAGATTCTGTTTAACAGAGGTGTCACCTTAATAAAGGGGTGAACTGTGCTTCTAAATAAAAATTTAAATACAGAATTCAAACCTATATTATACAGAGACTTTTATTTCTTTCAATTATAACAAACTGAACAATTAAATAAACATACAATCATAGAATCATTAGGGTTGGGTAAGACCTCCAAGATCATCTGGCCCAACCATCACTCTATCACCAATGTCACCCACTAAACCATGTCCCTAAGCACCAGGTCCAACATTTCCTTGAATACTCCCAGGGATGGTGACACCACCACTTTCCTGGGCAACCCATTCCAATGACTAACTATTCTTAGATTGTTAACCTTCACATAGGTTTATAGGAATAGTCAGAAGAACTTTAACAAGCACTTTACATTCCAATTTTGGGTTCTGTAATGGTGTCATTCTGATACATTTAAAACCAGAATATGGTCTAACAAAAGCATAAAAACATTTTTTTCTTGTTTCCGTAGTCAACTCTCTGACAGGAGTTATTGTTATGAAAACGTGTTCAAATGAAATGGTCCCAAAACTAAATGAATCTTTGAATAGGAGTTCAAATGACATTTTGTGTACATGGAGATCCAGATTGATGGATGATACCATAAAAAGAATGCCTGTACAAGACTGCAGGAAGGGACTCAAACAATTTCAGTCAATAAAATTACCATAAGACTTCTTGAAGTTTTATTTTCTCATAATTACTGTACAGAGTTATTATTGCTTTGTCCAGCTTTTTTTTTTTTTTTTTTTTTGGTTAATATTCTAATCCTGTGAATGGCAAAGGAAATCAAAAACTTATATTCCTTTTGGGGAGCCAGACAACAATTTTAGGTGCAGGAACTCACATTCATTATCTGGTAGCAGTACGTTGGGCTGGCTTTAAAGAGAAAGTTTTCTTGAAGAGGTCATCCACAAAAAATGTCACCTCTGCAAATGCCATTTGTATACACAATGACTGCTCCAGATAAAAGCCTGAAAAATTAAATAGCTATCATGACATTCCTGTAAATGGTTTCTTCTATTCTGCGCTGAGAAGTGACATATTCTGGGAGGGATACACAGACTGAGAGTATGCAATCATATGGTTAGTGCAACCCGACAAACTTAATGGAATCATAGAACATCCTGAGTTGGAATGAACCCACAAGGATCATCGAGTCCAAACCCTGTCTCCACACAGGACCACCCAAAAATCAGACCCTATGCCTGAGAGCATTGTCCAAATGCTTCTTGAACTCTGTCAGGCTTGGTGCTGTAACCACTGACGTGTGGAGCTTGTTCCAGTGCCTGACAACCCTCTCAGTTAAGAACCTTTTCCTAACACCCAGCCTGACCCTCCCCTGTCCCAGCTCAACACTGTTCCCTCAGGTCCTGTCACTGTCCCCAAAGAGCAGACCTCAGCGCCTGCCCCTCCTCTCCCCTTGTGAAGGAGCTGCAGGCCACTGAGAGGCCTTCCCTCAGCTTTCTCTGCTCTGTGCTGAACAAACCAGTGACCTCAGCTAGCAATGCCGTGCTTGATATACAGCAACTTTCTGTTGTGTGTTTTGAGTTGTGGAGAAAATCTTCTCGGCAGATTATCTCATATGAGTCAGCATCAGGCTTTGCCTAACTTCATTTGCTCTAGTTGAGAAGGCAAATTTTCACCTGTACTATAAGGATGAAAGAAGCTGCCCAGAGGACTCTTGCTGCAAGATTTCAGATTAGGATTGTGGTGGTAGAGGTGTGTCAGCCAGTCATGACTTGTGGTATAAATATGTGGTGCAAAAGTGACCCAGTTCAAGAAAGAAAGGGTTTTCTCAAGCTCTCTCAAGAGGGAGAAACTGCATAACTTTACAACTATCAAACAAAGGGCATTCTTCAAAATGTTCATGCTGTATTTAATACTGTTTTTGAGCCTCCCCACCCTCCCCCATGTGCACTGACACTATGTGCCTGTGACAGATAACGAGGCACTCAAACTGAAATAAATGTCCATACTGTGGCTTGACTCAGACACAGAGAAGCAAGTAAATTAGGATTTATGGCTGATATGCTGTCCGTACCTGGTCTTATTATACATCAATACTGCAAATGTCTTCACCAGCAGGATAACCATTTTACCCCTAACAATATGTTGACATTTTAATGATGATTTAAGAATGGAACTTAACTTTTAATTCTGAAATTTCTTGACTTTATGGGTTTAAAGGTGACTTGCAAGTGACTTGCAAGAGAACCTAGTTAGCTGGAGATATATGTAGAGTGTCATCTGTGTTCAGGGTGATTTTGAAAGCCTTGAACTGTGACTGGCCTAATTTTTCTCATTTCCAGTCCATTCCAATGAACAACTTGAAGTTTTAATTTAATCTTCACAGCACATTAAAGTTTATTCCCCAGCTATGAAGATCCTCAGCTTCCAAAACTGCCAGGATAAGTGTGTTTTTATGGGGCAATAAAAATCATAAGATGCGAGTTGTTGCAGACAAGGAGCAAAATAAAACTTTCTCAAAAATGACTGTGCAGGAAAAACTGGAGAATGTTGGATAGGTCTAGTGTGTGATCATGTGATCACCTTAAGGAAGAAAAGGTAAATACCAATAAGGGGAAACTTCCATGTTACAGCAACAACGACAACATTCATACACCCTGTCTCTTCAATATTCTAAGAGGTTAAATAGACAATCAACATTTTGTACATGGTGAAATATCTCAGTATTCTCATTTCTGTTGAAACAGTAGGTCAAAAAGCCACAGGACAAGACATTTTCTATGGCCTTTGACTGTGTATTCCAGATTAATGAATTTTAATCTCTTTAGTTTTGCAGAAAGAAGAACAAGGTGACTTGATTAAGATGTGTAACAGCATGGCTGATATTATTGTGATGTTGGAATGTTAGGAAGATGTCCACAGAAGTGAAGAGACTTTTATCTATAATGTAGGTCAATGTAGTAGCAGACCACATAGGAGCAGATTCTTGATCAAGCCCATGTGCTGGCTGCTAGGCCATGATGTTTTAAGGGAGGGAAAACATCATGTGTTAAATGTCTAAATATACTAGAAACTTGGAACTGGAAGTAAGAGTTTCTATATAATTAGGCTGATCATCTTAGTCAACAAGCTGCCAGGAGAACAGCTGATATGGATGTCTTCAACTCACAAAATCAAACACAGCTTAGACGATACATAAGGGGACTTGGAGAAATTCATAGACTGTTAAAAAGAGCAAGCTAGATGAGCTAGTCCATAAAGACTCTTTGTCCTAAAATATGCAGAATGACATTCAGAACAAAAAACAGTGGTGGTAAGGAATGAATCTGAAAAGTGATGGTTGTGGTGGAGTGATCTGTAAACACTTTCCCTGTATTTTCTTATTTCCAGTGAATAATTTCAAAAAATACAGAACATCATAAACTGAAAAGAGACCAAAACCATCACATGATCCCTACTCATTTTCTGCTTGGAAATAGTAATTATATAGATTGTCTTTGATGAAAGGTGTAACATTTGAAATGTACATAATTATGGTCCAGCTAGGAGTTCAGAAGTAAGAACATCAGAAAAAAATTGATTAAAAAGAGAAAAAAAAAAAAAAAGGCAGCACTATCTTACAGCTATACTAAGCATTTCTGCAGCTGCAACAATCAATACATACACCGTAAAACTACAGAACTAAGTGTTCACTTCAAAGATAATCAGATTATTACTTTCACACTTCATCTTGCATTGGTTTTAGTTACATTCTTTCTGAAATGTTATGAAAGAAAAATTGATGTATCTTTTTCCTCCTATTTCCTTGTGATTGTCTTAGCACAGCAAAGAAAATCAAACCCTGAGAGAAAAAGTCAGTTCCAGATGATATAGACCTTTTAGATATTTGCTTCTTATCACGTCCTGCTTTCAGAAGCTCTTTTAACAGTCTCTGTAGGATTTATATCGTTTCCTTTAATTTTGTGCAAAACTTACAAGGATTTGAAAGTACATACACTGCCAGAAAAATACAAATAAATAAGAATAATAGCAAAAATTTAAAGACTCAATCATTAAACTGTTCATACTATGTTATTAGAATCTTGACCTTTTTAATGTTTGTTGGAAAAATTCAGTGGCAAATGATCAGACTCTGGAGTGATTGTATTGTATTAAATCAAAGCAAGAAATATCTGGAAATGTGGAACATTGCTTCAGTAAAGGAACTACCTGTGAAATCCAAACACTGTAATAGGCAGAGATGGTCAACATGTAGGCAGCCAACTAAAACCAGAAATAAACACTTTCAGACTGAAATGGAAACAGGAAGTCAGAACTTACTGTAAAATGAAAATTTTGAAAACATTTCAAAATAAGTTATTTGAAAATGTATTTTGAATGAAATTTGAGGGTTAAGCTGTTTTTCTGGCATGGATTGTAAGTAGTGGTGTAAGTAGTGGTAGAACATAATAACACATCCTTGCATATCAGATTTTAAAATGACATTCACATCATAAACAAAGACCAAAACATCTTGAAATATTGTAAGAATAGTAGTTGTGAAGAATATGACAAATCTTAGCATATTTTAAAGAGAAATTACATGTCATTTTTCTCTACTACTATTGATATGCCACTGTAATTCTGTAAAACAGGTAAAGATATATGAAGATTTTTTTTTTTTTTTTTTTATGGAAACAAGCAAACAAACAAACACAATTTTCAAGAGGCATTACATTCAACTCAATACCATAGCAATCCTCCTCTCTGATCTTCTGGATATTGCCCCAATGCCTGAAATAGAATGTGTACGTCCATCAAACAGAATGAATTAATTAATCAAAAGAATGGAAGAAAAATAGAAGGAAAAAAGTCAGACATTCTGTACAGGACTTAATTTTGCACTCACCAAGAAGTGAATGAAATGGCCATAAAATCGTATTGTCACCCTAAGTCTGTCAAAACTGTTTTCAGTTAACTTGGTGTCCTGGTTTCAGTTAGAACAGAATTAATTTTCTTCCTAGTAGCTGGTGGAATGCTGTGTTTTGGCTTAGGATGAGAAGAGTGCTGATAACACCCCGATGTTTTAATTGTTGCAGAGCAGTGCTTACACCAAGCCAAGGACATCTCAGCCTTTTGCTCTGTCCTGCTAACGGGCAGGCTGGGGGTGCAGCAAGAGCTGGGAGGGGACAGACCCAGGACAGCTGACCCAAACTAGCCAAAGGGGTATTCCATACCATCTGACGTCATGCTAAACCATATATAGGGGTGGCTAGCAGGGGGGAGGGGGCCGGACTGCTCGGGGTTAGGCTGGGCATCGGTCAGCGGGTGGTGAGCAATTGCATTGTGCATCACTTGTTTGTACATATTAGTAGTAGTAGTACTATTATCACCATTGTATTATTATTATTATTATTATTATTATTATTATATTGTTATTATTATTTTCCTGTCTTATTAAACTGTCTTTATCTCAACTCATGGGCTTCACTTTCCATTTCTCTCCCCTGTTCCAGAGAGGGAGGGGGGAGGGTGAGCGAACGGCTGCGTGGTGTTTAGCTGCCGGCCAGGTTAAACCACGACACTTGGAAAAAAATAAAATAACAAACAAAACAAAACAAAAACAAACAAATGAAATCCAAACATGATTACGAGGGTAATATGAGGGGTGGCATCCCTGCCCATGGCAGGGGCGTTGGAACTATGTGATCTTTAAGGTCCCTTCCAACCCAAGCCATTCTATTGTTATGGTTATATAGATTACATCTGCTTTTATTTGAATAGAGCAAAATAAACTGAATCTTTCTGATAAATCAAATAATAGCCTATTTCTACTACTACTGTTACTAGGAATGAATTCTACTGCAAGATTAAGAAAGGGAGCCCTTTATCTTTGATTCTATGTTTTCATGAAGAATTCTATAAATTGTTCTTCAACAGCTTATTTGCTTTTGTCTGCACAGCTTGAACTACTCATTTATCTGTCCTGTAATGAGGGTGCCCAAAACTCAATGCAATATTCAAGGTGCAGTCTCACTGTTGTCAAGTACAGTGGAACAATCACCTCTCTGGTCACACTATTTCTGATACAAGCCAGGATGCCATTTGTCTTCTTGCCAACCTGGGCACACTGCTCGTGTTCAGCCAGATGTTGACCAGCACCTCCAGGTTCTTTGCCAGCCAATCTTCCCCAAGCCTATACTGCTGTATGGTGATGCTTAGCTACCAACCACTGTTAAACCACCACAGTCCTTTCTGATGTTGCACGCCTTTCACTTATCTACAACCCTTGTGGGAGACAGTCTCAGCCTGAATGAGTAAAGAAGTAAAGTTTTAGCACCTCTGGTAGTGTCGTGTGCTTTGGGAACAGACTCTGCACCTCTCAATAGGACAGGCAGGAAAGTAAAGGTACTTTAATCCATCTTCCCCAGTGAAACACAACTAAGTGAAAAATCTTTAATTTTCAGTGGTGAGTGGTAAATAGTTTCCAATCAGTCTGTGTAGTGACATAAACAAAAGAATCATGGAAATTATACTGAGACAGAAAAATAAAACGCTTTGAAGAAATTGTAATTTCTACTTGAATGCCTTATAAGAAAGATCTGTTGGTGAATTATCCTTTTTAAACTTTTTTTCCAGATCTTGTCTGCTGGTGTGAATCATTTCACTAAAATTGCATAGAGAAAATCCATAGTGTAATACTGATTTCTAAGTTCTTCAGTGCTGACAATTCCAGAAATACTTTGACTAATTAGAACAGATTAGGCAGATCAGAGTTCTTGAAATAACATTTCTATCAAGAATAGTTATATATTGTGGAAATTACAGTTCTTTCTAAAATCTTTGACAAAGGAGTGTGATATGCTAACTATAAACTCCAATAACCCCTGATGTATTTATCCTTTTGAAACAGATTATTCCAGTGTTAGCTAAGGCTCTATGTCTTTGCCTCATTTTGGATAGAAAACTGTATAGAAATATGGTAATAGTGAGTGCATAGAAATTAATGTATCATGTAGTTTAAATGAAGCCATTATTTGTTTTTTGGTTGTATTTGAAAGAAATAATCAATTAAAAAAAAAAAAAAAAAGTGTGATTTACATATAAACATAAGAACTAGACTAAGTAAAGCAAAGCTAATTAGAAGTTTAGAAAAGGTTTCATTTTCCCACACATCTGCCAATTCACCAGATGAATCTGATAGTACAAAATCACAAACACATATTACAACAGATTCAATGATGAAAGCAAAACTTCAATCCATAAAAGGCAATCAGGTTTACAGAATGTTCCCTTACAGCACATCTGATAGTCCTTTTTGATTTCCAAAATGAATTAATTTGATACATTATAACTTAGATGGTTGTTTTAAGAGTTTTACTTGGAAAATTACATTAAGTCTAATAAAGAATGGTATTACATACACTGCCATTACCACCAGTCCTGAGTTTTAGGACACCAGAGAGCACAGTATGCAGCTTTTAAATAAACCAAATAAATCTGGGGCTACTTCATGTCATTTAAGTGAACATTTCTGTAATTAAAAACAGTAAAATACTTAAATGACAGATGGCAGCCATTGACAGGATTTTTTTTTCCATTTTTGTGAGAGGTCTTCACATTTTCCTAGACTGAACAATAGTAGTATAATCTTAATAAAATCATAGGGAAAAATCTGTTAACATATGCATTTTCATATATTAGTGTGGAAGTTTGAAAGTCAAGTACTGGTTTGATAAAAAGAACATTTTAATCAAATGTATTATTACATTCAGAACATGTGCCTAAAATAATCAATCAGTTTCTGATTACTGCGGGTAAATTTGGTCTGTGTTTGAAAGCATAATGATGTTTTATGCAACAGACCTGCATAATATGACCTCACACCACTGCTTGTGATGGGGCAGTAGGGAAGTGCAGATCACTCTCTTCTGAAGAGGCAGAACATTGCTAGGAGAAGCAGAAAAATCTTCTCTGACCAAATGAGTTCTTGGAAAAGCACCAAGTTTGCCACACATTTGGGCAGAAGTGCTGAATATTAGGATTCCTGAGCTTTGATTCCGCCTTATAAACTTTCTGATGAAAGGCAGCAGTGAAAAAACAAAATTGAGATAATTTAAATGTATCTAGCCCAATGATTCTGGAAGGCATGGAAGATAAGTGAGACAGCAAGGGAGCTGATGAAACATAAGTTATGAGGTCTCCCTGATGACATTCAGAGAAACCTCTCAGACCAATTATTTGCACAGTAGAGGTTTTGTTGCTGCCCCTGGATCATGGAGGATTGATGCATATGGCAAAACTGTATATGTGGGAAAAATTTCCTTGATTTTATTCTAATCAAAACACTTCACACTGAATATGATTTTCAAGACACTGACTTCACTATGCTAAATCTAAACAATGTTATTTGCAAGCTAAACATGAAACTAAGCTCTTTAAAATGTTTAAATTAAAAAAACATTGAAATTATAAATTGTATGGCAGATGTGTTACCAGTGACCACACTCATAATCTGTTTTACCAGCATGGAGTTTGTTTAGTTGTTACATCAGTGCTGCTGACAGCTGAATACAGCACAGAGCCTGACATTACATGTCTTCTTTCTCAAACAGCCTACATTACTTCCCCAGAATAAACTGTGGCTGCTGTCAGCTGCAAAGTTACAACTACTATCTATCAGATGCAACATCATTACTAGACAGTACCAGACCTTGCAAACTGTTGGTAGCCATTAAGAGAATCGATGGCGGAGTCAATGTAAAGGAGAGCCATGAAGTTGAAAACAAGCTAATAAATCAGTGGTTTTGCCTTATATGTTTTAATATACAAAACTGAAAATTGAATGGTAATTGTTACAAGGTGAATTGAACACATTCCAAATCCAAGAACGAGGGAAATGAACTTAAGCATAAAGAGAGGCAGGTACTAAATTAATTTGGTCAGAACATCTTTCCAAATAGAAGAGCTGCAATATGAAATAAGCAATCAATGTCAAATCTGGGACACCTGGCAACTTTTTTTTTTTTTTTTTTTTTTTTAATGGATCAAAAAGTCATTTATATGAAATAAATATGATGGAGAAAACTGCTGAAGTACAGATGGATTTGTTAACTTTTCCTTCAGTTAACACTTCTGTTCTTTTGTCTTTTAGATAAATGTCAGCTTAATCCAGTTCTCAAGCAATTTATCTGTGAGTAACAAGGAATAGGCATAAGTGTATTGGTGATATAAAGTATTTGACAAATGGTAAATGTTAATGCTCATAAAGCCTTTATTTTATTAATATATATGTGTGTGTGTGTATATATATATATAATATATATATATATAATATATATATATATATATACATATATATATATATGTTGTAATAAAGACCTTAAGGAAAGACAGCAAACATAAGGAAAATTGAACTTTTGATGTACCAACAATGAGGGTCAAAGAATGTTTTAAGTATTTTAAAGTTGATAAATCATCTCCCATCTTCCAGGCGCTGCAAGGCAAGGGTATATGTAAACAGAATTAAGTATCTGCTATTATCTCCTCAGTTAAATAATTGGTCACAAAATCCTTTGTCCTACAGCTAGAGAAGGGATTGGATGGGCTTACATAAAGGTCAGCTAAGTGGAGACAAGGCAGTTACAAAACCTAGTGTGAGATTTGAGAGAAAAGGAGGTGTCTGAGTTCTTTTATGCCTGAAGTACTTGTTAGTCTTAATTCTAGGGATAAAATTTTTGAGACCTTATCTTAGATTGTTACTGTAACAAATTTGGAGTACTTGCTGGGTGAATTCCTAGCACCTCAAAGGTTATTGGCGGGTTGTCCATCCTTCAGACTGCCTGTTCAAAATTGCCCTATTACAAATAAACTCCTTTACGGGCTAAATATTTAAATCCCCAAAATAAAGGAAGAGACAGAAAAGGTTTCCTGATATGACCTTATTTAGAATGTGACAACTTAGAGTAACCACCATTTTAAACTTCTCTGCACACATTGTGCAGGCAAAAGTGTAAAATTCTTACTTGTATTTCCTAGGATACACAAAAGAGTCATTAGTTTTAAATTTGAGAAGATGTGATTTAAACTGGGTGTGCCTGGGTTTCAATGGAAAAAAGTTTAAAGGACGGGAAAGACGTTATGTATAAAAATAAATTCTACTGCCTTTCATTATATTCTCAAAATATATATTATATATTAAAAAAAAAAAAAAAAGAAAGAAAAAAGATGCTCCAGGTGCTCCAGGGTATTTGGCTATTAGGATAAACTAGTGTTCAGAGCCCAGAGGGCAATAGGCTCAACATGTGCTGTTTAGGAAAAAACAAACAAACCCACCTCCAAATAGCTGTATGACATAGCTTATTGCATAAGAGAATACAAAGATTAAACTGAAAATAAATAAATAAATAAATAATACTAGCATATTAAAAGACTTTTGAATTAGTTTCTGTTACTTTATGTAATACTTACTTTAGTATTAGCTGAAAGTGAAATATATATATATATAATGTATTAAAATAAATGTATATAAAAAAAAAAATGTGTTTTGGTTCGCCGTTTGTGGAATGTGCAAATTAAACCTTCTCTGAAGAAGTGACAAATGTTACTGAAAGCTTGAATGTGAGGAGGAACTAGTTTATGTCTAAACAAGCTTGCCTTATAGCCAAGATTATGACAGTCCTTAAGCTGGACAGAGAAAAAGCAAAATTACTAGTTTCTCCTGACTATTGATTAAAGTGCATTTCTTTTTCTTGCTGTTAGGACTATCTAAATAACCTCAACTGTACAATAGTTGGAGGAAAAAGAGAACTTGCATGATTAACAGAAAATATCTTAAATGCTATCCTGAAGAATGAAGTGTCCTCTTGTTATTCTCAAGACTTTACGTTTTCCCAGCTGCTCATCAGCTCAGCTGTAATGAGATGAGTAGACAGTGCAATGCATTTTACAGCCTGTAGCTTAGGATAGCTTCCTGCTATATGGGAAATTACAGTCCTCCCAGGTCAGACCACTTTGAACCATTTCACATTCTGTATGACCATCCTTTTCACTGGGCCTACAGAAAATAAAATTGACAAACGTGTACCCTACAGCATTCTGAAAGAAATGTCGCCTGTAGTTCTAGAGTGGCTTCACTTGCAGCTTTCAAAATCACCTATTCCACACTTAAAGGCTGATTACAACATCTGAAAGAAAACTAAGTCTTCCAGAATGTTCCTTCCTCAGACCTACTCTTTTGCTGGTTTGCATCTCATTTTCTTGATCTGCAAACCCTGTTTGGAAAAGCCTTTGTTTCACTGAGCATTGTATGAAGAAATGTAGCTACCTAGTCTCATCTAAACAGAGTTTTTTAAAAGTAGGCTAGTGTCCAACACAACCATGTGTGCATGAATTTCTAGATCTCACCAGAAACATATTTGACTTCTAAGGCCATTCTACATTCTACATCTCTATTTATAAATTATATGTTATTAGCTCTCTGACAAGTTCTCTTAAAAATCATTAAAATTGATTACATTCTTACACAGTTTTAGCTTTGAAAGGAATAATTGAGACATGTTTGGGAACTCATTTTCACAGGGTCTTGGATTTGCCATTTACATTTAACCTATAAGATCTTCAATCCAAATTTTCTTTTAACAAAGTCCCAGAGAAGCATCTTACTAATTAAGGCATGTCCCCTTCTTTAAACATCAGAAGAGACTGTGGCAGCTGTTGAAGAAAACTGGATTATGTTAACTGGGAAAGTGATGAAACAGGTATATGCATTCCTTCAAGATCTGTTGAAACAATAAGGAAAATACCAGTTGTTTACCATCATTTGTATGCTAACTTCCATTATATTTGAACGACATGTTTCAGTTATGTGTAAAAGCTGCCAATGAAGATTAAACAATGTTGAGTTGGTTCTAAATTCCATTGTTCAGTCTGACATCTTTCTCTTCACATTTTCCCATAACAATCAACAGAAAACAAAACTAAATGGATGGAAAGAAAAAGGCAGTACACTGAATCATATGTATTATTGTAGTGTCATCTACAAATGAATTTCAATACATCTTGAACTGCATACTAAATCATTTTTCCTAGGACTTACTCTGAGAGATTTGCAGTTTGTATAGTGCCTACAGGAGTCAGTGAGTACCTCAGAACTGTTGCACTAAATAAGTTGGTTGTGAATTATCTAATTAAACATTTCATCATTGGAAAACATCAACCTCTTGAAAATTAAATTTATTTTGAAATTTGTAAAGTTAAGATAAGTTTTATAATCACTGAAAACAAAAACTACATAAAGGTCAAAATCATATAAAATATTTTGTGATAATGAAAGTTTTAATTAAACGAATATAATTTGATTTGATTAGTGATAAGGTTACTGAAGAAAGGCAATATATATTTTTTTTCTTAGTGTCTTTTGATATTCTTCTTAGTATTGTAAGATGTGCTTATGGCTATAAAGGAGTACTTTACCTTTTGTCCTGAAGTGCTAGCTGCAGAGTAGTAGCTTTCACAGGTTCAAACAAAACTATAAAGTCACATTTAAAGTCAAGCCTTATGCTAGAAATGGCTCAGGATTCAAATTAGGATTAAATAAAAAATAGATACCAGAGGTTTGCATAGTATTCCATAACAGTCACTGGTTGTTACCAGTTGTTCTGAAACCCCAGACATCAAAGACTTCATACAAACACAAATAGCTTTCTTATTGACACTTCACCAGTAATTAAAACATTCTGCACCAGCCATTCACGGGGACAGTCACACCTATAGCAGTGTTAAGTTAATCTCGAAGATGACAGAAAAAAGGCTGTAACTGTTAGAAATAGAAGTCCAGAATAACAAAAGCAAACAGGTTCATAAATTTGAGGAGTGTTTTCTGAAGACTTGATAAATTGACTAGAAGGAGGGGGAGACTGGGACACACTGCGTCTGTGGTTCAAGAAATAAATTGCCAGTGCAGGGCCCAGAGGCAGACAGGACTGTTCTTTATGGACACAAATTGTTAAAACATTCCTAACACTTACATAATGAGCTTTTTACAGTTTTACTGTATTGATCGCTTCCAAAAAGGTTAAAGGTTGTGCAGACATTGTAAATTATAGTTAATATTTTAATGTTTCATTTACAATGTCAATCACAAATACACAGTGATTGGAAATCATTATGAATTCGTGTTATCTTCTTTGTGACACAGATAGTTTGGATCACAAATACGAAGTACATCAGAAAAAAATAAATAAAATTATAACCCAAGAATATAAATGGAACTTTTATTGTTTCCTATCAATCAATAATAGGAAAATCAAAACAAAACACAATAAAAAGAGAGTGAAACAAAAACTGATTGATAATCTTTTGCTGAAGAAAAAATAAATAAATGTCAGGCACTATATAATCCACACCAATTATGACTATATTCTGGAGTAGATCAGTTAAGCTCTACAGCATAGTTTTTTCTATCAACATCAAGATGTTATACAAACATATCTGGCTTGTGAGTACCTCCATAATTCTCTCTTTGCACCCCCAAATTTTTACCTATATTGACAAATTCCAGTTTTAATCTGCATTTCTAAACCCAGATGGATAATTTTTTCTCTAATTACATGGTATTTCTTTGTGAGTAGACATATTGTTATTCTTCTTTGCACAAATGGAAATGATTATTTATCAATCTCCCATCAGTTTTTTACTTACTAAATGCCATCCTCCATTAGAAGATGCTACTGCCTATGTATCCCATGGAATATTAGGACAAGTATTCTTGAATATCTGAATATTCTCTCTTCCTTATTCTCCTTTTGATGGTGCATAATGTTAAAAATCAATATTGTGATCATTCGAGGAACAATTTATTCCATCCAGTGGCTAAACATATTTTTCTTTTTCTTTTACTTTTTCTTTTCTTTTTCTTGCTCTTACTGAGAAGAAGAAGAAAAAAAAAATGTTGTAAAATGCTGAAGAAAAAGTGGCTTAAATTAAAGGATTTTGCTGCCACTTATATAAGGAAAAAATAAAAATGAAATAAATAAATAAATAAATCCAACCTGAAACACTATATGGGAAAGCAATAACAAATAAAAATCGGAAGAAATAATAATTATAATAATAAAAACAACATGGGAGATTTGCAGTGGCTTAGAAAACAAATTCAACTATATGTACCAAATAAGGTTATTCAGGTTATTTTTTCCTCCATGATAATGCGTGTGTCCCTCTGTGTAGATAGGCTGTTTGAACCAGCTTTTGTACAAAAGCAACAGTACCCTCTTCCCTCTTACTCTTTGATTTTGCCTGACAATGGAGGTTTCTCCTCA
Organism: Aythya ferina; assembly: GCF_964211825.1. NCBI lineage: Eukaryota > Metazoa > Chordata > Aves > Anseriformes > Anatidae > Aythya > Aythya ferina. The sequence continues at coordinate 9,207,165 of NC_140296.1, forward strand.
CCATCTCTCGAGAAGCTGCAGTTTCCTGAAACTAGTCTGCTTCAGTGCTTGGCATGAAGCAGAGGAGCTGGGTTGTTCACAGCAGCTTGTGGTGATACCTTGGGCATCTTGGCATCTTAATTGTTAAAACAGTTCTTCTGCAGGGTCCTTAGATCCTCCTGAATACCACTCTATGTCCTGTGACTCATTGCAAAACACTTCCTGCTCCTGACTAAATTGGACATGGCTTATTATCCATAACATAACATATGAATATATAAAATATAATATCATAGAATCAATCATAGAATCATAGAATAAATCATAGAATCACAGAATCATAGAATGGCTTGGGTGGGAATAATAATAATAATAAAAAAGCTACTGTCATATGTGACTTTTAATATTATGGTGAATTCTCTAATTTGGAGAGAACAGAATAATTCTTATAATTCTCCAAACTTGCTTACAGTCATGGTCACTACTTTTCTTACACATGAGAAAACAAAGGATTCTTTCAGAGTAAGTAGTGGATCACAGTAGAAATCTACCAGAATATCCCTCAATTAATATACTTTCCCAGTGACTTCTAGAAGCATATTTTAAATGTGTATTTATTTCTTACAAGCATTAAAACATCTATTATTAAATAAGTTTTCATGGAGGGAAAATGAGTACTGCAGTCAGATTTTCACCTGTGAATCATTAGGAAAAGGAGTTAACAAGTAAAGTCTCCTGTGTTCCCAGGCATTCAAAGAATTTCTTCAGTGCAGTAATTTCATTAAGATCACTTTTTAACGCCCCAACCCCCCCCCCCCCCCCCCCCCCCCGCACACACACATCCTTTTTTATTTCTACAAGGGCAGAACCCAGAATGGACATGTTCCTTATTGAGATTATTGCAGTGACATATATGTTTACTGAACTTAAGAGTGCAGAAAGGAGTATAATGAAATCTTACTGTACCCTATTCATAAAAGATTGAAAAATCCAAGCTTAAACTTCTTTTTTTTTTCTTTTCCTTCCCCTTCTTCGCTGTTTTATGCTAATGGCAATCCTTTACTTCTCTCTACAGCTACATGTTTTTCTTGACAAATTGAATGTTCTTTCTTTCAAGTTCTTTCTTTCTTTACATTTTAATTTATAAGAAATGGCTAGTAAACTAATTAAATGGAAAATCTATCAAGCACACAAAGATTTTATGTGAATTGTTGCTGGACTCAGATAACATCTTTACATTTGAATTTTACTCAGATAAGATTTCCTCTTTACCTCTTCTGGGTTACTAAACAGAGAAATGGAATCATAACATTTCCACTGGATTTTCTGTGCATACACAGAAATTCATTTTCAGTCTCTCTTGGATGATTGCAGGAATACAATAGCTGTTCACCAATAACTATCGACTACTATTCAGCCTTCCTGGTTGCAAAAACATTAATGGTTGAATACCTGAGCAAGGAGTATTACAAATCCTAGTTTCTACCAAATCCTAAATTAACAGAAAAGAAAGTACTCCAGTGACTTTAAATCACTTGTGTAACCTTTGAAGCAGATGGTTTGCACAGAGGAATATTCAGGGAGCATCTCCCCCACCACCCTATGGCTGTGAGACTGAGGTACAGAACAAGGAGAACTCAGAGGTCACTGAGACTAGAAATTATTCTAACAATCCTCTGACCTTGTCATTAGCAAGCACAATGTTGGCCACTGAATATAATTACCTTCATGGATTCCAGAATCTGACTGACCTGGGCAGGAAGTCTTAATGCAGAAGTACTACTGAGTAGAGACCACTCCTCTAGACATAGAGGTTTAAGTGGTTAAATAGCCCTATTGGCTTGCCTCTCTTGCCAAGGCATGTTTTACCATCTTTGGAAGAGTAAAGAATCCAGTGTAATAATCTGAAAAATAAATAAATAATAATAAAAATAAATAAATAAAATCAAGCTGAAATCTCAAAGCCTGAAGTCAGCACACTGGAAGCAAGCAAAGCCTTTTTCATGAGAATATGGAACAGGGAATTTTTATGTACACAAGGATATGTACACTCCAACATCAACAAACCACAGCCACATAGGTCTTAAAGGACTTCAGACCCAGCCATCTGCTATCTTTATCAAAGGATACCATCCTACATGCATCACTGCAGAAGTGAGTATGCATGATTTAATACAGCACAGACCAACAAATCCCACAAATCCCCACAAATCTGAGAAGTGGAGTCATCTGCAAGTGAGGTTGAGTGGGATATGATTAATGATTTAAAATATTCAGACTTGTGCAGAAAAATCAAACCTACTCTGATAGGCAATTATGTTTAAATAATTCAATGTTATCACTTAAAGGTGAAATCAGCATTTTCATGCATCTGAGTTTCTAAGTTTTTGTCAGCAGTTTTCTATCAGTAGGGTAAAGTAGTCCAGAAGCCCGTGTTCATTGAATGATCTTTTTTCTTTATATCTGTTACATCTATAGTAACAAAGACATAAGGGGGTTATACGTTAATGTAGGAAAGTAAGGGCCATATTCATTTTGTATGGGGCCAGTAGCTTTAGTATATAATACATCATGTATTTACCATAACCAAGTTTATTCTGTTTAATATACTTGGGAATGTTGCAAAGTATTAAAGGAAGAATTATAGAATCCAAGATCAAAAGGAGCAAAATAGTCAAGCTTTTATCTCTAAAATTTGTGAAACCTACTTACAAACAACTTTTTGAATTGATTTTGATTTACAGGTATTTATACAAATTATACACAATTAATTCCACATGGCATGGCACATTTAAGCCAGGAATTTTTCAGGTCTGTTGGCAATCAACTTCTTTCTCAATTCCTGATTTAGGTCAGACAGCAAGATGCTAATAATAAAGATCATAGTCTGCATGGTAAATTTTCTTCTTTTAATCGTAAAATATTTATCAAGGTCTCAGATCTCTAGATCCAGCAAAGGTAACTTCATTTGGAAGAAAGACACTTTCTAACTGAAACAATGTTCTCTGATCATATCTTCATCTCTTTTCTCCTAAGAATGAGACATAAAATAAGGAGTTTTTTTGGTTTTTTTTTGTTTGTTTTAATTCTGTGCTAACATAAAAAGAATCACAGAATCACAGAATCACAGAATTTTCTAGGTTGGAAGAGACCTCAAGGTCATCGAGTCCAACCTCCAACCTAACGCTAACAGCCCTCCACTAAACCATATCCCTAAGCTCTACATCTAAACATCTTTTGAAGACTTCCAGGGATGGTGACTCCACCACTTCCCTGGGCAGCCTGTTCCAGTGCCTCACAAACCTTTCAGTGAAGAAGTTCTTCCTAACATCTAACCTAAAACTCCCCTGGCTCAACTTAAGCCCATTCCCCCTCGTCCTGTCACCAGGCACGTGGGAGAACAAACCAACCCCCACCTCGCTACAGCCTCCCTTGAGGTACCCATAGAGAGAGATAAGGTCACCCCTGAGCCTCCTCTTCTCCAGGCTGAACAAGCCCAGCTCCCTCAGCCGCTCCTCGTAGGACTTGTTCTCCAGGCCCCTCACCAGCTTCGTCGCCCTTCTCTGCACCCGCTCAAGCACCTCGATGTCCTTCTTGTAGCGAGGGGCCCAAAACTGAACACAGTACTCGAGGTGCGGCCTCACCAGAGCTGAGTACAGGGGGACGATCACCTCCCTAGCCCTGCTGGTCACGCTGTTCCTGATACAAGCCAGGATGCCGTTGGCCTTCTTGGCCACCTGAGAAAACTGCTGGCTCATATTCAGCCGACTATCCACCACCACTCCCAGGTCCTTCTCTGCCTGGCAGCTTTCCAACCATTCCTCTCCCAGCCTGTAGCTCTGCTTGGGGTTATTGCGCCCCAGGTGCAGGACCCGGCACTTGGCCTTGTTAAACTTCATGCAGTTGACCTCAGCCCATCGGTGCAGCCTATCCAGATCCTCCTGCAGAGCTTTCCTACCCTCAAGCAGATCGACACACGCACCTAACTTGGTGTCATCTGCGAACTTACTGAGGGTGCACTCGATGCCCTAGTCTAGATCATCGATGAAGATATTAAAGAGGACCGGCCCCAGCACCGAGCCCTGGGGGACGCCACTAGTGACTGGCCTCCAACTGGACTTGGCTCCATTCACCACGACTCTTTGGGCCCGGCTATCCAGCCAGTTTCTAACCCAACAAAGCGTGCGCCAGTCCAAGCCAAGAGCAGCCAGTTTCTTGAGGAGAATGCTGTGGGAGACGGTGTCAAAAGCCTTGCTGAAGTCAAGGTAGACCACATCCACAGCCTTTCCCTCATCCACCCAGCGCGTCACTCTGTCATAGAAGGAGATCAGGTTCGTCAGGCATGACCTGCCTTTCATAAAGCCATGCTGACTGGGCCTGATCGCCTGCTTCCCCTGCAAGTGTTGCGTGATGACTCTCAGGAGGATCTGCTCCATGAGCTTCCCTGGCACTGAGGTCAAACTGACAGGCCTGTAGTTGCCCGGGTCTGCCCTCCGGCCCTTCTTGTAGATGGGCGTCACATTTGCTAGCCGCCAGTCGATTGGGACCTCCCCTGATAGCCAGGACTGTTGATAAATGATGGACAGTGGCTTGGCCAGCTCCTCTGCCAGTTCTCTCAGTACCCTTGGGTGGATCCCATCCGGCCCCATCGACTTGTGCACATCTAAGTGCCGTAGCAGGTCACCAACCAGTTCTTCATGGATAATGAGGGCCACATCCTGCTCCCCATCCCCTTCCACCAGATCAGGGTACTGAGTATCCAGAGAACATCCGGTATTGCCACTAAAGACTGAGGCAAAGAAGGCATTGAGCACCTCCGCCTTTTCCTCATCTCTTGTAACTAAGTTTCCCCCCGCATACAGTAAAGGATGGAGATTCTCCTTAGTCCTCCTTTTTGTGTTGATGTATTTATAGAAACGTTTTTTGTTATCTTTAACGGCAGTAGCCAGATTGAGCTCCAGATGAGCTTTGGCCTTCCTAATTTTGTCCCTGCACAGCCTCGCTACTTCTTTAAAGTCCTCCTTAGTGGCCTGCCCACTTTTCCAAAGCTTATAAACCCTCTTTTTTCTCCTAAGATCAAGCCACAATTCTCTGTTGAGCCAGGCCGGTCTTCTTCCCCGCCAGCTCGTCTTTGGGCACGTGGGGACAGACCATTCCTGCGCCATTAAGACTTCCCTCTTGAAGAGCGCCCAGCCTTCCTGGACCCCTCTGCCCTTCAGAACCACCTCCCAAGGGACTCCACCAACTAGTGTCCTGAGCAGCTCAAAGTCAGCCCTCCGAAAGTCCAATACAGCGGTTTTACTGGTCCCCTTCCTGGCCTCGCCAAGAATAGTGAACTCCACCATTGCGTGGTCACTCTGCCCAAGACAGCTCCCAACTGAAGAAAAACTAAACAAATAAAAAAACAACATGAAAATCCTGTTCTTAAACTCTCAGCTGAATCAGGACACTGAATTTTACAGTAATTATATTATTAGATTTCAATTCTCCAAAACACTTAATTACTACATGCATTTATTTATCTATATTGGAACGGAGAAGTGCATAATGCTTTCCTGAATGAGGGTTACAGTGAGTTATCAATATTAGTTTAATGTCATCATAACATGAGCCTATGAGCTTTCAGTAAGCAAATAGATCAAATGCTATACTTGGTTAGTCTTCAAGGGCTCCATAAGAATGATAACCTCTTCTTTCATGCTCTAAGAAACAAAAAAATATGAATATTCTTTTTTTCAGCTCCCTTACAAGAGTTTTTAATAAACATTGCTTTTCATTGGTCAGAACATAGCTGTTTTTTGTATTAAGAAAAGTTCATGCATTTAGTATATACACTTAATTTAATAACTGCATTTAAATTGCTATCATCACTTTCCTTCCTTTTTGAGGATCAGAATCCATGATTATGAACTCAAATTATTTTAATTAAAACATCAGTAAGTTCTGAAAATAACATATCAAATAAGAGGTAACATTCTGTATAAGAGATAAGCACACGGTTTCAAAAGCAGCTTTGCACACATCTCATGGTGTGTAGCACCACAAATTCAATGAAGCAAATGTCACCAAAAGACTTATAACATGTAAGTACAGCAAATGGCAGATGCGCTGAGCGGCAGGTCAGATCAGTGTACATCAGCAGAATACAGAAAGCACAGGGCCTTGATAAAGACAGAAAAATTAACATCCTGCACAGTCATAAAAAAACCACTTTCATGGTGTGACTCAACTTTTAGAAGAGAATCTATTCATATGCATTTTTCCACACTGATTTACTCTTGTTAGTTGCCCCTGATGCACAAACCATCTCGTGTTACAAGTTATTGGGTAAGGCAAGCAGGTTGCTTTATTTGCTACAAGGTCATCACAGTCACAGCCCTCTGCACTGTATCTGTGGTGTTTGGTGAAATCTGGAGTGTCTCAACCCATGTTTTTAGTCTTTGGGACCAAGTAAAAGAGTGGTGGGATAAGCCTTAGCTGTTTTTCCACCAGTAGTAGCAGTCCTAGTTGAGTCTGGAAGAGACCTCTAAACATCATACGGTTGAATGCTCCAATAAGAGCTGGATCTACAGGGCCTTGTTTGGTCAATCTATAAATATCTTCAAGAATGGAGATTCCACAATATTTCTGTGCAACCTGTGCTGGTGCTTAATCACCATCATTGTCAAAATATATTTTCAAACAATCATAATTTTTTTATTTTCCTGCTTTTTGTATTTTTGTGGATTTCAATTTTCTCATTTGCCCCTCCATTCTCTATCCTGTCATGCTGATGAAAAGGAGTAAGAGAGAGATGGTGTGGTACTTACTTGCCTATTAGTGTTAAACCACAACAGGCACGGACTTAAACATGACCCTACTGTTGTGTGTGACATTTAACTGTAACTGACGTGGTTTTGTTAACAAAACCCTGATGTGGTTTTGTTAGGCATCAGTGTTCTGGGCAGGCATGTTTCACAATATGGGCCACAAGACATTCTCACAATAGCCAAGTACTATGAGAGGAATGTGGACATTTTATGATAAATGTGTCGTAACGGGGTAATCATCTAGTTATAAATTCTAGATACAATGATATATATAGAGAGAGATCTTATATAGTCATATAAATATACAGTCTAAGGTTCAGAGAATACTGAATCATGCTTTTATAGCCCATATGATCATTCATTACATCGAAGCACAGTGTTCCACAAAGACAAAGATTGTGAAGAAAACACTGAAAACTGCAACAAGTTCCATAGGTACTGAATGATTATGCAAATACATGAGTTACACAGAAAGGAACACAAGAAAGGCTTATGGTCCATTTAAAGGCCTAAGAGAACATCTGGACTTTGTCTTTCACAAAGTAGGCCAACATTTTTGGAATCAGGATGGAGACTTTGCTACTGAAAAGCATTCTTAGGACATCTGTCCAAAAGAAATGAGAAGACTACAGCCTGAAAACAAACAAACAAACAAACAAAAAAACTTCTGGTTATTCCAATTACAATTCAATAGAAATCTTAGGATACTACTCATTAACTCATCAGTAACTGATAACAGAAGCTGAAATGATGTCTGATTTCTATAGTAATAGAATCTCATAGCAGTGACCAAATTTATGAGTTCTACTCTTATTTGAAGGAAATACTGAGTGCCATGAATGCATCTTTACTTCCTCTTAACTCAGCTTTTGTTTCTTGATAAAATTTGTTTCAAGGAGCATGCAGACTGAAGGAGGGCTGGTTAATACGTACACACTCCAAGAAAGGCACAATAATTTCCTCATAAATTAATTGTGAAAACTTCTATCTTCAAAATTAATCTGATCAGAATGCTAATGTGAATCATATTCACTATTTCTTAATGTGATATTAAGATTTGTTATGGATTCTTAGGCAGATAAGTTCTTGGGATGAGCTAAACAGCGGGGTTGTGATACATCATTGGTAAAAAAAAAAAAAAAAAAAAAAAAAAAAAAACTTTTTTTAAACAACTCCAAACTTCTCTAAAAAGATTAAAATATACAAACAATATTTGCACATTATATTTAGAGTCATTTGCTTTGCAATCATCTGTCTTGCTGCTACTAAGAGAAACAATCTCTGTATTAAGAAGTCTTTCATAAGGGAAAACAGGATGAATGCCACACGATTTTTTCTTCTCCTTTGTGTTCTGAAGGTACTTTTCCACTTCAAACACCTTCTTGTTTATTTCCAAGGAAAGCTGAAGGCTCAGCATTAAATTTTGTGCCTGTTTCTAAGTCACTTAATGCAGTACCACTTCTAAATAGGTGCAAATAGATTTGGCAGCATACCTAACTTTTTTTCACACTACCCTTCTCTTATTAGTATCTGATACTAATCACATTTTTAACTATGTCTTGACAGAATCTCATACATAAACCTATTTCTTTCTACAGATTGAGGCCAATATCAACAATATGTTTTCTCTTAATGTAGTTAAAACAGCAGGTTAGCTTATGTACCTCAGTCTACCAATGTCACATGTGGTGTGGAGCTAACAGGGTAAAAATGAATGTCTGTCTGAATTACAGTGCTAAAAAATCTCAGAATTTAGTACAATCACAACTGATTGTCTTCTTCTTAAAATCCCATGTCCTGAATTCATATGGTTTATAAGGAGAAATACAGTCTCTTTTGAAACATAAAAGTTCTTAAACTGGTTGAGAAGGTGAACATGAAAACATAGCCAAAGTGTTCCTGAAAGGCTCATAAACCAACAAGAAAGTAAATGGATATTGGTTAGATCAGTCTTATATAATTTGGAGGAGCCTTATGGGTTTGAAATGACTGGGCTGAAAGGCTTAGATTATTTGTGGCGGGAAGAAAAGGGTGCGCAGACTATTACTTTATCATATAGCCCCTTGGTACCGAGGTTCCTAAATCTTTTACAATTCCAAGACATGTAGTAGGATTGTACATAGGGCTGCTAAGAACATTCAATTGTTTTCACTGTCATAAATACCAGTAGATTTTGTGTTTATTAGTGATTGATTGAAGGAAGTGGAATGTCATTCAGGGATCAAGAAAATTAGATATGACAAGTTTTTTGGCTGTCAAGACTTGAACTTTCAAAGACTGATGGAGCAGTACAGTGAATAGACAAGGAATGAAGGATGTCTTCAGATAAAATAATTTCCAGAATGATGTAAGAATCTAAGAAAACAATTTTCACCATAAAACATGTGAAGTCTAAGGAACCTAAGCTTTACATTTAGAGTGACTAAATGAAGCTTTCAGAACATCACCAATAAATTGTTTTTATATTCATACTTAATTCTAATTTTACTATTACTATTTTACTATTACTAACTAATTTTACTATTTCCAAATAACTGGTGAACTATTGGGTCTGAAAAGAGCATGGACACGTGGCATTGGAAAGGTCCAATACTTGAATTCTTCTGAGTCAGACACCTGTTCTGAGTTGTCTTGAAGCAGCAATGAATTATTTTATGCCTGAAGAACAATGATGTTTTATGTTTTTTGTTTTGGTTTGGTTATTTTTAGCAGCATTTGGGATCTTCAGGTATGATAATTTTTTATTTTTTTTCTAAATTACAAAGTTATTAATAATATTTGAACATATCAACTGTCAGGGTTTTTATATCCTAAACCAAAACATTGTTCCAGTGCTTGTTAGCTAGAAATTAAACTTCTGAAATCCTCCATACAATGTTATTCCTTTCCAATACAGATAGAAGAGTTTTCATAGCTATCATCATTTAATTTGAAATGTTTGAAGAAGTGTTATACCAGTCCATAAGTATATGTCAGCATTATTGAAGACAAGTCTGTTTTCCTAAGCTTGCTTTCAATTAAAGAAGAAAACTTCTGGCAGTCTCAAAATGGGAAGCTATGTTTCTGTAGTGCAAGAGAATAAATAAACCTGATTCTTTATATAATTCCATGCTGTTTTTTTCTCTTCATCATTTTTAACTTTGCAAGCCATAGATACTTGATATTAAGAAGGATTTATGAAACATGAATATAAGCTAAATGTCTCTCAGATAAAGGGAAGAAAGAATTAAATTTTGTGGAGATCTTGGTGGTATCTGCAGAGTGGAAGTCAAAGAGGTGGTGGGAGACCCAGGTCCATATGTTCACAACATGGTTTTATTTCAATTTCAGCTTTTAATTACATCTGCATTTTCTGACACTGCTTCTCTGCAGGCCTGCTGTTCCTTATTCACAAACTCCCACAATTCAGCCACTCTACAACAAGCCTCTAACTTAAGCAGAGACATTGGTCAATCAGTCAGGTGTAAGTGTGTCAACCAGCATGAACTGTCACCCACAAAATTTCCTGACTTGTGGGGAAAAAAAAAAAAAAAAAGAAAGAAAAAAAAAAAGGCATCTGTTTCTCCAGAATAAAATCCGATTCATAATATTAAAAGCCATATAGCACCCAGGAGAACAACTGAGTCTAATATTTCACTAATATTTGACTTCATAATCTTCTAGGGACCTGATTCAACCTTGGAACATCCCATTTGCTTCTAGTGAGCTACAGCTCTTGACAGACTACTCCTCAGCTGTTGGACAGGATTTGACACCTTTGCCTTCCTGCTCACTCCCTTGACCAGTGCTCTTCCTCTTCTCAACCATCATCAGCAGTATTATGGTCAGCCAGCCCCCCAGATATTTGTTTAAAAGGATACTCTGTATTCCTTGCTGTTGTTCTACCATTTATGCCTGATTTTGACAAGTCCTTTTTATCTATCTATATGTATTCAAGCCAGGGAAAGTAGTACTGACAGACTGAGGTGTGTGAGATTTTTTAAAGAAAACACTAATCCAAATATTTCTCTCTTCTCCCTAACATATTATTGTATTCCCCATGGTTTTCTGGACTATAAAGCAAAGCAGGACTGTCTATCACAAATGAGGCATATTCACATCCTTTTCATGATCATGTCAGTGGGCTAATTTCCCAGCAAGATAAGAATCAGCTGCCTGAACACAGATACATAGTGGTTTTTTGTTGGTGGTGGTGGTTTTTGTTTGTTTGTTTTTTGGTAGCTGTGATGTTCCAGCCCTCTAAATATAAATTTGTTATTACAGGTCAATAGTCACAAACTTCTTATTGGCCTGACAATATGGGATCTTGGCTTGGTTTGAGCTGGTTTTAGCTTGTCTTAGCTGTGATAGCAGTACTACAGCAGTCAGTTGACAATTGTTTGGATTTGTTTCAGTTTTAGCTTAGTTTTGTAAAATTGTGTGGTGCAGCCACCAATGTCAATTAATAGTAGAAACAACCATCTTTCCTGTGTAGAAGGAACTATGACCCTAGAATAAAAAAGTGAACACAATAGGCAGTTACGGGTCCTAGAGGGAGTGCAGCTTTCTGGGTCAGGTAAAACCAGTTTCTGGGCTCGTAAAGAGATACAATGTGGAACTGCAATCCAGTGAGGAAAGAGTTAGTAGGGAGATTGTGTTAAAAACATATTAGAACAACCTGGATCAGACATAACTCTGGAGAGAAGGCAGGGAAGAAATCCCTGCCATCACAAGCACACAAACACACACACACATACACACAAGATTGTTAATACTTTAATTAGATCAATAATTAGACCACTATTGAGTCTGGAGTGCTGGCTGCTTATCAGATATGTTCACATAAAACAATGTTAAGCAGAAGATGCTATCCTACTTTGTTTTCAGTATCCTAGTGTGGCATGTCTCCTGTAGCTCTTGAAATGTGTGTGCCTTGTGAAGGTGCATTGCATGCCTTCAGGTGCCTTAACAGCAACCAGAACCCTATTTGAATCCTATCTTAGATGCACATTACTTTTTCTCCTCTTTCTTCCAAACCACACTTTCAGACAAGAAGGGAAACTAACATGTATCTTGTAACTAGTAACTATGTAACTAGTATCTTTCAGTCACACAAGCTGTGACTGCGCAGGGCTGCTCCCAGCTGCATCTGGCACCCACCCTAGCTTCAGTGAAAGGGAGCCATACACAAAAGGTCACTGCAAAGTGTGGTGTCCCCATTCTCCTGTTTTACCACAGAGCCACACAGAGATCATGAAAAGATCACAGAGGCCAAAAGGATGGCCAGCAGGAAGGCAGCTGAAAGTTAGCTAGCTGACAGGTATGTTTGTGCCTCTAGATATACAAAACCTCAAGTAGAAAGAAAATCTACACAGCAAGCAGTGAAGAGTAATGATTATGGTAACATCTAGATTAGCAGTGCCAGTGATTCAAAACCTGCTATCAAATAAAAGAATATATTCTTTTTTACCCATACAATAATTCCATAAATAGTTATATTGAGGCTTAGCAAAAGAGATTAGGTTTTGAACCCAAAATGACTCTTCCTTCTTCTGTTGCCTGATGTTCCTTAGGTTTCTAGCTTTCCTTATGACAAGGCTCATGTATAGCACTCAGGGTTATCAGTGCATCACCAAAGTCAAAAATAAGACTGTTCATTGTTTTCAACAAAAACAGGAATAAGCACTCATAGACTCTAAAGCTTGTCATAGGACCTAATGGCTGTGAATAGTGCATTTGTGATGTCTTGAAGAAAAAAGGATTTGGGGCCCCACAATCCTCCATTTCATTCCTCTCATATGATCAGAGATGGGGAAAATAGGAATGCACAGATGCATCAATTGAAGTATAATTTTTATGGCATTTTTATCCTTTTATACAAATGAACCCTCAGGAGATAAGACAAAAGTTGTCACAGTGATTATTTCCTTGTTTCATAAGTACATGTTTGTCAGCGAGTCAGCATGCAGCTGCATTTCTCAGCTGTCACTTAGCAAAGTTGCTACCAAGTTCACTGGCAGTTTGGCTGAAGAATTTGCCTATATTTCCAGTATATGAGAGCTCTGCTTCTTCCATTAACACCATGTTTTATGGTAAAACACAATGACAGTTTCTTCTTTCTGTTCCACATTAAGGTTTCTGCATAAATTTAATCAGTACACCGTGGACCACCCACAGACCGTCACACAAAGCACTTTCCTTTTAAGAGACAAGCTCACTGTACAGCTCCTCAATTATGGACCAAAACCCTCTCATCTAAATTCAATTCATTCCTTAGTCAAGTATTTATTGCAATCAGTGCCTAGCAATCTCGTTCATAAAGTCCATTTTCCCTTGTAGTTACTTGGAGAAATGGAATGTACTGATCTAAAAAAAGACAGTATTCAGATTCTCATCTCATTTTGGCCTTTCTTTCAAGTGCATAGACAAACAGTAACCATCTAATTGGTAACTTAAAGATGCAGATCTAAAGATCTAAATGGTATATCTTCAAATTTCAAGGGGTTGTGCAAAAACTATTCATTTTGAAATATTTTTGAACATTTAAAATATATATATTAATTCATGTATAATAATTCATGTATTAAGACCAAACATGCATCCATTCTCTGTAGTATCTTGCCTTCAGTAACCAAAAGATGATGTTTAGAAACAACATACTAAAAATGTGGCAAACATATCATAATGGTGAGAGAATCTCCCTTAGGTTTCAGCTGAACATAAAAAGTACTTTTATCTGAAGGAAAAAAAAAAAAAAAAAGTCCACTAATTTGCTACTGTATGTTTTCCAGCACTTATAAACTGTAACCCAGGAGACTAAGTTTTCTCTGTAATAACCAAAGAATTTCTTAGTGTGTCTCTTTGAATATTGTGTAGCTGAGAAAATCAGCAATTTTCTTCATCTCTCAAAACAGAGAACTATAAAAGCATTTTAATGTGATGCATTTGCTATGTCAATGAGCTTTAGATTTCAGAGAGGCAATAATTATGAGTTTTGTGTCAGTTACTATTGAGCAAGGTTTCTGTGAACCTTGCTGAGAGTGGAAAAAGCTTGATGAAGTGACAGAAATGGTACTGAGAATTTTATTTTAGCAGTGAAGAAGATGAAGAAAAAGAGTGGATACAGTTATTAGGAAGGACTTGGATTTGACTGTCTTGCAACTGTTATGGAGAAGCTGAATGACTGGAGTATTGCTATGGCTGGATAAAGCTTAGAGTGTAGTTAAAGGAGATAAGGAGTTGTCAAGATGGTCACTAGTGCCTGCTTGTGTGGAATAGTGTTGAAATTGTGGGGATCTATGTATAGGAGAATAACTAGGCTATGGAGATTGGTGAATGAGCAAAGATGGTGGGTACTAGAGGTGAGAAGGATGGGATCACACAAGGAGGTGGAGGCTCTGAAACGCGCTAAATGAGGACTGAGGTACTGACACAGTGTTTGAGTGAACTGGCTGTGATAGAAATGAGGGTGCTGGGATAGTACAAGGGCTTGCTGGAGATACTGGATATGAAAAGGCTGTATGATACTGGAGATGGGAGAGAGAGAACAACCCTGAAGACATGAAGTTTGTGTGAGAGGAAGCTGGAGAGATCTGGCCTCACTCAGAAGACAAGGAAGAGCAGCAGGGAGAAGTTACAAGCCCAGAGATACGAGCTGACCTAACAGAACACAAAAATACATGTCTGAAACTGAACCGGAGGACCACTGACTCCAAAAGGGAAGCCTCACCATCTTCTAGTGATGAGAGAAGATTACATAAACAGTGATCTCAGGAACCTCACTAGTCCAATGAAATCATCCTTACCTGAAATCTCCTTTAGGTTACAACCTTGCACCCTGAACTCTTTTTTCTTATGTCCTTACCAGTGTGAAACAATACTGTATCAGTGCATTAGAAGTATTATCAGTACTTTCTGTCTTACAAGGATGCAGTGAGGCTTAATTTCTGAACCACTTGGAGAATTTCAGATGAAATAGCTGTGTAACTGCATACTAGTTAGAAGAGTGGATATGTGTCAGCCAGTAGGCATTCTTTCAGTGCATTTAGAATAGTATGAGATCTATACGAAACTATGCAATACTTAACTAGGCATGAATGATTCATTTCTTACCCTAACACCATTCTGTGCTGCAGTTCCCTAATCACAGTGGGCTTTGTAAAGTTTTATCTTGTCAGCAGTCATTACAACATATTGGTGAGCTATGAATCTTAAGGAAGGCTTTGCACTTGGATAAGCATCCAAGTGTTTCCTACTGATGACAACTTGTCAGTGGAATAGATTTCTGAGGGAGGTAGTTAAAGCTCTATTCCTAGAGAAAATGAAGTGAGATAATTCAGTTACAGAATCACAGAATCACAGAATCGCAGAATTTCTAGGTTGGAAGAGACCTCAAGATCATCGAGTCCAACCTCTGACCTAACACTAACAGTCCCCACTAAACCATATCCCTAAGCTCTACATCTAAATGTCTTTTAAAGACTTCCAGGGATGGTGACTCCACCACTTCCCTGGCCAGCCTGTTCCAATGTCTAACAACCCTTTTGGTAAAGAAGTTCTTCCTAAGATCCAAAATAAAACTCCCATGGCGCAACTTAAGCCCATTCCCCCTCATCCTATCACCAGGCGCGTGGGAGAACAGACCAACCCCCACCTCGCTACAGCCTCCTTTAAGGTATCTGTAGAGAGTGATAAGGTCACCCCTGAGCCTCCTTTTCTCCAGGCTGAACAAGCCCAGCTCCCTCAGCCACTCCTCGTAGGACTTGTTCTCCAGACCCCTCACCAGCTTCATCGCCCTTCTCTGGACTCGCTCAAGCACCTCGATGTCCTTCTTGTAGCGAGGGGCCCAAAACTGAACACAGTACTTGAGGTGCAGCCTCACCAGGGCCGAGTACGGGGGGACGATCACCTCCCTAGCCCTGCTGGCCACACTGTTTCTTATGCAAGCCAGGATGCTGTTGGCCTTCTTGGCCACCTGAGTACACTGCTGGCTCATATTCAGCCGACTATCCACCATCACTCCCAGGTCCTTCTCTGCCTGGCAGCTCTCCAACCACTCATCTCCCAGCCTATAGCTCTGCTTGGGGTTATTGCACCCCAGGTACAAGACCTGGCACTTGGCCTTGTTAAACTTCATGCAGTTGACCTCAGCCCATCGGTGCAGCCTATCCAGATCCTCCTGCAGAGCCTTCCTACCGTCGAGCAGATCGACACATGCACCTAATTTGGTGTCATCTGCGAACTTACTGAGGGTACACTCAATGCCCTCATCCAGATCATCAATAAAGATATTAAAGAGGACTGGCCCCAGTACCTAACCCTGGGGAATGCCACTAGTGACCAGCCTCCAGCTGGATTTGACTCCATTCACCACAACTCTTTGGGCCCAGCTATCCAGCCAGTTTCTAACCCAACGAAGCGTGCGCCAGTCCAAGCCAAGAACAGCCAGTTTCTTGAGGAGAATGCTGTGGGAAACAGTGTCAAAAGCCTTGCTGAAGTCAAGGTAGACCACATCCACAGCCTTTCCCTCATCCACCCAGCACATCACTTTGTCATAGAAGGAGATCAGGTTCGTCAAGAAGGACCTGCCTTTCATAAACCCATGCTGACTGGGCCTGATCGCCTGCTTGCCCTGCGTGATGACTCTCAGGAGGATCTGCTCCATGAGCTTCCCTGGCACTGAGGTCAAACTGACAGGCCTGTAGTTGCCCGGGTCTGCCCTCCGGCCCTTCTTGTAGATGGGCGTCACATTTGCTAGCCGCCAGTCGATTGGGACCTCCCCTGATAGCCAGGACTGCTGATAAATGATGGATAGTGGCTTGGCCAGCTCCTCTGCCAGTTCTCTCAGTACCCTTGGGTGGATCCCATCCGGCCCCATCGACTTGTGCACATCCAAGTGCCATACCAGGTCACCAACCACTTCTTCGTGGATAGTGAGGGCCACATCCTGCTCCCCATCCCCTTCCACCAGATCAGGGTACTGGGTATCCAGAGAACAGCCAGTATTGCCACTAAAGACTGAGGCAAAGAAGGCATTAAGCACCTCTGCCTTTTCCTCATCTCTTGTAACTAAGTTTCCCCCCGCATACAGTAAAGGATGGAGATTCTCCTTAGTCCTCCTTTTTGTGTTGATGTATTTATAAAAACGTTTTTTGTTATCTTTAACGGCAGTAGCCAGATTGAGCTCCAGATGAGCTTTGGCCTTTCTAATTTTGTCCCTGCACAGCCTCACAACATCCTTACAGTCCTCCCTAGTAGCCTGCCCACTTTTCCAAAGATTATAAACCCTCTTTTTTCTCCTAAGATCAAGCCACAATTCTCTGTTCAGCCAGGCCAGTCTTCTTCCCCGCCAGCTTGTCTTTGGGCACGTGGGGACAGACCATTCCTGCGCCATTAAGATTTCCCTCTTGAAGAGCGCCCAGCCTTCCTGGACTCCTCTGCCCTTCAGAACTGCCTCCCAAGGGACTCTACCAACCAATGTCCTCAGCAGCACAAAGTCAGCCCTCCGGAAGTCCAATACAGCGGTTTTACTGGTCCCCTTCCTGGCCTCGCAAAGAATTGAGAACTCCACCATTTCATGGTCACTGTGCCCAAGACAGCTCCCGACAATCACATCCTCCACCAGTCCTTCTCTGTTTGTGAAGAGAAGGTCTAGTGGGGTGCCACCCCTGGTAGGCTCACTAACCAGCTGCATCAGGAAGCTATCTTCCACGCTCTCCAGAAACCTCCTAGACTGCTTTCTCTGGGCTGTGTTGTGCTTCCAGGATATGTCAGGGAAGTTGAAGTCCCCCACAAGTACAAGCGCTGAAGATTTCGCAACTTCTGTCAGCTGCCTACAGAACTCCTCATCCGTCTCCTCATCCTGGTTCGGTGGTCTATAGCAGACCCCGACCAGGACACTAGCCTTGTTGGCCTTCCCGCCGATCCTAACCCAAAGGGACTCAACCTTATCATTCCCAGCCTCGAGTTCTACATCGAAAGATTCTCTAATATAGAAAGCCACACCACCGCCCCTTCTGTGCTGCCTGTCCCTTCTGAAGAGCCTATAGCCAGTCATTGCAGCACTCCAGTCATGAGAATGGTCCCACCACGTCTCCATGATGGCAAACAAGTCGTAGTCTGTCTGCTGCACAATGGCTTCCAGCTCCTCTTGTTTGTTACCCATGCTGCGTGCATTAGTGTAGATGCACTTCAGCTGGGCCATTGCCTTATCCCCTGGCCTTGCCATTGTTCCCCCAGCACAGCTCCAACAATCCTTGTTTCAGCCCATCCCCCTTCTTACCTAGTTTAAAGCCCTCTCAATGAGCCCTGCCAGCTCCTGGCCCAGGATCCATTTTCCCCTAAAAGATAGGGACCCATCTGTGGCCATCAGGCCGGGTGCCGAGTAAAGTGCCCCATGGTCGAAAAACTCAAGATTTCTGTTTTGGCACCAGCCCCTGAGCCACGTGTTTATCAGGTGGGCTTTCCGTGTCCTCTCTGTACCCCTCCCTGCCACTGTAGGGATAAAAGAAAGCAAACAACAGGGAGTCAGAAAAAATGCAGGGGACTAGACTTAATCACACATGGATTTTTCTGATCCTGTTTTGTCATAAATTACCTATTTTTCAGTAGGTGTTTATAAAACCCATGAAGACAATGATAATAACTAGTGACAGTTCCTAGCAACCAGTCTTGGTTTCTGAACCAAGGCTAACTTGGCTTCTGAATTGAGTACCTTCCACTCATAAGTAAGATGCAAGTAAAAGTGAGGTTTAAATGACCCATATTTGCCTGGATGCCATCCTGCAGCAATGTGCTCTAGGTGATCCTGCTTGGCACGGGGATCGGACTAGATGATCTTCAGGGGTCCCTTCCAACCTCAACCGTTCTGTGATTCTGTGATATATGTGTGATTTGGGTTTTCAAATATAGGCTGTGAGAGTGGTAGATTCTTAACAGAAGATCCAGAGTTTTAATATAATTATTATTCATGATAAGTGCCCTCTATAATGGCCCATCACTCTCTGTGTAGAAAATTATGGAATAATTGCCAGAATTGACTTATTGAGGCTAAATGTTTGTCTACATTTTAAGAGAAGGTTCGTCACTGATGAAAATTCCAGAGTGAGATGTGGCAGATATGCAAGGAATCAGTTCCATGATAGTTCCCTTGGAAACATAACCTACAACTTTATGTATTGGTAACACCAGGGGAGCTTTGGTGTGCTGAATCTAAGAGATATAGCACAGAGGGCAGAGCAGAGTGAAGACACTACGGCCAGGCTCTGTGCTGTCACTGCAGGGATGGAGAATGTGATGGTACTATGGAACTGATAGATTGCATGGCCAGTCCTGAGTCTAACTCATAACCAAATCGTATCCTCTGGGTGAACTTTGTTTATTGTAATCTCATTATAATGCCAAAACACACCTCCATCCCAAAGGCTACCCACCTCCAAGGTGTGTACACCCCTCACCGAACATGTGCTCTGAAGTTCTCTGAGCCTATACAGAATCACAGAATCACAGAATTGTAGGGGTTGGAAGTGACCTCAAGAGATCATCAGGTGTAATGCCCCTGCCAAAGCAGGTTCCCTAGAGCAGGTTGCCCAGGTAGGCGTCCAGATGGGCCTTGAATATCTCCAGAGAAGGAGACTCCACAACCTCCCTGGGCAGCCTGTTCCAGTGCTCTGTCACCCTCACCATGAAAAAGTTCTTTTGCATGTTGGTGCGGAACTTCCTGTGATCCATTTTGTGGCCATTGCCCCTTGTCCTGTCTCTACAAACCACTGAAAGGTTTGGTCAACCACAGGTTGGCAAAATCCCTCTGTCTCCCACACCTCAGGTATTTATACACATTGATGACATCCCCTCTCAGTCTTATCTTCTCAAGGCTGAGCAGACCCAGGTCTCTCAGCCTTTCCTCATAGGGAATATGCTACTGACCCCATATCATCTTTGTTGCCCTCCACCGCACTCTTTTCAGGAGATCCCTGTCTTTTTTGTACAGGGAGCCCAGAACTGGACACTACTCCAGGTGAGGCCTGACCAGGGTAAGATTTGAACTCTCTGTTATACTGACTGCTTCCCTGGGAAATCTAACATTCTCTATAGAGTTTTTCATGAGATAGCACGTGTGTAGTTAGTTGGTTGTGTTTGTCATATTCTTGGTATTTGCATGTGTTTTGCAGACTGTATTTATCACAAGCAATCCAAAAGAACTTGCACTCCTCTTGCTTCGGTAAACTACACCAGTCATTTATTAGACTGAAAATGTATTGAGCTATTTGTGCATCTGTGATTGTGATAATTTAATATACTGAATGTGACTGGACTTAGTGCCAAATTAGACTTCACTCAGAATCTAAGCCCAGCCACCCCCAGCCTGTCTGATATCTGTGGACAAGCTGGAACACAAGGGAGTTTAGGTCCTGCCAAACTTCTTTACCCTCAAATGCAACAAAAATGGAGACAAGATACTAGAGTTGAAAGGAAGTTTGAGAACCCAAATTGTACTTGCCACTAACAGATTATTTGGAACTCTTAGAGTGGAATCAGATTCTTGGATGAATTTATTAACATATATTTCTCCTTCAAGATAATTTTCTTGCATTTAAAGTCTACATGGAAATTATAGTCTGTATGACTATTTTCACAATTTATCTTAATTAACAGCCTAAGCCTTCATGTACATTCCAGATATTTTAATATTATGCAACCAATTAGTACTATCTTTATTCCCTTAACTCATCAATGGAAATTTCCTTGCATAAAAAGATAACTCCCATCTTGATCATATTTGAAAATAGAATTAGAAAGTTATGAAATCCAAAAAGGTTTTGTAAACCTAGGCATTTTAAAGAATTCTAATTGAAGCCTCCAAGTTGTACAGATTACACAAGGGGAAAGTTTCTGTGCTGGGACACAAAAGCTATAAGCAAGAGCCGAGCAAGGAGAAACCATGTACCAAGGAGAAACCATGATGCTAGCAGTCATATCCTGTCACTATGTTAGCTGTCACATGCCAAACAGTTGCTAATGTCTCACAGTGTTATTTCCAAAAATTAAATTGGAAATAACATGTATGCTGTTTATACTAAGGGCAAATTCAACAAGCTTAGGAAGGAAATGATAAATCCATTACAACTTGAAGTCTTTACAAAAGCCTGTTCTTATGTTAGTTATAAACTGGACTGGCATAAAAATTTAATCTCATCCTAGAAAAAGATAATTCTCGCCACAGTCAGAATTGCTGCTATTCTAGGTTAACACCATACACCTGCCATACAGGTTAGATGGGATTTGAGTTTTTCTTTCTACAAATCTGACTCTTTAAGAAAAAAAAAATAAAAAAGAAGCCAGATTTTTTACCTCGGATTCTTATGTTGTAATATCAGTGCTAAGCAGACACACCAATGAGTATTGATTTTCATGAACCTGAACTTGTTTACACCAAAGACAAACCTGTTTGAACGGATTGCCATACTAAATATTTAAACTTTAAAGGGTTTTGACATCAAAGCATTTTCTGACTGGATGAAAATATGATGGCTCCCTTTTCTTGCAGCTACTTTTTCCCATTTAACTCAACATTTGCATTTTACATAGTTATTTTTTCCCCCTGGTCTTGCAACTGTGATTAAATATGATTAAATACGACTGAATAAAAAAGATGAGGAAAAAAAAAAAAGAAAAGAACAAAAATTGTTTGCATACTGTACAAATCTAGAAAGAAAAAGATTAAATGGTGTTAATGATGTGTAATGTGCTTGCCTGCTGGTGACAATGTTTGGAAAGTTGAAAATACTGAGTTTTCTGAAAGTACTTCTCTCTTGTGGTTGAAGAGATTTAGGTAACTGGCATTATCACAGATCATATTAGTATTTTAGAATATTCAATGTTTAGTAAGTATATATATAAATTAAAATCTAAAAATACTAATTACTGTCTGTTTTTGCTCATTACCAACATGAAGACATACATGTATGCCTATTCTGGTAGATTCAAACATGTTGCCTTTTCACCGTGAAGCAGCCCTAGTAGCATACAAACTGCTTTTCAAACATGAATTCCTTTTGACATTCTTCACTCAAGCAGAGAATAATTTATGTAAAGCTTAAGAGTTACATACCAGTAACTTTATTTAAAAAAATCTGTCAGTAATCAAAGCCAAACATGCTCCATTTTCACATCACAATGCTTTGCTACCTGTAGCATTGTTACAACCTTTATGACCAGAAAATTAAAATTTAGGTTTACCAGGCCAGTAATATGCTTGTACATCAACATTTAAGATAATTTCCTAGTTAGTGTCCAAACCATTAACCAATTTTCATACTGTTCTTCTCTCAAAAGCATCTCATACCTGGGTGTACTTTGCTCTGTGTCTGTTACTTTAATTGGGGTTGTAAAAGAGGATGGTAAGTTCTTTATGCTAACATACAGAAATCCATGGTAAATATCCATAACACAGACCTCTAGTGTGTATACTTATATACAAAAGAGTTAACCTCTTTGTGTTAAGTGGGATAGGAAATATCTCATCATTTTTTCACTCATCCAAAACAAACAGAAAAAAAAGGAAACATTATTCAGCTGTTAAAGCACTAAGTTATGTAGTTTTAACAGCTTTTTAGTGTGCGTGTGGACTGAGAAAGAGTATTTAATTAACATTTCTTCATGATTCTTGTTAGCCTGAGTAGGAGTGAGAATACTTCCCCATATGAAGGACGTAAAATAATGTTATGGGAACATAACCCACCATTTTCTTGATTGTGCTGGAAAGTCTGTCATGAGGGGAGAAGGGATAATAAGCAACTCAGTGCCACAGATCCAGAGGGTTTGTGAGCAATTTGTCTCAAATCTAAAAGGGTAGCTTTATACAGTTTTCCCAGATACCTTTTCCCATTTATTGGTGTTAACAAAGTGTCTATATTGCATTAAACACTGGGTTATTTAATAACTATTTGCAATTAAATCAAGACTGCTGGGGGACAAGTTGGAAGATAAAGTTATGATCTTGGTGAACTGCTGTGAACATGAGATGTTTCAGAACTGCAGAACCAAAAGCCCTGAGGAGGAGATTGACTTGACCTTCGAAGTAGCTTGACAAATTGTCTCATAACTAGCAAAGCCAAAAAAAAAATAGAAGAGAAATGATGTCTAGACTAAAAGTGAGAAGCATTTCAGGCAGATATCCTAGACACTTGAAGATGTCCAGAAATGCTCTTTGCTTGGCCCATAGATCATTATGGCACCAAGCTATGTGGTGCGGTCAACATGCTGGAGGGGAAGGACACCATCCAGAGGGACTTGGACAAGCTGAGAGTTGGGCCTGTGTGCACATCATGAGGTTCAACAAGGCAAAGTGAAAGGTCCTGCATCTGGGCCAGGGCAATCCCAAGCACAAATACAGACTGGGAGTAGAAGGGATTGAGAGAAGACCTGAGGAGAAGGTCCTGGGCATGCTGGTTGATGAAAAACTTGACATGAGCTGCCAATGTGCACTTGCAGCCCAGAAAGCCCACTGTATCCTGGGCTGCATCAAAAGCAACATGACCAGCAGGGCAAGGGAAGGGACTGTCCACCTCTGCTCTGCTCTTATGGGATCCCACCTGCAGCCCTGTGCTCAGCTCCGGGGCCCCCAGCACAAGAAGGACATTGAAGTATTAGAATGAGTCCAGAGGAGGGCCACAAGGATGATTAGAGGGCTGGAGCACCTCTGTTATGAAGGCAGACCTCTGTTGGGGTTGTTCAGCCTAAAGTATAGAATGCTCTGGTGGAGACCTTACAGTGGCCTGCCAGTGCCTAAAGGGGCCTACAGGAAATCTGGGGAGGGACTCTATCAGGGATTGTGGTGACAGGACAAGCGGAGGGGAAATAGCTTTAAAATAAAAAGAGGATAGATTTAGATTAGGTATTAGGTGTAAATTCTTCACTCAGAGTGGTGAGGCACTCCGACAGGTTGCCTGTAGAAGCTGTGGATACCCCATCAATGAAAGTGTTCAAGGCCAGGCTGGACAAGGCTTTGAGCAACCTGGGCTGGAAACCTTGTCTTCAGAGGGGTCTTTAAGCCTTAGTTATTCAACAAAATGGTTCATGAAGGAAAAAACTGCAGGCTCCAAACCCAAAAACACCTTAGAGTAACAGTGAGTACACTGGGCAGTTTTGAACCAGACAACAAAACATAACACAGAGATCTCTGAGCTCATGGAGAGCAGAGCTAGAAAATCCACTTGTAACAGAGTAATGCCAGACTCGTTTTCTAAGATTAAGTCCAGATACAGCTTAGACAGCTTAGCTTGGCACTGCACTTTTACCAAGAGCTGTATGGTATTGCATGAACCTAGAGACAGAGCGCCATAGGTCCATTACGGAATAGGAAAAATATGACATTCCATAAGAGAAAGGGAAATAAATAAATAAAATATTAAATATATGTCTAACTAGGCAGATTCAGGGTTTGGCTGTGAACACTAACTCAAACAGCATTCATCCATCTCACTTAATCATTATCATTGTCCCTACCAAGTTTCTGTCCATGTCAACTAATCCTGTACTAAATAATATGTGGCCATGGCTCAGGAGCTAGCACAGCCAAATCCTATGTCCTGTAGACAGATGCATATGGTCTCCTGTATAATAAGATCTTTGATGTATAGATGTAACACCAATGGGTCTCTGGTTCTTCTTGTGTTGTTTTATTTAGTAACAAAACTGTTGCCAGAGAGACTGGGAGTGAAGATGGATCCAGCTGTCTTGATAGACATAGCACTTTTCTCCATAATGCGTTGAAAAGGGTCTGAGAAGGAGTATTAGTAATGCATGATATAACTGTATTTTAGTGCAATGGATTCAAACAAAATAAATCACTTTTTACAAGGTAATTAATTTACTATTACATTTTGGAAGAACTGGAGAAAAAGAATTTACAGGAGATAATCAATGTGGCCGTTGAAAAGACCAGATTGACATAGCATCCTTACAAAGACAGATGTCCAAGCCTAAGCAGAGAATTTAAATCATTGCATACCATCCTGATGTAGGAGAGAGCCAAGCAGATTGACAAGGATGGGAATATGGGCTAGCAGTGAGGCTGAGAAAAAGAGTGCTTACAGCTCATTTCCTGCAGAGTTTCAATATGATCCCCACTGCACATATATATCTCAATTCTCAGTCATTCCATATGCTGCAAATCCAACTGCTATCCACAAGCAAATGAGATGTCTTCTGCAGGCCAAAAGGAAAAAAAATAAATATCTTCCTCAAGTAAATTAGAAATTGAGGAGTAAATTGCTAATGCAGAAATAGGAAATGCAGCCAAAATTACATGAATTGTTTTTTTTTGTTTGTTTGTTTTTTTTTTTTTTTTTTTTTTAATTAAAAACATAGAGCCCTTCTTAAGAATTATGCATGTATAATCCATGGAATTAAGATTAAGTATACATTGAAAAATGTACATACAGCAAGTAAGCGAACAAAGTTAAAGGATCCCTGTGGATCCTTTCCAAATCAGGATATTCTATTATTCTGTGATTCTATGAACATTATCATTTCCCTTTTGGATCAAGACTAAAAAGAGTAATGCAACAACATTTGAAATCACAAAAATTTGCAAAATGCAGATAGAGTCTGGGAATTTATAAAGGGGTATGAAGGATCAAGGAAACCAGCATCTTTGAAATTCAGTAGGAACTGGAGGTGTGTTTCCTTTAGAGAGAAAATCCTAAAAAAAGAAATAAAAAATAAGTTTTATTTTGCAGATATGTCAGTCAGCTTTCAATTAAACTATCTTCTTTACTTCCAAAGCATCCATTGTGGCTTGACCTAAATCCTACTTGGATATAGAAACATGACTCTCTGAAACCTGGGATATTTTGTGTCTTGTCCTAAATATCGTATTACAGTTGAGATTGGTGTGACCACCTGTTACAAACTGCAATTTGTTCTGTAAAGAATGCTCAAAGACAAAGTCATCAATAAGTCAGTAGTTAATTGGGGTAAATTACAATGAGGAGGAAGAAGTGGAAAACACAGAATCACAGAATGGTTTGGAAGGTTGGAAGGGACCTTAAAAATCATCCATCTGTCTCTCTGCTACGGGCACTTGACCAGGTTTCCTAAAGCCCCATCCAACCAGTCCTTGAACACTTCCAGGGATGGGGGCACCCACAGCTTCTCTGGGTGACCTGTTCCAGTGCCTCACAATCCTCTGAGTAAAGAATTTCTTCCTTATTTATAATCTATATCTCCCATCTTCTAGTTTAAACCCATTCCCCCTTGTCCTACTGCACTCCCTGACAAAGAGTCCTTCCTGAGTTTTCCTTATAGGTCTCCTTCAGATACTGGAAGGCAGCTTTATGGTCTCCCTGGAGCCTTCTCTTCTCCAGGCTGAACAACCCCATCTTTCTCAGCCTGTCTTCATGGTAGAGGTGCTCTGATCATCTTTATGGCCCTCCTCTGCACCCACTCTAACTGGTCCATGTCTTTCTCATGTGTGGGGCCCCAGAGCTGAATGCAGGGCTGCAGGTGGAGTCTCACAAGAGCAGAGCAGAGGGGAACAATCCCCTCCCTTGCCCTGCTGGTCATGTTGCTTTTGATGCAGCCCAGGATACAGTGGGCTTTCTGGGCTGCAAGTGCACATTGGCAGCTCATGTCAAGTTTTTCATCAACCAGCATGCCCAGGACCTTCTCCTCAGGTCTTCTCTCAATCCCTTCTACTCCCAGTCTGTATTTGTGCTTGGGATTGCCCTGGCCCAGATGCAGGACCTTTCACTTTGCCTTGTTGAACCTCATGATGTGCACACAGGCCCACCTCTCAGCTTGTCCAAGTCCCTCTGGATGGCATCCCTTCCCACACCACACAGCTTGGTGCCATCAGCAAACTTGCTGAGGGTGCACTTGATCCCACTGTCCATGTCACTGACAAGGGAGTGACAGAAGGTAAAGCAAGACTAATGCCATGGACTCACACTCATGGACTCTTCATGACAATGAATTAAACATCTATCAAAAATGTCCTTTTGCAGTGATAGAGGTTAATCACATCCTGGGCTGCACAAGCAAAAGCATACCCACCCATCTAAGGGAATTGATTTTTCTTTTATGTTTGTCACTTATGAGGTTTCACTGTGGAGCCAAGAAAGTCAACTAAGACTACCAGGCAAGGAAAATTAAATTTGCAACTCAAAATGAATTCTAGACTTGAACAAATTTCTTCAATGAGGAGGAACAGGCCTTTCAATGACAACTTTTCTACTGCTGTTTATATTTTCTCAAGAAATCATCTGAATGATTGACATACAAGTACACAGTGACCCAGCTTTCCATAACTATAACTATAGCCAAGATTGTCACCTCCAGAATGCTGTTAAGTGGGAAAAGCATTACATGTTTCTGGTGCAAAAATTTATTGATGTCTTTGAGACATCTACTTTAGGATTAAATAAATCTTATTATCACAGAATTTTCTAGGTTGGAAGAGACCTCAAGGTCATCGAGTCCAACCTCCAACCTAACGCTAACAGCCCTCCACTAAACCATATCCCTAAGCTCTACATCTAAACGTCTTTTGAAGACTTCCAAGGATGGTGACTCCACCACTTCCCTGGGCAGCCTGTTCCAGCGCCTCACAACCCTTTCAGTGAAGAAGTTCTTCCTAACATCTAGCCTAAAACTCCCCTGGCTCAACTTAAACCCATTCCCCCTCGTCCTGTCACCAGGCACGTGGGAGAACAGGCCAACCCCCACCTCGCTACAGCCTCCCTTGAGGTACCTAAAAAGAGCGATAAGGTCGCCCCTGAGCCTCCTCTTCTCCAGGCTGAACAAGCCCAGCTCCCTCAGCCGCTCCTCGTAGGAGCGGCTTTATAGTGTCCTGGTTTCAGTTAGGACAGAGTTAATTTTCCTCCTAGTAGCTGGTAGGGTGCTATGTTTTGGATTAGGATGAGAAGAGTGCTGATAACATGCTGATGTTTTAATTGTTGCAGAGCAGTGCTTACACCAAGCCAAGGACATCTCAGCTTCTTGCTCTGTCCTGCCAACAGGCAGGCTGGGGGTGCAGCACGAGCTGGGAGGGGACAGACCCAGGACAGCTGACCCAAACTAGCCAAAGGGGCATTCCATACCATCTGATGTCATGCTGAACAATAGATAGGGGTGGCTAGCAGGGGTGGGGGGGCCATGCTGCTTGGGGTTAGGCTGGACATCAGTCAGCGGGTGGTGAGCAATTGCATTGTGCATCACTTGTTTCGTACACATTATTATTAGTAGTACTATTATCATCATTGTTATTATTATTATTGTTATTACTATTTTCCTGTCTTAATAAACTGTCTTTATCTCAACTCACAGGCTTCACTTTCCCATTTCTCTCACCCATTCCAAAGAGGGAGGGGGGAGGGTGAGCAAACGGCTGTGTGGTGTTTAGCTGCTGGCCAGGTTAAACCACAACGTATAGAAATGCCTTCAGATGTCTTTGAACCTCTACTGAGAGCAGAGATATCCACCCATGATCCTCTCAGAAGAAGACACTGATGTTGTAGATATACATCTTGTCTCGTGAATCCCTCCTTATCTATCAGTTTCAGTTACACTGATAACTTGAAATGTGTTTCATAATGTAGAGGTCCAAAGAGAGGATTCTTTAACTGGGGCTTGATTTTTTCAAGAAAAACACATTAACTCCTATTGCAACTGGTCACTCATTTAAAAGTTTTTTTACCAGGGTATCCAAGAATTTGTTTGAGGCTTTGGAGGGAAAAAATAATAATAATAAAAGTTCTTGCTTTTACCACCTTTTCCACCCAGACAGTTTCCAACTCTTCTCTCTTGCAGCCATCCCAGAATCTCTCATGATTTTTGATGAGCTTAGCTCAATTAATCTTCTGAACCTAATTAAAATGATGGTTCAGTTGTTCATTAAACAAGATACCCATAACACTATATTTATTTAATATCTTTCCTTTGTTACTTTGGAAACTTCAGTATCACAGGTTATGTTCAGGAAGAATTCAGTTTCCCTGCAGTGAAATTACTTTTTTCACACTGTCATATTAAGTTCTACATTTTGATATTTCCCTTCATCATGTACAAGGTAGGGATATCAGCACCACAGAACACAGAGCAACATAATGTAAGACACCTTTTGTAAGAAGCAATTTAAAATAATCAGCATGTGTATGAAGGACAGAAACAGGTTATAAGCACCCACTGATGTAATACGATGTTTGAATGTGAACTTATCAGGCACTGACTTAATACTTTTTCAGCTGACTTAGTCAAGCTCTCCTTAAATTAATGAGAGTTTCCAGAGTAGGAACTTAATAAGGGAAGCTGGAGAGGCCTCAGGATATGACCTGTGGCCAAAAGATGGACATTGCCTTCATTCATTGAATCCCTGCTTGGCAAAACTACCAAAAGAAACCTTGGGACAGTATATTTTTCCATTCTCTTCAACATGCCAAATGTTCAGCAAATATTCTGCCAAATGAGGATGAACTACGCCAAAGTACCTGACTAATATTGAGTAGTTGTATATCTGGAGAGGAGAGAAAAAATACAGCTGTTGTATGGTAATAAATAATAGCTGAGGGATCTGTAGCCCATGTGTGCTTTCCCTTTGGTACGGTACAGCTTTTGTGTAATATAATATGGTAACAAACATGCAGTTTTTCACCTTTGGATCTAGTCTGTGTTTGTTCTTATGGATTCAAATGCTTTGGATGTGTCTTAATTGCAAGAGTATTTTATTAATATAACCTTTATGTATTGAAACTGAAAAACAAGTAGCATACTCAACAGAACTTAAAGGTGACTTTGTAGCCATATATATATAATTATTTTTTTTTTCCCATCTTTTGATATCACATCAGGCAGG
Source organism: Aythya ferina (assembly GCF_964211825.1). Classification (NCBI taxonomy): domain Eukaryota; kingdom Metazoa; phylum Chordata; class Aves; order Anseriformes; family Anatidae; genus Aythya; species Aythya ferina. The sequence goes on from NC_140296.1 coordinate 9,236,784, forward strand.
AGACATGACTTGTTCTGATTAGAAATGATATAGCACCTCTTGCCATGGATTCTTTTTTTTTTTGAAAAAAAAAAAAAAAAACTGAATGACTGGCAGCCAAGTTCTCTTGCATCCCCACATCTGTCCTGCCATGCTAAACATCTGCTGAATCTTGGAGAAAAAAAGGAAAGGCCAATTCAGAATGAGAACAGTCTGGGGATAAGGCCAAGAAACTCACTGGTATTTGTTCTATGCTGTTCTCAGTTCCATAAAACTTGTCAAGCTGGTTTACCAAAGTCATCTGAATAGATATTTCAGTCAAGATCAGTTCAACAGCTTACAAAAGAAATCCAAAGCTTTCATTTTCTCCTGTCTGAATAATAACTCTAATAAGTACAGAAGCATCTGTTTTTGTTGTTTGTTTGTTTTTTTTATTATTATTATTTTTAAATTCTGACTAAAGAACTATAAGAAAAAAAAAAAAAAGATGAGAAATCATGAAATAAGGATGTAAATTCAGCAGAGTGTGAGACAACGGGGAAAAATAAAATAGGACAGGTTGTGTTTTTTTTTTTTTTTAAGGATGTGGAAAAATTGAATGAAAGGCAAAGCAAAACAAAGTGAATGAGACTGATTGAGAGGACCTACCAAATGTCCCAGTTTCTGATCAACACAATCTTGACAAGAACAATAAACTAGTTATTCAAGCAACACCATTCATACCTGACTACCTTTCAGGGGAACCTGGAGATCTTCCCCTGATGTTAGCAAAGAGAGGTAGTAGTCCAGAGAGGAGAGAAGACAGATCAGAGCCCTCTAGGATGTTTAAGAATAGCCCTCAATCAATGTAAATGAAGGTTCTGATTACCTGTAAACTTAACTCAGGCTCCCCACAGAAGTAGGTAAAATAGGTACAGTCACATTCACCTGTGACCCCAAAATTGAGTCATTGTTCCAAATGAACCCTAATTTGGCAAACAGTTGCAAGAGATCTGACAAGCAATTTCAGCTGAACTACTTTTCCTCAGGCTGGTTATCAGAACATGAACAATTTGACACTGTAATGACTATTCATGTTACCAAGTAATAGAACTGTGCCTTATCATGCCTTCAACATCCTTTCAGCTGCACTGTATATGAGTAAGGAAATAATACAGAATTTGGTGCTACTTAAAGATTTTTGGTTTGCTTGTCTTGAATTGCTGCTTAAGAAAGGTGCTTTAGAGGTGCTGGGATTTTTTAATTTTTTAATTTTTTTGTTTTACAAACGTATTGATAACAACATATTTGGTGAGTCTGGCTAGGAGGACTGGGTGTCTTGTGAGAATACAGTATGAAATAAATCTACACAAAGGGGAAAAACATCCAATTTCTGCATTCTGAACCAACTAGTAGAAGCAATGCAGGAAAAATATGGACTAAAGGGTTTTTTTTGTTTGTTTATTTGTTTTTTCATTGAATGACAGTATGGAAATGTTCAGCACATCTTTGCAATCTGTACAATGGAGAAAGTAATTGTCTTCTCATAATTAAAGATTATAAATAAAACGGTACCAAATCAAGTTTTAAGCAGTACAACCTGAGAAGTTAGGATGCTAAAAATCATGAGTTATGAGATTTGGGAGACACAAAAGAAATTTGAAAATTAAAGAGTGGCAATTCAATTCACTGAGAAATGTAGTTTGATTTTTTCCCCAGGCCTCTTAAACTATATAAACCAGAATGAAGTAAACAGATAAACTTACTGTTATTGTTTGTGATTTCTCTTTTGCATACAACCTTAATCTATTTACGTGGGGACAGATTAAGGTTAGAGAAGTCTGATAAGATTTAGTTCATTTATTTGGAGTAAAAAGTAAAATGTTAATATTAATTTTACACTAACAAGAACATCATTTCCCTAAGCTAGAGTTCTTCCCTTGTATGAAAGTGAGGGACTAGCCCAGGGTAAGTGTTCCAGCCAGATTCTAAGTCATTTACAAAAGTCTATGGGTTTGTAAATTTGGTTTTATTTGATTTTATTTTAAAAATATAGTTTCCAGCTCTTAAAGATTCAAAGAATATTTTCAGAGTCTCTTTCTGAATCTGCAGAAAGCATAAGGAGTTGCTTTGATCTATCAAACTGAAACATATATTCCAGAGATTGTTAAATTCATCTACCAGTATTTTAAGTATCATCATGCTGTTCGTGTTTGTAGGGAGAAAGTTCGAGTGGCCAAAGCACACCTAGAGTTGAAGCTGGCTGTGTCTGTGAGAGAAAATAAAAAGGTTTTTTTTAGATATGTGAATGGAAAAAGGAGAACTAAAGAATACATAGGGCCGCTCCTTGATAGGGAAGGTCTCCTCACAGACAATGACATAGGCAAAGCAGAGACGCTTAACGCCTTCTTTGCCTCTGTCTTCAATGCCGATGATGGGCTTCGGGACGCAGGGTCCCCTGAGCTGGAGGACCGGGACGGTGGGGATGACGAACTCCCAACCGACCCTGAACGTGTGCGGGATTTGCTACTCCACCTGGATCCCTACAAGTCCATGGGTCCGGATGGGATTCATCCCTGGGTGCTGAAAGAGCTGGCAGACGTCATCGCGGAACCTCTCTCAATTATTTTTCAACAATCCTGGGAATTTGGAGAGGTCCCGGTAGACTGGAAGCTGGCAAATGTGCCAATTTTCAAGAAGGGTCAGAAAGAAGACCTTAGCAATTACAGGCCTGTCAGTCTCACGTCAGTGCCTGGTAAAATCATGGAGAAGATGGTTCTCAAACTTATTGAGGCGCACCTGGGGGACAAAGCAGTCATTGGTCCCAGCCAGCATGGGTTTGTGAAGGGTAGGTCCTGCCTAACTAACCTGATTTCCTTTTATGATAAGATCACCCGTATGGTGGACCAAGGGAAACCAGCTGATGTGATTTTTTTGGACTTCAGCAAGGCTTTTGACACGGTTTCCCATAGGATCCTACTGGACAAAATGTCCACCATACAGCTAAATAAAAACATCATACGATGGGTGAGCAATTGGCTAACGGGCAGGGCCCAAAGGGTTATGGTAAATGGGGCTGCGTCAGGCTGGCGGGCGGTCACCAGTGGGGTCCCTCAAGGCTCCATTTTAGGGCCGGTACTTTTCAATATTTTTATAAACAATCTGGATGTAGGAATAGAAGGTATTTTCAGCAAGTTTGCTGATGACACCAAACTTGGAGGAGTTGTGGACTCGAATGAGGGCGTAAAGGCCTTGCAGAGGGATCTGGACAGGTTTGAGAGCTGGGCGATCACCAGCCGCATGAAGTTCAATAAGAGCAAGTGCCGGGTCCTGCACCTGGGATGGGGAAACCCTGGCTGCACGTACAGACTGGGCGATGAGACGCTGGAGAGCAGCCTAGAAGAGAGGGATCTGGGGGTTTTGGTAGACAGCAAATTGAATATGAGCCAGCAGTGTGCCCTGGCAGCCAGGAGGGCCAACCGTGTCCTGGGGTGCATCAAGCACGGCATCGCTACTAGGTCAAGGCAGGTGATTGTCCCGCTCTACTCTGCGCTGGTGCGGCCTCACCTCGAGTACTGTGTGCAGTTCTGGGCACCACAGTATAAAAAGGACATGAAACTGTTGGAAAGTGTCCAGAGGAGGGCTACGAAGATGGTGAAAGGCCTGGAGGGGAAGACGTACGAGGAACGGCTGAGGTCACTGGGCCTGTTCAGCCTGGAGAAGAGGAGGCTGAGGGGAGACCTCATCACAGTCTACAACTTCCTCGTAAGGGGGTGTCGAGAGGCAGGAGACCTTTTCTCCATTAACACCAGTGACAGGACCCACGGGAACGGGGTTAAGCTGAGGCAGGGGAAATTTAGGCTTGACATCAGGAGGGGGTTCTTCACAGAGAGGGTGGTTGCACACTGGAACAGGCTCCCCAGGGAAGTGGTCACTGCACGGAGCCTGTCTGAATTTAAGAAGAGATTGGACTGTGCACTTAGTCACATGGTCTGAACTTTTGGATAGACCTGTGCGGTGTCAAGAGTTGGACTTGATGATCCTTAAGGGTCCCTTCCAACTCAGGATATTCTATGATTCTATGATTCTATGATCATACTAATTATTTTACTATGATCAGAGTACAAAACAGAGGACAGAAAGTGTCTTTTGAAGAATATCTACCTTAAACAGGGAAGTGAAAACTATGTCAGAGGCTATGTGGTAAGGTGGTTGCAAATGTATTGTAGATTTGTATCCTTTCTTTTCTTTTTCCTCTGAAGCACATGTTTAGTTTGAAAAGGTAGATTGGACAGCATGTCCATTACGTGACACACTTTCATGGAAACAAAATTACCAGGTGCTATGACTTTAACAATGAAAGGCATAAGGAGGTAGTAGCTGTGAATTGTAGTTGAACGTATTCCAAATGCAGATTACACATGCATTTCTAAGAATGAGGGTAACTCAAGCCACCAAGAGATTCTCAATCTGTTCATTTTTCAGTTGCATCTCTGACACCTTTCTAGAAGCTCCTCTTTATATTTATTTTATTTGATAACAAGCTTCAAGGCCCAGTACAAAAGAAAATGGATATGCTGCAACAGGCAGGCATCTATTAGGTGATCTAATGATTTCCTTATCCTCAAAACATCTCAAATTTCAAATCTAAGAAAAAGGACTTGACAAACAAACCTTCTTCTACATAACAGTGCAACCAGACTACCATCAGCTTTCCACTATTTTCTGGCTGTGTTTTCACTCTTTGTTTTCCTCTCTCAGAGTGTCTGGACTTCAAGGATTCTTGAAGTCCAGATTCTTGTCTGGACTTCTGGATTATTTAGCCTCTGAGAGCTGGGCTACAGTGCCCTGCATGCTGGGATGCATGTACTAGAGCTGCAGCCCTAACTGAGCAAAATAAATTGGTGAAAAAACAGATATTGCAAAGGGTATTCAAGAGATGGCAGTATTGTGCTCACCATCCATCTCTGCTGCTGGAGATTTCAGCTGAAGTGATCCTGTTTCAGTGGAAGTTTTCCAGGCTTTTCAGACCCCTTTTCTTTCCCCTTTTCTGTCTTTCAGTTTTGATTGTGCTATTTTAAATTCTAATTATGTAACTGAACCATTAAAAAGTATGTATAAATCTCATGTATAACAACATCAGGGCGAGGAACATGTTTGAGGCTCTCTGAATGGAGCAGTTTTCCTAACAGCCCCACAATGAAATAAAGGCATTTTCCTCTAGGTGGAAATATCCAGCAGTACCCAGTATTTAACAGTTTGACATGCGCTCAGCAACAGGCATTTGAGTGACTGCTGAATATCAGAGTGATTCTCTAGTGAGCAGATTGTGAGCATTTGTAAGCAGAATTAGCCACTAAACTTAGACACAAAAAGAAGAAACAAGTACTGACTGATACAGCAAACAGTCACTGCTGATATTACACTGGCTGGTGCCAGCAAGCTGGAACAGGACAGAATTATGTTAACATCATCCTGATGATATTCTGCATCAATAATGCACAGCAGCAAGTAATGAGGAATGTCTTATTGACTCTCTTGTGTTAGCTTGCAGCACAGTTAATTGATACCTGCCCTAGAGGCAAACATTCAGGCAATTTTTCAACACATACAGTGGAAGTCAGGTGCAAGCTCCTCCAGTACCCAGCTGGGAGCCACGGGAGAGCCTGTTGCATGGGCTGAGCATGGGAAGAGCCTGGCAAATAGTTGCATGGAATGACTACTTTAAAGGTCGAGCTAAACAAGATACATCACATCATCCAGGAAAGTGGGGACAGTTTCTTAAACAGAAAAGATGTCAAAACCTCAGCTAAACTATAAGCACTATTTAAATGTAAATGGGCAAGTCATCTAGAAGAAAGTAGGATCTTCATAGGAATGGCTCCTCTCATCAGTACTTAATCCATATATACAGGATCTTAATTTATATGTTGTTCCACTACACCACTTGGCATCCATTAGCAAGAACAGCTGAGCTATACAGCTGGGACTGGCATCTGTGCTGACAGGAGTCTTGTATTCATATGTCAAGTTTTGGCACAGGGCACCTTTTTTCTGACCTTATTTAAGTCAGAAGTCTGATGTAGAGTTATCACAGCACAGTCAGAAGCAAACCACCGTGCTGATTTCCAGGTACAGAACTTCTTCAAACAGAATGATGGACAAATGCAGTTTCCTATGCTTGAGAAATGGATGGGTGTCTGAATTTTCACAGTTTCTGCCCAACTGAAATTTCTGGAATATTAGGGGAAAAAAAAAAAAAAAAAAAAAAAAAAAAAAAAAAAAAAGCTTTTTTTTTCTTTTTACTTTACTTTTTTGTAGACATATCACCTTTGTCTACACAACAGAAGCCAACAGGTATGTGCATAAAGGATGGGGAAACTCTGCCTTAGACAAAGTCTTTGCTGATGCTTAGCACTTACTGTAAAGAAGAAAGCTTTGCTCTCTTCATTCCCAGGGATTTGACAGGATTTTGACAGCTCTCAGTCCCTTTTAGCACTTACCCAAGGGGACATATCCCACTCAAAGAGTCTTTTAAAAGGTCATCTTTAATCTTTGTGATTGTCTTTTTGCCATTATCCCCATGTCATCAAATATCACTCCACTGCTTCAGTAAATAATGGTGAACACGTCAAAAGCTATGTACTCCAGAGGCCAGAAGGTGAAACAATTGTTTCGCACAGTAGAGAGCCAGGCTACAGGACTACCTAAAAGCAATCTGTTCTTAAATAGGAAGTGTTTTTTGTTTTAGGAGAAATTCCTAAAATCTCCTAGAATGCTGTATGAGGTTTGTGCTTCAGCACAACATGACAATGACTGATTACAGCATTGTCAGAGACAGGGGCCAAAACCAAAGCCCCATGGGTTCAAAGGAGCCTGTCAATGATCTTTGGATAAGGTTTCTAATCTATTCAAATGTGTAGGTGTGTCTACTGTGACACATCAACACCATTTTTCTTTATCTTGAGTACTGTCATTGTTTTTGAGTCCTGAAATGTGGAAATTGGGGTTTAGAAGGATGTGGCATTTGCCACTTTAAACTTGGCTGCAGAGATGTTGCCTGGTACGGTACCAGACATGTCAGATGTGCAATGCAGAGAAAGGCAGAAAAGACAGATTTGGTTTAAACCTCTGTGCTCAGTTTCAGTAACAGCATTAAAACAAAAATGACTTTTCACTCTTTCTCTCCTTAAAAGTAGTCATTTTACAAGCAGTGGCCAAGCTCTTTTTAGAGAGAATTAGAGGCTGAAAGAATTATAGAATCATAGAATGTCTTGAATTAGAAGGGACTGTAAAATCATCTAGTTCCAATCCCCCTGCCATAGGCAGGGACAACACCCACTAGATCAGGTTGGCCAAGGCCTCATCTAACCTGTTCTTGACCACCTCCAGAGATGGGGAATCCACAGCTTCTCTGGGCAACCTATTCCAGTGCCTCATCACCCTCTGAGTGAAGAATTTCCTCCTAACCTCTAATCTAAGTCTCCCCCCTTTTAGTTTAAAACCATTCTGCCTTGTCCTGTCTGTTGACACTAAGTACACTGAGCAAAGAGTCACTCTCCATCTTTTTTCTACGTCACCTTAAGTACTGAAAGGTTGTCATGATGTCTCCCCAGAGCCTTTTCTTCTTTAGGCTAAACAGCCCCAGCTCTCTTAGCCTTTCTTCGTAGGAAAGGTTCTCCAGCCCCTTCATCATCCTCGTAGCCCTCCTCTGAACCCATTCTGACAGATCAACATCTTTCTTGCCCCAGACCTGGACAAAGCACTCCAAGTGAGGCCTCACAAGGCAGAGCAGAGGGGGACAATCACCTCCCTTGACCTGCTGGCCACTCCTCTTTTGATACAGCCCAGGATGCACTTGGCCTTTTGGGCTGCAAGCATGCATTGCTGGCTCATGTCAAGCTTTTCATCCACAAATACCCCCAAGTCTTTCTCTTCAGGGCTGTTCTTAATGACTTCTTCTCCCAGTCTATACTCATGTCCTGGAGCCAGGTGCAGCACCTGACTTGTTGAACTTCATTAGGTCCACATGGGCCAAATTTGCAAGCTTTTCCAGGTGCATTTGGATGACTTCTATTGTATCAACTGTACCACTCAACTTGGTGTCACCTGCAAATTTGCTGAGGGTGCACTCAATCCCACTGTCTATGTCTCTGATAAAGATATTAAACAGTATCAGGCCCAGGACAGACTAATTTGTCCCTGGTGAAGCCATGTTGGCTTCCTCAAATCACATCCCTATCTTCCATATGTTACAACAGAACTTCTGAGAGGATCTGTTCCATGATCTTACCAGGCACTGAGATATGGCAGATTGGTCAGTAGTTTCCAGGATACTTTTTAAAATGAGTGTGATATTCCCTTTTCTCTAGTCACTGGAGATTTTGCCTGACTGCCATGACTTTTGAATTGTGATGGAGAGTGGCTTAGTAACTATATCAGCTAGTTCCCTGAGGATCCTCAAATGCATTTAACTGGATTCCATGTACGTGCATATGTTCCAACAGTGGTCTCAAACCTGAACTCCTATGATGACAGGTGCTTCATTCCCCCAGTCCCTGCCTTGAGTTTTAGGGCCTTGAGAGATGTGAGAGGAGAGATTGCCAGTGAAAACTGCTCATACCAGGAAGAAAGATATTAGAGTTAATTTAATCAGATAAAAAGAAAGACCGATGCACTAATGTCAAATGAGGAGTAGGAGGACAGGAAGAAAGGCAAATGTACAGAAAATTAAGGATCAGAAAATGTCTGAAACACTGTAAATATGAGCCTGTGGATCTTGAAGATTAACATGGAAAAAAAAATGGGGAAGAAATGTCTGGAGTTCTTTGAAACTTTGGAAAGTGCTTTCAAACAAGTTCATTTGATATTTTGGACAGGACAAAGGGATGTACAAGGGCACCTGATGGGGCTCTGGGTAGATACAGACCAGGCCTTGTGGCCTTCCAAGAAATGCCGGTACCCAGCAGAAGACAAAAGGGGAAAGGAGAGGATGGAAATGGATTGTAGTAGTCCCAGATGCACATGAGGATGTATGACTGCTGGTGCTGGCTGTACTTCTGCAGGGGTGGATGGAACACAGTGACATCACTGAGTGATGGACTGTGATGTGTGGTCCTCACGGCTTACATCAGAGTGCCTGGCCCAGCCCAGCCTTTCTTGTGCCTAGACTCCCACTGAGTGGGTGTGCAAGGCTTGGAGGTCAAGCAACCAGGTGCTAGCTTGTGCTCTAGGGACTGCTGGCAGCAGCTCTTAATACCTGTCCCCACAGCTATCACCTGGTCTTTCCCCAGCCCTGCCCAGATCAGGCAGATGGGGCTGCACGGGGTGCACTCGCTGCAGAAGAGGTGAGTTGTGCAGGGACATGTGCCCCCGGGTGGCTGCAGTGGGTGCTGGGGCTCAGGGAGCTGTGTGAGTGGGAAGCATGAGATGGCCCATGTATTGTGCTGGGAGGGTTTCCTGCTGAGGGACCCGGACATTTCTTCTACCCATCCTTGGGACAGCGAATGATTGTGTCTCCTCTTCATCTCACAGCGCATTTTTTACATTCACCAGTGCACCACTGTTGAGAGGTGCAGCTCATTGCCCTCAGTTCTTCCCAGCTCAATGCACTGTGAAGACCATGGCAGGAGAGGTGGCATGGCTGTGTCCAATCTGCCAGGATGACAAAAAGGATGCTTCTCATGAGATATGTCTTCACCAGTTCTGTCTCAGATTCATCCTGAGGTGTTCCAAGCAGAAAGAGAACTGCCTGCTCTGCAGGAGACTCATGACAACCATCAATGTTTCTGCATGGGCAGATGACAGCGGTCTGGAGGTTCATCATCTGCCCCCCAGTAATACCACGACCAGCCTACTTCCAGGAAGGCACTGCTCCTGACCCTCTTGCTGCCACAGCTCCCACAGACTTGTGGCATCCACTTCACCCTCTCTGTTATAGCCAGATCAGAGGCTGTGGAGAGTGAATCCAGTGCTCCACCAGTGGCTGGTCTACTGCACAAAGTCTGGACAGCACTTTTCAGGCAGGGAGATCCTTGACCCCTTGCTGCCCTGGCTACGTCAAGAGCTGGCAGTCATCTTTGGGACAGTGTAGTGGCTGGAAATGGCAGCCAAAAACCTCATCTGGCAAGCCCTATGCCTCTTTGGGATGGACAATGAAGTCCTGATCCAGCAGCTGCAACCTGGCCTGAAGGACAGCATGGTGATCTTGATTCAGGGTGCCATCAACACCATTGTGCAGCACTGTGGCAAGCAGGCCTGGAGGTTGCTGGGCCTCTGAGATGCCTATGCTACCAGGGGACAGGAGGACAACCCCACAGCCATCTTTGGCACTACCACCTCCTCTCAGATGACTCTCAGCTCCAGTCCTGGACCCTCCAGCAGCACTACAGTTCCCAGCACAGAGGAGCTCCCCAGCACATCAGGAACCATCTTTCATGGGGGGCACAGCCAGCCCTCCACTGTGCCCATGCTGAGGGGGCAAGAAGAGCCCCATGAGGAGCCAGGGAAGGCTGTGACTGTGGAGGCAGCAGGACACTTTCCCAGGGCAGGAGGTGGCAAGAGAGACCCCTGAGGAACCAGAGCAGGTGGCAGCAACAGGACCCTCACAGGTATAATGGGTTTACTTGGCAAGGTTTTTGTAGCAGGGGGCTTGTGGTGGTTTTACTCAGGTGGGCAGTCAAGTTCCACCATGGAGAAGGGGGAGAAAATATGACACAAAGGGCTCAAGGGTTGAGATAAGAACAGGGAGATCACTCAACAATTATTGTAATGGGCCAAACAGATTCAGTAAGGATATAGTAATATTTATTGCCTATTGCTAACGAGATAGAGAACTGAGAAACAAAGGAAAACAAAACAAAACAAAACAAAACAAACAAACAAACAAAAACCCTTCCCTCCATCCACATACTATCACCTCCTTTCCCCAAAGCAGTGCAGGGGAATGGGGGCTGCAGTCAGTCTACAGCACTTTGCCACTCCTTCATGGTTACTTTCTGCCCCTGCTCCACATAGGGTTCCTCCCATGGTCTGCCCACAGGCTGCAGCTCTTCAAGAACTGCTCCAGATATGGGTTCCATCCGTCAGGAGCAAACTGCTCCAATCTGGGTCCCCCATGGGCAGCAGCTCCTGCCAGGTCACCTGCTCCTGCTTGGGCTCCTCTCTACGGGCTGCAGCATGAAATCCTGCTCAGCTGTGGTATTCCATGGCCTGCAGGGGGACAACCTTCTTCACCATGGTCCTCACCACAGGCTGCAGGGGACTTCTGCCCCCATGCCTGGAGCACCTCTCCCCCTCCTTCTTTGATGACCTTGGTGCCTGCAAGGTGTTTGTTTGTTTGTTTGTTTGTGTTTGTTTGTTTGTTTGCTGTTTGTTTGTTTGCTGTTTGTTTGTTTGTTTGTTTTTTCTTTCTTAAATATGCTCTCACAGAAGCATCAAGGATGGCAACCTGTTGGAGGGACCCCACGGCACAGGGACAAGAGTGACTGAGGAGTGGTGGAGATGAAGCTCTATAGACTGACCGCAGCTCCCATTCCCTGTTCCCCTGCACCACTCAGGTAGAGGAGGTGGAAGAGGGTGGATGGGTGGGAAGGTGTTTTTGTTTGTTTGTTTGTTTTTTCCTTCTTTGTTTCTCAGTTCTCTAGCTTGTTAGTAATAGGCAATAAATATTACTATTTCTGAGTCTGCTTTGCCCATCGTGATAATTGTTGAGAGATCTCCCCATCCTTATCTCAACCCTTGAGCCCTTTGCATAGTATTTACTCCCCATTTCCCTTTGAGGAGGGGGAATGAGAGAGCAGCTGTGGTGGAGCTCGGTTTCCCACCTGAGAAAAAAACACTAAAGCTGAGGCAGGGACCACTCACCCAGGGTCCCTGGCGACCCCCCAAAAGGAAGGTCCAACAGTGGTCAGGCCTCCCCATGCCCTGCAAGAAGCTTCCTCCTTGATGTAACTAGCAGGTCTTATGTTTCTCTTTAATAAATAAACAAACAAACAAATAAATAAATAAATAAATAAATAAATATTATTCTGCAATGTCTCAGTCTTATTCCAAACAGAGCTGGCATTGCCATGAGTGTGGTGCTGTTCCCCCCTTTTTTCCTGCTGCCTTTTCCCCTGTACTGCAGGGCCCCATCACTGGTGGCACCAGCCTGCTGGGGAGCACTACCACCAAAATATTACCAACCTATCACCACCAAAGTACCATGTTTATACAACTTATTTTGTTTCTAAGGATCTCAGAGCACTTTGACGGTATGAGTCTGAGGAGAGCTGCTGAATATGTTAATGATGAACTCTGTACAAGAATAACAAAAAGACTTTAGAAGTACTCTCAAATATGCCCATTCTAGTGACTGCTGTCATGAAAGTTTAAACAGGTAACAGAATAGACTACACAATGAGCTTGAAGACTTTATTTGAAAAACACAAGAAACACATGGGGATATCAATTCATCCTGAAAGTGGTGGACCAAGTGGAAAAAGAACTGTGTACTCTGCATGAGAGTCATGACAACCGTCAAAGTTTCTGCTTGGTCAGATGATGATGATCTGGAGTTCATTTTCTGTTCCCAGGAACACACTGGCTGAGCAGGCAATGGTACTAGAAAGCTGTGTCATACAGTTGGTTTACACCACATAACACATTACAGCATGTGAATAATGAAAGACATCCAAACCAGTGAACTTTATTGATGGTCAGTTGATACCATGACTTTGTAACACAGCATTCAGTAACTTAGTAAATTCTAACAAATTCATCACACATATGAGTGGATATTAATCTGCTCTTCATGTCTATGTTGCTATAGTATTTAAATAACTAGGAAATGAAACAACAAGTAATCCATCTGTTCTGTTTCTGCAAAAATAAATACACTGATAATTGTTTAACAAAATCAAGGGACATAAAGATACAATTCCTAATTATAGAAATGAAAGTGAGTTCCAGCAACAGACTTGCATAGGGAAAGTACTTGAAGTCAATATTTAATACCTACTGGAAAATTAAACATATGGGACAGGGTTTGTCTTTCACCTAAAAATTAAAAGAATATAATTAGATTTTATGTTTTGAAAACTGTAGGGATAATCAAAAGCACAAGTCAATTCCATAAAGGCAAGTAGGTTGCTTTTGTTCACAACAGCTGCATTTCCTTTACATTCTGCTATATTTAGTACTAATAACATTTATAAGCTGTGTTCTTGAATAGACAAACCATGATCAAGGAAAATAAATTTTTCATTCATAAAACAAGGAATATTTTATTCAACGAATTCTTATGGATTACAAATCAGAAGCTGCCAAACAATTTCAGCTCTCACTAAAAGCACTCCACAGAATTTCAGGCTAATAGGATACCACTTCTTTCCCCAAAAATATATTTGGGCTCTGAATAAATTTAAAAATATCTCAGACATATATGCATTTGCTTTCATGAAAAGGAAAAAAAAAATGCAGTAAATATTAATGCAATAAACTTGAACAAGTTGCACTGAAAATGTCACCATTTTTATTAAATGAAATGGAATTGCTTCTAAACATAAATGAGTAGAAATAAAATTAAAATACAGTTGTCTTTGGGTCTCATTTGTAAGTATTTTCTATATCTAGTCACTGTGAAGTATGATATAAAATACAAATCAATACAGACCCCAAAATCTACAAGTAGAGAAAGGAAGGAAGGTGAATAAAGGGCCAGCTTTCACCAGGAGGTTGAACTGCAAGATGCCCAGGGTTCTTTTACAGGCTGAAGTTTTCTATTTTACTGTAGTTCCAAGAAGTCCTTAAACTGACACATATTTCTGAAATTAAACGAGACAAAACTTCTTTTGCAGATTTTAGAATCTGTCTTCTAGAAGACGATGAATGCTGTTATCACAAGTTTGTAGTTCTTAAATGATAATAGATTTCATTATACCTTCTTGTGTGATTGACATTACATGTTATTATTTCTCTCCCTTCCTGACAGGTCTTTTCTATGGGCCAGAAAGTGACCCAGCATCTCTGAAGAATATATATATGTACATATTTAAATTTATGATTTACTTAAATCAGTAAGATGCAAATAAAAGGTCAGCAAGACTTTTAATGTTTCATTAAAAATATATATAAATAAATAAAAAAATTATGTTCCTAATTTCTGAAGTGCTTAAATGAAATGTAATTATATTTCAATAATTTCCCCAGTGATGTGTTTGCTTCTGTTTAAGAAACAACATAATCTTTTGGCATTACAATGCTTTTTCATTAATATGTATGTGTTTCTGAGATATAAAAAGCCACAAAAATGATCATTGCCTTATGAGTAATTTTGTTTTATCTGATAACAAAATTTATGACTTGCCGCAGAAATTATGAACACAAACATTTTTCTATATTTGTCATCCCAAAAGATGATGCTAGATGACCATAAAAATGAAACACAATTAAGACTTAAGGACTGTACTGTTGTCAAATGAATTGAAACAGTAAAAGTGTTTAAGCCTGTTTTTCCCACTTGGCATACCACTTTCAACACATAACTTTGAAGTTTAAAATCTCTTTTTTTTTCTTGAAAAGATATAAAGATATATGATTTTTACTCTTTATTTTGTTCACACAAAGACTTCCTAACGATCATAGCTTGCTTTCTGCAGAAGACATAGTGTATATCAGTCCTCTCCTAACAAAATCTTCAGGCCAGTTTCAGCCACATTAGAAAAAAAAATAAAATCACAAAGATGTGGAAATCACAAAGATGTTAAGTAAAATGACTAAACAAATAAATGAATGAAAATAAATAACTAAATAAAGGAAAATGAAAATGAATAAATAAATTAGTCTATTCAGTGATTAGAATGACTGAAATGAAAATTTAAAATTAAATCTATTCAGTATCAGGGTAGAGGAAAGTTACCCAAATCACTGCATCTACCAAAGGACAGGGAAATTGAGGCAGAACTCAGCCATTCTGTGCTATGTTTAGCAGCACATGACTCCACCCTGATGACTCCACCTTGCCATGCAAACACTCCCCAGAGCTCTCCATTCCTATTTTCAGTGGGCAGCAGGGAAAATTTCAAGACCAAACTCATCCTTAGGTTCACCAGTCACCTCCACCACTGCCGAGGGCTGAGGTCTCACAAAAACCAACCTGTGATATGCTATAAGTCCTCATGACTTTCTTATGTTCATACTTTCCTGAAGCCTTATGTGAAGGCAGAGAAGTCCTGGAAAAAATTTCCATGCCAAAGTATTTTAGAGATGAAGGATTTCACAACTTTATGCTTAAGGTTGAATATACGTCAGAATTATCATACTTTACAGAAAAACGAAGCTATTAAATCAAATTTGATGAACTGATAGAAAGGACTTTGGGGTTGCACCAATTCTTCCAGGGCATACTTCAGGACAAGTATTGTTCTCTGTACCTTTCCACTCCAGTCCTTGTGTTCATGCTGTGCCTGAGTACACTTCGGGAACAGACAATTTCTAACATTTAGAAGAACACAAATAAGGGTACAGATTATCCAACCATGGGATTTTCCTGAAAGACCAGTTGTGAGGCACTATCTGACTAACATCCTAGGACAAATAGGCCTTCATTTATGTGTTTTGAGGATATTCTTATTTCTCTAGGTATCTCATTAGAAATGGTATTTTTAACTACTGTTGTTAAAAGTTGACCAATTTGCAGGCTGTCACATTCAGTCTTAACAAGGAATAATATTTTACTTGGTGCCTTTGAAATCATTAGTGAATTCAGATGTTCTGTCAGCATGGGTGTGGAGGTCAGCCTAGACACTCCTCCCCCTCCAATTCACAAATTCTGTGGATATCGCACATGTGAGTCAATATCAAACTTCTCATCACCATGGAGAGAAAGTATGGGACAAAATGGGATAAGCTGAAGAGCATAATTAATGAAAACATCTCCATTACTTTTTCAGCACAGAATCCTGTAATAATCCTGTAATAATCCTGTATGCTGCTGGTTTAATATCTTCTGCTTCTTGAGACGAGGCTAGAAAGTGTTTAAGTAAAAGTAAATGCTAAATATATTGGTCCTGAACATCTGCCACTAAGCAATCTATCTAGTGTATCCCAGGTCAGTAAAATTAGATTTTTAGAGCTCTGATTACTTTTTCATTATTCTGGTGTTTAAAACAGGTGTTATCAAGAAGAAAAAATATGCACAGCCAAATCTAATTGGTTTGGTCAAGCTTACCTAGAAACAAGCACATGTTAAAACTCCCAAATCCTGTATCGCATAAAGTAACTGATTTGTGCTCAAAGAGTGTGAGTGTAAATTTAGGAGCCACAGACAACAAAAGAAAAGACACGAGCATGTCATGGACTGCCCTGACTTTTGCTCAGAATCCCAGATTTCAAGGGCAAGGCTTAAGAAAGTGAAGAAATCAACTGCAGAAAATAACTAACTGTGGTGGTTTTACTCAGGTGGGCAGCCGAGCTCCACCACAACCGCTCTCTCACTCCCCCTCTCCTCAGAAGGGAAGGGGGAGAAAATACAACACAGAGAACTCAAGGTTTGAGATGAGAAAGGTTTAATTAAAGGGAAAGGGAATGGGGAGGAAAAACAGAAACAAAAGAAACAATCAGTCTCTGCGGAAGCACAGAGAGAGAAAAAAAATTATTCTCTACTTCCCTTCAGTGAGCGGTGTTCGGCCACGTCCTGGGAAGCAGGGCCTCAAACGCGTAGTGGTTGTTCAGGAGGAACAGCCCCCTCCCCCACGAGAGCCCCCCCTTTTATTGCTGAGTGTGACATCAGGTGTTATGGAATATCCCTTTGGTTGGTTTAGGTCAGCTGCCCCGGCAATGTCCCCTCCCCATCACTTGTCCACCCCCAGCCTGCTGGCTCTTGGGGGCTTGGAAGGAGTCCTGATGCTGTGCTAGCACTACGCAGCAATAGACACAACACTGGAGTGATATCAGTGCTGTTCCAGCTACGAGTGCAGAGTACAGCACTGTGCGGGCTGCTGCAGGGAAAAGGTGACTCCAGCTCAGACAGACCCAACACACTAACTAAATAAATAAATAAACAAAATAAAGGGGTCAGGCTCTGTTTTCAGCACTGACTTCTGAGTAACTGCTCCCTGACATCACAACATAATAAAATCAGATCAATATCAGTAATAAGCAAGCCTCTCCTTGAGAAAGATTAAAATCTTCTTTCAAGATGTCTTTTATGAAGGTGAAATCTATGGCATTGACAAGAATAGTTCCCCCTTCCCTGAAGCTAATAGCCAAGTTGAATGGAAATCAAAACTGGAAACCTTCACTAAGGTGGTTCAGGAGAGGCCAAACTCAAGTACATTTTACAGACACGGAGTTCTTCTAGCAATAAAGAACAGCATGGAAACTGCAAGATCCTGAGTTTGATATCCCTTGTACTCATGTAAATTCAAAGCACATCTTTTGCAGTGATTAGAGGAGATCTTTATTTACAAGAAGTACCCATCATTTAGGACAACTGTGAGAGCCTGAGATTAAGAGAAACAATCTACCAAGAAAGGCAACAAATAGAAAACTCTATGAGGAGAGAGGTCACGGTGCCCTATTCTTTCCACAGAAGAATGTCTCCATGGAGACAGACACATTCAGATTAGAAGCAAGACAACTTTTAACAGCAAGAGTAATTAACTGTTGCAACATAATTAAAGGATGTAGCTGATTAATCATCTCCTGGAGGCCCTACATTTAGACCAAATGTCTTTCAATAAGACATACACTGGTTTAGTCACAAGTTCTTGGGACTGCAAACATTTGCATTACAGGATAGAATAATTTCTTCCCATGCTTGTTTTACTGGACAAAATTCTGTGACCTATGTTATGTAGAAGGTCCCTGTATTTGAGCTGAAAAATTTCCTGTGACATTTAAATCAATGCAAAAATTCACAACACAGAACCCTCCTTAGGGCAAACAGGTAATGCAGCCTCATGTACCCAGCAATACACAGAAAACAAACCTTAGCATATTCTCTACATTGATTGTATGAGCACAGCTCTTGGCTGGGGTGAAAAAATGGCCTATTCTTCCATTCACACAGGTAATCAATAACCTAGGAAATATAAATGCTGTCCTCACATCCATATAACTGGACAGTAGAACAGGAGAGGAAAAGGAGACAGAACATACATAATTACTCTGTCTTCATTTCCTATTCCTTACATACATTCACTCTCTTTTGTAGATTTGCATTTGAGTAGAATAAATAGCTCCATGTAGTTTCTTTGAAATTTGAGACAGACACATAATCTTTTACACAATGAGTATGTGGATGTTTATTTATGGATATAAATATGTGAATGTCAGACCAATAATAAGTATGTGTCCCACTTCTTATACAAGTCAGTTACTTCACAGCTATCAGATTATTTAAATCTGCTTATCATAGGTAAATACAAACATTTTTATTTTTTTTTTTCTGTGAATAGCAGTTATTCAAGCTAGAATCCATTTTAGTTCTCTTGACACACTGAAATATTGCTTGCTGTCTGACTGCATTTGTCAGGGGAAAAAAAAAAATCAAATCACCAGCACTGAATCATTTCAACATACACGAAGGTGGCAGAAATCTTCAGTACAACTCCTGGTACAACCACTTAATGATAACATTGTTTTTCTGCTAAGAATACAGACGTCGACTGATCACACAGTCATTCTACACAGCTAGAGAGTTAGATTACACACGCACATGAATGGGCAGACACTCACACAATACAGACTTCCAAATGGACATGCATTAGTCCTGATATGAAATTCTTTCATGTTGCAGCAATGCCCATAAAAGCTCTGGTTTTTTTTGTTTGTTTGTTTGTTTTTCCTGAGTGCGTCAGGATGGAACAATCCCACTCTGCACCATTTTGATTATGGTGTCTGTAAACACACTACAGAAGTCAGATTATGGTAACACAAATCTATTTAAAATTAATGGTTAGAAGTAGAGGTATTTGCACTCTTTAACTATTTCCAGCATTACAGAAGAAAATCAAAGGTTAATTAAAAAAAAAAAAAGTTAGCAACATATCAGCATAAAGTATCCTCCCACAGCCAATCTGTCTACCTCACATCTTGAGTTTTGTTTTAGCTTTTAAAACTATTGTTTGATACCTCGGAAAGATACCACAGGCCCACAAAATTCAGCACTGTCTATAGTCACATTCTCAGATCTAAAGCAATGTGTTCTCTTTCTTGAAAAGAAACAGGGAACATCGACTTAATTTTCTTCCATCTACATCAAGTTTCCCAGAGTACATTTTGAGGAGAGCTTTCTAGACCTGCTGCAGTACATTTGTGCTCTGCACCAATACGTTCAGACACAGTTCAGTGGGAAACAGGAGACTTGCATCCCTACCCGTCTTCGGCACTGTTCAGAAAGGCATGGTCATTCTCATCTCACAATGTCACCAGTGAGATCAGGACTCCACCTGCTTCTGGTTTCTGTTGGTCATAGCTACATCCCACTGCCTGAAACAAGGGCTGATCCAGACTTAGCTTGGGATTCAGAAGTCCTGCTTCACCAATATGATTTAGAAATATACACTCACCACTGTCCCCTCTTGCAATAAGGAGGATCACAGTCTCTGTCTCACATGGCTGCTGAGAGAGTATTATATCTGAAATATTACATTAAGAGAAGAGAGACATAAGAGTAAGATGGGACAAAATTCACTGTGGTCTATCTCCTTGTTTTTCACCCAAACCATAATTAATCCAGAGAACAGAATGGTAGTAATTGGAAGCAGCTTCTGGAGGTCACCTGGTCTAATCCCTGCTTCAAAGAAGGGCAACTTAGAACAGGTTGCTCAGGGTCTTGTCCAGTCAAGTTTTGAACTAGACTTCTGTAGTGCAAGGAAGAGCACAGCCAGAGCCCCATAATCAACATTCTGCTATGATTATTATGCCAAATAGACAGTATAAAATACTGCAGAAGATCTGCCCTGCATAAAGGTGAAGATGCCTGATTTAGCTAGACTGAATCTCTTCCCTCGCTTAAGTCACAACTTAAGCCAAATTAAGCTTTTACCTGGGGTTGCTCACTTGAACAGGGTCAATCCTTTCTCATGTGATTTTGGCATAATAATGCCCATATGAGAAGTGAGTTTCCATTTCCCTCTGTGCCTGAAATGAAGCAGAGAGTTCAGATCTCAAAACAGTGGCAACCATAAGACATGGTGGTAAAGGTCTCCTTCAGTCACTCCAATCAAAGATTTTCCTTTTGTATAAATTTCTCAAGCATACAGTCAGTCCAGGAAAGAACAGGAATGTAGCTCTGAGGAAAGCATTCACCTTGGACAACGAAATTCCAGTTTCTGAAGCAATCATTACTGTGGATTTTATAAAGTGATGATAACAAAACATCCAGTCTCTGACCTAACATTTAGCAATACACTGAGAAATATGTCAGGTGTGTGGGTTTGGGTTGGTTGGTTTCTTGTGTGGTTAGTCCCAAATTATAATCTATTCCTACACTGAGACAATTTTATTGATTATTTTATTTTTTCCTAATTTGTTATTAGCATACTAGGCAGCCAAAAATACATGCTAAGTGATTCCCTTAGAAGTTGCAGATTTTCTCTATGTACAAAACTGCATTCCATTCAATTCTTCTTTTCTTTTTATTGCATAGTGAATTCAAGAAGAAAAAGGGACAGGAGAATGTAGCCACACGAATTCTATTTTATTGAACAACAGGCCATTTTTAATTGCTCTCTTATCTGTCTTGAACACTGCATAACAATTGGTTTATTTGAATGATGACATAGATTTTAACATCAAGCTGTATACTCTCTGTTCCGTTCATCAGGGCATAGTGCATCCAGTTTATATATTGCTGTTTTTCCCCTATTTTCAGCCAAGTAGCTCAGCTCATTTCCAAGTTCATTAATGCCAATATTTTTTTTCTGTGGAGTGAAATTAAACTAGCCAGAAAATTCATTATGTCTTACTGTCTTCATCAAGATTAAATACACCAATGTTCCTATAATCATTTTCTTCTCCTAGCTGTTATTTTCAAAGATGATAGGCATATGCTTTCAGATGTGCTTCAACTCAGTTGTTTCTTCTAAAATGCATATGCACATACTGCTAAAGATCACTCATGCACTACTAGTGTAAACTCACTAAATGACCTCCCAAGGTGACTCCAGCAGCCCACAGTGACATGTGAACAATCTTTCATAAACTTATTAAATTTGATCTTAAATCCAGCTCACTCTACACACAAAGTTTATAGATTGTAAAACTATTCTAGAGCCACACTACCCTGAGAGCTGGAAATCCTTCTAATACTCAGCATATGCTTATTTATTAACATTTTTTCTTTTAGTCATCTTTATTATCTAGTGTGTTGTATTTAAAAACAGCAATATTATTCAGGCTTCTTTTTGCTCCACTAAATAAAGCCAGTTCTTTTAGGCTCTTGTTTCATGATAGGCTTCAGGTTACACTAATAGCCCTTCACCACAGCTGTTCCTTATTTGATTCTCTCTTCCCCAAACAATGACTACCAGTATGCAATAATAAGAATGTGATTTACAGGATCCTGTACAGCAGGACTAACAGTCTTTTATTTTTCCTGGAAATACCTGTCCAAGATCACATTTGCCCTTTCCACATCTCTGTCAGAATTTCTTACTGACTTATGTCAGTAAGCCTTGAATGACTGTGATACAAGATTGGATTATTCTGTTAAATACCTAAAGACAGGGAAGATTTTAAGTACAAATTCTTTTACTCTAATCTTCAAAAACATCTAATTATTCCTGTACAATTGCTCTTTTCCCCCTTTCTACTGGTTAATAATTTTAATAATTTTCTATTTTTAGAAACCCATATGGATTAAACTTATTGCACTTACACCAGTTACAAAAGCACTACATAAAAGCAGTACCAGTGTTGATCACTGAAGACTTTTGTGAAGAATCTTATGCAGTCTTACACCTTCTTTTTTCATGCCACTGTATTTGCTATTCTCCAATAATACATTGCCATCCCCTAAGCAATGCTTACTTTAAAGGATCTCAAAAACAGGGTGCAATGTTCCCCCTAGAAAAGACCTGCTACCTTGCTACCTGGGCTTGTGAAAATCATTAGACACTATCCCACAAGATATCTTTGTCTCCAAAATGGAGTGACATGGATTTGATGGATGGGCTGCTTTATGGACAAGGAAATGACTGGACAGTCTCAACCAACAGTTTGGTGTCCAGGAGACCAGTGCTAAGTGGTGGAGTTGAATTTTTCAAGGATTTTTACTGGAACAATACTTTATTGGCAACATGGACAGAGGAACTGAGTGCACCCTCAGCAAATTTGCAGATGACACCAAGCTGCGTGGTGCATGCTGGAGGGAAGGTGTGTCTGTGTGAAAAACACATGGTTCAACAAGGCCAAGTGCAAGGTCCTGCACTGAAGTTAGGGCAAGCTCAAGCATGAATATAGGCTGGGTGATGAGTGGATAGAGAGCAGCCCTATTGAGAAGGACATGAGGGTAGCAGTAGATGAAAAGCTCAACACAAGCTGGCTATATATGCTTGCAAACTGGAAAGCCGGTGATATCCTATGCTTCATCAAAAGAAGTGTATCTAGCAAGTCAAAAGAGGTGATGTTCTGCTCTCATGAGATCCCACCTGGAGTTCTGTGATCAACAGTAATTCTAAATACTTATTTAAAGTACCAGAGTTAGGAAGGCAGTCATCCAAGGTCACTAGTGGAGAGGTTAAATAAAATGAAGGGTTGAATCACTACTTGGAGATCTCACTCTCCGTTGAGAGTATCTCTGGGACAATTTAGTTAGCAGCTTGAAGAAAAAATGAAATAGAGCCAGCTGTGCCACCTAGAGCCACTTCTATGCCAAAAAAAAATAAATGTTTATTTTGGTTTGGCAACAAAAATGAATTACTTTTAGTGTTGACTCAATCTGTTCTTGTTCTTCATAACTTTGCACACCTCAGTGGTAGATTTATCTATCTATATTACTTTGCAAGATCCAACTTATTTTGATTTTTACAATTTTCACTTTATTACTGTTTTGGATAGGCATAATACTTTATCTAAATAAACTTTCTGAGGGATTTTAGAGCTCTTCCCTCCATTCACAATTGGAAAATCCATTCCCAAGAGATCCCATTCTATGTCATTAACTGAGATGTAAACTTTGGATTAGAAATATATCTTTGCCTTAAAAGTGTCCATTCTGTTTTATATTTGACTGTCTGATCATGAGTAGTGTAATTTATATAATCTATTACCTTTTTTTTAATTTCTCAAATATCTGTTCTTTTGAAATTGTCCCTCCTTCAATAAACAGTAATGTTTATACAAAATATATTCATTTAATTAAAACTGAATGAGTTCACAGCTAGCTCTTTTTAGTGTCTCATTATTCACTCCAATAAGACAAAGCACATTTAATAATAATACATTTTCAGCTATTAAATATCTCAACAAGTTGTAGAGAGCTGCAAAGAAATTAGGATCCTTGGAAAGCAAAGAAGACTATGAAAACATTCAGGTGGTATGAACATCCATTAGTTTGTGCTTGTATTCAGAACTTCTTTCTTCAATACATGCCTGCAGGTTAAGAAAGGTATTTTTCAGGAAACTAAGATAACTTTTATGCTAGGATATTAAGCAATACAAAAGAATATTCCATAGCTCTGAAACATGATTTCCTGTGGAATTTATTTGCTTGAGTACTCCCAGGAATCCTTTTTGCCTGGACCAAATAAGACTGTCCCAAATAATTCCCAGGCACAGCTGGAGAGAGTATGAATCATGATCTATTTAAAATAGGCAGGTCCCACATGATCAGATTGTATCAGCTTTTTAAGAACAAACAAATATTTTTCAGGTACAGCAACTGTAAATTCAGAATTACATATTTACTATGGTAAAGCTCACTAGAAGGACAAGGGACAGTACAAGAACACATAACTGTGCTGGATCTGGCTGGGATGTCGACTTTCCCTGCAGCAGCCCATGAGGTAAAACCACCACAATAACATGGATTAACGTGCATTCACTGCTTAGGTCCGATCCTCTTTATTGTAGATTTCCTTTATAAATGGATCATTGCAATGGTCCAAAAGAGAAACAAGAATAAAACTAATAGTTAGGAAACGCAGTGCTTGAACTCAGCCCTTTGCTTTTATATTTAATGGTGTCTATTTGTACAGGGGATCCCTGTTCCAAAGAGCTTCAGATTACTTATTTCAAAAGGACTAGAATTACCCCTAGAAACATAAAAAATATAAAGTCTTCACATTAGAAATGAAAAAAAAAATGTTCTGGAATAGTGTCTAAAACCATGGGTGCTTAAAAAATTTTCAAATATAATTTTCATAGATTGGCTTGGGTTGCAAGAGACCTTAAAGACCATCTAGTTCCAATCCCTCTGCCATGTGCAGGGATGCCAGCCACGAGATCAGGTTGCCCAGGGTCTTGAATGCCTCCAGGGATGGGACATCCACAGCTTCTCTGGGCAACCTGTTCCTGTCTCACCATTATCTGAGTAAAGAATTTTTACCTAATATCTAATCAAAATTCCTCTCTTATAGTTTAAAACTGCTCCCCCTTGTCCTATCACTACTTGCCCAAGTAAAAAGTTGTTCTCTGTTTTAGCCCCCTTTAAGTACTAAAAGGCTGGAACTAAAGGCCCAGAGCTTTCTTTTCTCCAGGCTCAACATCCCCAGCTCTCTCAGCCCTTCTTCATAGTATAGGTGCTCTAGCCCTCTGATCATCTTTGTAGCCCTCCTCTAGACCCGCTCTAACAGATCAACATCCTTCTTGTGCTGGGGGCCTCAGAGCTGAACACAGGGCTCCAGGTAGGGTGTTGTGAGAGCAGAGCAGAGGAGCACAATCCCTTCCCTCCACCTGTTGGCCACCCCTGTGTTGATGCAGCCCAGGATGCAGTTGGCCTTCTGGGCTTCAAGCTCACACTGCTGGCTTTTGTCAAGCTTTTCATCCACCAATACCCCCAAGTCCTTCTCTTCAGGGCTACTCTCAATGAGTTCTTCTCGCAGTCTATATATATGGGATTGCCCTCGCCCAGGTGCAGCATCTTGCACTTACACTTGTTGAACCTCATTAGGTCCACATGGGCCCAATTCTCAAGTTTGTCCAGGTCCCTTTGGATGGAATCCCTTCCTTCTGTTGTATTGACTGCACCAGTCAGCTACCATATTACATATTTTGTGCTCTCATATTAAATTTTGCATATTAACAACACAAATACGTAGCAGAAGCATTTTGCTAGCCATCACTGACCTCCAAGAGGAAGTTTATTTCAAGGTACTGGTTTTACAGACCTTACAGTAATACCACTATTTCTACTTCAGCCAAGATTGAAGAGTCAGGCAGCTTTGCTCAGAGAAAAACATTGCAAGGAAGCAAATGAATAAAATAATTGCCAAACAAAATGAGTCCTTGAGGAAAGATCTAATTAAAGCAACAGTCAGTTTCTTCATCAGCATTGTTCTTATTCTGGCAGATAATACTAAAGACTTGTCCATTGTGCATTCAAAGTCTATTGTCTATCAGTGAAGAATGTTTTTTGATATGATGCTTCTTAACTACTTGAGCTGTACAGATAAGAAATAGCAAAAAGGTTCAGAACACTTGCTGAACTAGAACCCTGATGTGTATATGATGGATTGAAACTGCCAACTCTTTTTGTCTAATTCCATTGCACTGTCTGGATTAAAGAAATAAAACAGCTTAGACAATGAAAGAAAAAGACTCAGTTTGTAAGAGTAAAGTAAGTCCAGACTGTGTGTGCTACTATTTGGAAATGGAAAATAGTTTTCATAAATTACTTATAATATGGGTATCCCCTCATATATGGGTACCAGCTAAAGTCAGGATACCTTTATGATAGGTACTATTCAAATGCATAACAAGAGAGAAAAAAAAAGCCAGAAGTTTAAATAAGTAGACAATAGAAACACAGTCAAAGCACAAAGTTACTCAGAGTGGTAGGAAAAACAACAACAGCAACAACATTAATTCTTGGATTGAGAGAGAAATCCTCATGTTCCTGTTGAACAAACTGACAATGCAAGTTAACACTTAATGGCACTCAGCAGAAGTGCATGATAGGATCTCAAACAAGCACAACAGCACTGAATCAAGGCTACTTAGTTCAAGCAATGTCAAGCATTAACAAGTTTAACTATGGGTGCAATTTCCACAACTGTTCTTATCCACAGATAGGACAGATATCTCTTCTTAATACTGAAATCCTGAACTTCTCAGGAGACTGCTCAACTGCAGCGCTGGGTGTTTCAGTGTTGTCTCTTTATTAGGAAGGTTAGGCACCCAAATAATATGTAGTTTATAAGTGATTGATAAAAGACTTTATTAATTACTTGTATATTATTCAAAATCTTAAAGCAATGTGCGATTGGAAAGAAGGTAGTAATATCTTATTACAAAATCCTTCCCATCAGAAAATGTCACTTGGTAACCTTCTACAGATTTTAGTAAGCCAAAGACTTTACAAGCCATGGGCCTTACTATAGAATAGTAGTTTGCAGATTATAACAGTTCAAGCAAAGTCCATAAATGGAAAATATTTAAAATCTGACCAACTCCCTCTCCCTGAGATATATATTTACTTGATATCTTGCCCAAAATTCTTTTTTAGTTTATATTTAAACTAAAAGCAAACAGCTTTATTATTCACCAATTAAACTTTTCACATCAGAAAAAAAATGCAGATCTTTGAAATCAGAGCTTCTCATATATCCATGCAAATTAGCAAAATGGTTTCACTGCAAAGATTACCATCACTATTTTTAGAGGACAGCTAAAACAGCTATTGGCCATCTGAAGGCTTCATTTTTGTAAGTATAACCAATAGCCATCCAGAAGTGTGGTGCGTAGGTGATAAGACTAACAAATTCCACCAGCAGAAAATGATAATGCAAAATCATCCATTCTTTCTATTTGGGAAATCAATTTTCATTTATATATTCCCCTTTTTCTATATGTTTATTCTTTTTTTTTTTTTTAACAGAGAAAAATGAAGAAAAAATGTTATATGTTTT
The DNA here is from genome assembly GCF_964211825.1 of Aythya ferina. Taxonomy (NCBI): domain Eukaryota; kingdom Metazoa; phylum Chordata; class Aves; order Anseriformes; family Anatidae; genus Aythya; species Aythya ferina. Next base: position 9,263,798 of record NC_140296.1, read on the forward strand.
TTTTCTCACTAATATAGAGAGCAAACACACAGAAAAAAACTCTCAAATGTTGTCAGTTTGTTACTTTTTTTTTCACAAACTTCTTTACAAAATTATGAAGTATTATTCATTTCTTGCATATGTGAAGAAGTTAGTAGCACCTCTACCATGATCATAGCAAAATCACAGAATCACAGAATCACAGAATTTTCTAGGTTGGAAGAGACCTCAAGGTCATCGAGTCCAACCTCCAACCTAACGCTAACAGCCCTCCACTAAACCATATCCCTAAGCTCTACAAATGACAGATTCATTTAGCTAGAGAGAAACCATCATCTTATAAGAGTTATCAACTTGATTGATTTGAAGAGCCATTTTATAAAGCAAAATTCAGTAATTTCTACTTGACATGTTTAGGACAGATCAACTGCTTATAAATGATTTTGAGTTATTGCTGTATACAGTAATTTGCTTTTACTGGAAATTTAGCTACATCTGCAGAAACATTTAGTCCCATAAGAACACTTTGCCACATTCTTGCTACTAATCTCAAGAGCAGCTTCAGGACATTGGCTGGATGGTCATACTCAAAGAGTTGTGGTCAACAACTCTGTGTCCAGGCAAGTGGCATTCTTTAAGCATTGGTATTGGGACTGGCACTATTCTCCAATGCTGACATCTTTGTTGGTGATACGAACAGTGGGATTGAGTGCATTCTCAGAATGGTTGCCAATAACACCAAGCTGTGTGTGGCATGGTTGACATGCTGGAGGGGAGGGATGCCATCTAGAGGGACCAGAATAAGCTTGAGAAGTGGGCCTGTGAGGACAACACATTTCAACAAGGCCAAGTGCAAGGTCCTGTACCTGGGCCATGGCAATCCCAATCACAAATACAGGCTGGGTGGAGAATGGATTGAGAGCAGCCCTGAGGAGAAGGACCTGGGGGTGTTGGTGGGTGATAAGCTTGACATGAGCTGGCAGTGTGAGCTTTTCCCAGAAAACCAAATTTATCCTGGGCTTTTCTTTATCCTGTTTTTTTATTATTTATTTATTTATTTATTTATTTTTGTTTGGTTGGTTGATTGGTTGGTTGTTTTTTTTATCCATATAAATATGATGATGCCACAATATCCTACAACAAAACTTCCACCTTGTGAGTACAAATTCACTTTTTATTTCAGTTATATGTTAAAAGTTATTCTCTACATATCTCAGTTAAGCCATGAATGTTGCAAATGTCAAATGAATGTCCTGCTTTCTGTAGGCAAAAATATAGGTTTTATAGGGCCCGTGCACATATAGCAAACAGTTCCTTTGGAACTCTCACCTGTGTTTTAGCTGGCATCATAATTAGGTCCCATATGGTTAATGAAATGTAACGTGTCAGTATTTTGTAGGCTGAGATTTGTCACACGGAGGTGTTGGATGTAACACCCACTCTACCAACTGTTCAAAAGTAGAAAAAACAAAATCAGTGAAAAGCTTGTATGTAAAAGAGAAATAGGAATTAGCTTTAAAGCTTTCAGTTTTTCAGGTTTTGGTGTCCATTGTCTGTCTGCATTCTAGAGGAGTTATGTCAATCAATGTACTTTTTCTCAATAATGTTTCAGAGGAAATTCATACTTGGTATCTTCTCTAAGGGCACAAACCTCTGATTGGTGACAGAACATGTACATAAACTGCATGTCCAAGGCTTTTTCTGGCCTACGTTATCAGTAGTATCTAAATGTTCCTTACTCTCTTCTGGAGTATTGATACTCACAACACCTCCATTACACATTTGAAATGTGGGTGTTTGGAGCAAATGCTTCAAGGACACCCATGTGTGCCAATTCTCAACCTACAAAATACCAAACCATTACAAAGTCATTAAACAGGCCTCCTTGCAGATGGCTGCAGACAGGCCCACAGCAAGCTACAGAACGGGCTGTAAGTATGCCTAGAATAGCTTTGATCTAGCTGGTTGTGCTGCAACACTAGCTGATACGTTCATCTCCTCAGCGTCATATCTTATGCTGTACTTCCCAGTGGATGGATCAACTTGAGCACAACATTGTAATGGTGCAACGGTGCAACCCAGTGCAACCTGGGAGTACCTGAACCATTCTCTCCGTCATGTGACATTGGCACAGTCTCTGCAATTTCAGCAGGGCCACGTGCATAGTCTAGGGGAGCACAGAAATTGGTATCTTGTTTCCGTGTAAAGCATCCCAAACTCCCTGCTCCAGTACCCACTGCACTGTCCTGTTTCCAACACCCAATATGCTCAGGCCATGTTTTCTAGTGCTATAAATTCTGGTGATTTATTTTCACTCCCACTCCTGACTGGAGTAGTTGAATGTGGCTGAAATAAGTGACAGTACTATGTTTCCATCCCACAGGAACATGAACTAACCAAACAGCAAAGGCAGATTCACAGCACAGAGCTGAGGAGGCAATAGTCTTCTCTCTCATAGCGTAACTTAATGTGATGCACATGCCACTTCATGTGGATGGAGAGGCTTCAGCATAGCCCTGACACCGTCATAAGCAACCGTGCATGATTCAGAGGCTTCTCAGCACACCACCTCCAGGGTCAGCACCATTTATATGTCACTCCTCCTACAGGGTGGTGCCTAAAGGCACCTTCTAGCCCTGCCTGAGCAGCCTGTGAACAGCTCACATAGCAGAAGCTGTCTGCATAAACTGTTCACTGAATACACATGAATAATGCATAGAGCTGTAATAAAGTCAGCTAGGGAGCAGGGAAAGAAAAGGACAATGTTAGCTGGGATGATTCAGACAGTTCTAGTTAACAGGCGAGAGGCCAGAGACAGAGGGAGGGGGAAGAAGGGCACACCATTAAGGAACATAAAAATGGGAAACAGCGGAGGAAAAGATAAATTGGTAAGTCCATAGGTCATGTAACCTTCACTTTTTCAATAAAACTGTATATCTATAGGTTGTTATAACTATAAAGATTGCACTCCTTGGTTGAATCTTACATAGCTTACAAAAAGAACCTGCTTTCCCAGCCTGTTCCACTCATTGAATAAATCAGATTTTTATTCAAAATCCATAAGGTTGAGAACCCTGAATGCATGGTCTACCAGATGCTTCCTTTTGAGCTACTTAGACATGCTGGCATTTATGATTTTGCAAAATTTTTTTATGCAAAAGCATAAATGCCTTTGAATTTGTGCACTTTAGATTCAAATATTAGCAGTCAAAATCTATCCCTCCGCAGAATTTCTATCTGAGTGAACAAAACCTTCGACCCCATATCCAGTGAGACTTAAAGCATCTCCATTCCCTATTGAGTTCAGAAAGCGTGGAGGTGCCAAGAAAGAATTATCTAAATAACCCTATGCAGTGGTCTCTCATGGAAAAGATGCAAAATTAAAGAGAGAGAAATAGAGCATCTGATCCAACTTCAGCATTTATTTAGACCCCTGAATTTGAGCTAGTCTCCTTTAAGGGAAAGAAATAGGTCAGACAAATTGCCTTTGTGTATATGCATGAAAAGAAGCAAGGTAACTTCATATCCCATGGCAGTTTTGGAAGGAAAAACAAACAAACAAACAAAACAAAACAACACAAAAACTTTATATATATAACCATGACCGGAAAGAGAACTATGAGAATCTTATATTGGAAAGACAGTATACACGCTCAAATTCTCCTTTTGGGCACTTATCCTAAACTTTTTGAAAGTTTCTGTTGATGCGAGCAGGTTTTAGATTACATATTTTTGTATGGTAAAGATGAAAGAGAATGAAAAAGGAAGAACTACTTACCTATGAAATGCATCCTTAACTTCTGTTCAACTCATAAAAGCAAATGAGAAGCACCTGCAAAGGTCGTCTCTGAGGCAACCAGGTGGAGAGAAGGTGGAGGGGACATGGTTTGAGCTCTCCAAGTACAATAGATATTTGATGAATAACCCTATTACAGTGTAATTGAGAACTAATTTGGGTATGAAATCTTGAAATTGATGAAGATGAAGCAGAGGAATAATTTCAATTTATATTTCCCTTTTAAGGCTTCCCTTGAAAATGAAAAAAATATCCTGTTTTCAACCTAATGACAAATCTGCAAATTCATCAGCTGTGATACTCATTAATTAAGAAAATGTAATTAAGAAAAAACAAATGTAGAACTGCTGAAGGTCTAAATGTTATTTTTAAAATGAGAATCTGGCCTTTAAATGTGAACTTTAAAAGACATCTGGACTAAAACTAGATTCACCAGGTGAATTAACTTTAAAAAAAAAAAAAAAAGTATTAATTTCTGATAGCCATTATTTTAGCCAGGACTCAACTGCTTTGAATAGTAGTTGTGATCACATAAGGTAGAAGTTTTAGAAATATCCAAATCTGTGCATCATATCTTATTCATGCAATTATGGTTTGGCAATCTCATGTTGACTGGGAAGAGATAAGAGGGAAAAAAATTAAATATAACCAGATAAAGAAAGAAGAAAAAAAAAAACAAAACACTACCAAGAAAGGTGAGATAGTAAGTCAGGTGGGCAGAAGATGGGTTATGACAAGATGGGGGCAGATAACTGTAAAAGGGAAAAATAAACCATACAAGTTTATAGGCAACCACTGTATTGGTTTGTTGATAAGGTCTGTATCAGCAGCTTGTATGCTGATCTATGGAAAAATAGTTCCCACATGACTGCAGGCTGAACAAGTAAATGAGGTAACAATTTCACTAAAAAGGGTCAAAGAAGCAGTATATGCTCTTTAGAAAGGATCTTGACAAAGCTAGAAAGATTTAGAAAATGATCTTTAGAAAATGAACTTAACATCAGGAAGGACCACTTTACAGAACTGACTGGAAAACTAAAGTTCCTTGTTTTAGCCAAAAGAAAGATTAGAACAAAAACTGCAAAGAGAACCACTGAGAACAAATGAAAATCAAAGAGTTATATGTTGGAGCATTGTGATAAGGTAATTTTGCATATCTTGATCAAAGTTCTCTCACTACTAGGGAAATTTCCCTCTTTACATGTTTAACACCACCTAGGAATTTTGTAGAAATTTATCTTAGGGGAAAAATGTTTTTAAAAAATCAAAGCTTAGGTGATGGCAGATGAGAAACATTTGACTAGATCACAACAGACAGAGGAAAAGATAATTTTTCTCATCTTTCCACTGTTTCTAGCAGTTAGCTTTGATTTTGGCTGTGGGATTCATCCAGTGAGCTGATTTACCAGCTACCCCAGTTATTATCTTTGCAACTTATCTAGTACATATTCCTCTCCCAGCAATAGCTATTCCAAATACATCATTTATCTACCATTTGACAATGTAATGGATATTATATGGAGGCTTCCACATATACCACCTGGATCAGGTATCTGGCCAGTCATAAATGCTGCCAGACAGCTCCAGAAAAAAATAAATAAATAAATATATAATAAAATAAAAATATAACCATCAATTAAAGGAAATCTTCACTGTGGCTTTCACCAGTCAACATATTTAGAATGATGAGTTAAATCATGTTAGTTTAAAAACAAGCATATGATTTATGAAAGGCATTGTCTCAAAAATCTGTTGCCAAGATAGATTGTAACTATTCTATTAATAACCTTTCTAATAATTTATTCAATGTACGCATGTACAATATGTATACTTATAATACTATGCATTACAGCATGGTATGCTTCCACATCATCAGGAGCCTGCAATCGCATTTTAGTAAGATGAATGTAATGTTATCCTCCATCCAGTAGCTTCCAAATTGCATGAAAGCAAAGTCTACAATTTTTGGTTTACCTCTAAGATCACTGCCTCCTGGATGATTCAAGAATCAGATAGTCAGAACTGCCCTAGAGAACACTGAAAAGTTTAAAAGATCCAGCACAGCCCTTTTGTCTTTCTTAACTTTCAGAGTAATTGCAAGTTATCTCTTGTAAATACAGGAAGTGACCCTACATATATGGATCAATGCTCCTTAATTACACAGAAACATTCTGATTTTGAAACAATGTTGATTTAATTCCTGCACTACTAATATACAGCAATAAGTTTTTGATACACAAAGATACTGACAAGAGTTGGACATAACTCTATTCCTTGATTATGTATGAAATTAAATTCTAGTGTCTTGTAAATTCTTTCCATACCCAGGGACTTTAAACTAAAGTTTTAAACTAAAATTAGATTTAGATTATACGTAAGGTGAAAATTCTTTACACAGAGGGTGATGAGGCCATGGAACATGTTGCCCAGAGAAGTTACGGATACTCCATCCCTGGAGGTGTTCAAGGCCAGGCTAGATGGGATCCTGGACAACTTGGTCTGGTGGGTGGCATCCCTGTCCATGGCAGGGGGGTTGGAACTAGATGATCTTAAGTTTCCTTCCAACCCAAACTGTTCTGTGATTCTATTCTATGAAATAGTGACATTAAAACACTGAGTGCCTAAACAAAAGAAATAATGTGACATTTTGCTGATCCAAATATCCTGGTTTAACTACATCCACCCTATACCATTCCTTTCAAAGTGATATTTTTTAACTCCATAATACACCTCTTTGACCACCTTCCCTTTTCTCTCTCATGATATTTCTCCTCACAATCTTAATCCCTGCCACATTCCATAGTATAGCACTCATTTTGTATTTTTCTATTGATATATTTCACCATGGGTACGTCTGACAGACTGCCTCCAATATTAAAGTACTTTCAGGTTAGTCAATCACTGTAGAAAAAAAAAAAAAAAAAAAAGGAAAAATTAACTTTTTACTAACTTTTTTTAACTTTGAGTTTTTTATCTCAATACTTCATGCTGATTAATAGCATTTGTTCAATTTTCACAATTTTGATACTAGGAGAAATAAGTGAAATTGAGCAACAAAAAGCAACATTATTATAAATGATGATATTCAATCAAAAGCAAGTAAATACCTCAACAGAATATGACTGGAACTGTATTTTTGATTTCCTATATTTTCTTTCAAGTAATTAAATGTATTTTTTTATTTTTGCTACAAGATTAATATGAGTGTGAGCATATCAAATTGTGATATTTGATATGAGCATATCAAATTGTGAACCTGACCTCAACACTTATGTTTCAAACAGTGTCAAAGTAGCAAACAACAGAAAATAAAATTATTTTCAAAAATAAAAATAAAACATTTTTTTTTTTTTGCCCAAGGACAGCAATGAAACATTGCCACAGTAAAACATTCTCCAGTCTTTAGACTAGAGATTCTTCCACTTTCAGAAACAGATTTTCAGAAATAAATTTTCATTTAATTTGAATTTTTTTTTGCATGGAGTAACAATGATTTTTGGTACATCTTTTCTATGTGTTTTTATATGTAGGCATAAATATAGGCATATAAGGCATAAATAACATCACCAATTATTAAAATCTAATTAATCTAATTTTTCAATCATAATATTGTGTGAAAAGCAAAGTCTCTGAACATTATATAGTTTGAATAGAAAGGAAAAAATATCTAGATTCTGAAGGAAAATCTCCACATCATATAAGAACAATTTATTCCAAGCAGCAAGTTTAAGGTCAACTCGTTGCAGTTCTTTCATTCATTTCTTCATTCTATTCTCACAGACTATGACTAATTTTCATTTTGTTCTTTATTCGGTAGCAAGAGAGATATAGGCAAAAATAGTCTTGTAACCAAGCACAACTGAACAAATATGAAAGGAAATGTGTGAAATAAAACTTATCTGCAGGAAAATAAAGTCATGTTTCTGTTACACTTGCCAGAGTATGTCCTAACAAAATGAAGGTGAATCACCTCTTTATACGCATTTATGATAAATTTAAATGGAGGAAAGCATTATTAAAAAGAAAGCACTTTGAGAAGGAGTTTGATCCTGTGCTGACCTGCTACCTCTCTAAAGAAAATGTTAACAGACTGGCTTATTTCTTAAGGCTGTGTTCAAAAGTAAATCACACTTTTTACATACTGGAGTGAAATTTATCTCTTGCCGCCCCCAATAAATTTGTTCTATTGTGTTTCAATTGTACTTTTGTGTGGTTGTGTTTTTCTAGCATATACTACCTCTTCACTCCATTCAGAGAGGCAAAACAAATAGTTTGAAATGAAAATGAAAAATATCTTTGAAATTATTAATTCATTCACCTCCAGGCAAATTTTATGCTCTGACTTGCAGGGACTGACCTTGTTTCTTACTAGGAAGTCATGATCCAAATGTTACTCTAGTCAAATGGAGCATATTGACTTCAAATGGGCTTTCAATTAGGTCTTTGCACCTCAAAGATGGGAGAAGATAAAATTGTATACATGTTTCTCTGATCTATGGGAAAGACCAGAGAATGTTTTCACATGTGACATGAGGACAAAAAGTCCCTTGTGCCTTGTGGCAGACACCCAGATTTTCCCCAGTTTCTGCAACAATTTCCACTTAGTTGTGGTGCTAAATGGTTAAGCAAGAAAAGTCTGTGACAAAGCTCCAAAGTGCTCAGGTTGCATGGCACATCTGTATGCCAACCATAACCACACAAAATTCAGACACGGGCCCAAGTCTCTCCAGGTGTTGACAGCAGATAAATGGGCTAAAAAGGATCCCCTTCTTGTTGGTGGTGGTTTTATGTTTTTTTGTTTTGTTTTGTTTTGTTTTGATTTAATCTTTCTATTTCTGTAAGGGACAACATCTGTCATAATGTTTGGAAAGTGTCCAGAACATCAGACATCACCAAGTTTCAGATAAATACCTTGTTCAGTTTGTATTTGTCTATCCCATTATAAATACCATCTGTTCTACAATTAGAAAACATTTGTATGATGTTATTTGACTGGAGAACATATTCATCATCACGACCAGACAATGCAAATAGATCATAAGGTTCACAGAATCTGAGTTTAATATTCATTCACTGAAGTCCAGAATTATACTCTTGTAAATATGGTATAAATGGTATGAGACCTCAGGTATTAACTTAATGGTACCACCTATCTTGTCCACATCAATATAGACAGAAGTAGGCACATCTTACTGATGAAATATATCATTCACCTGTTTTTATTCACATCCAGCTCCCCTGGCATTTATTACTTTTGTCTTATAGCATATCTCCAGCTTTTATTCTTGCGTCCTTATTCACTTCTTTCCAACGCACAGTGCGAAGTTCCTCTGCCATGAGATTAACATGCCATATGTTACCATCTGCTCCAAGTAGTGTCCATGTGAAGCTGCAAAAGTATTCTCACTCTGTGCACTCAGACCTCAATGTAAGCTTGACAGTTCCCAAACTGAATACATAAGCATCCCTGCTCAATAGCAGAAGTGTAAAAGTTGTTCATAACAAAAATTAGATGAGTCATCAAAAGTCCTCGGAATACACAAACTTAAACTAATGCAGCACATCACTGGCAACGTTTTTGACCATGATGTTATTCAAACACATTTGTACAATGAAGGCTGCACACTAAGCCATGCCAAAGGCATCAGCTGGCACAGAGTAGTTTCATTACATGATATGGTGTATGGTGATTTGTACATTATTATATTAAACTGCTAATATATTCATGCATCCTCACAGAAAACAGACTGAAGTTGTTTACCAGTCTTATCATGATGGAAGGATGGGTACAACAACCTGCATCTAAATTTTAACCTGTATTATATATATATATATATATATATATATACATATATATATATATATATATACACACATATTTTAGGAGGAAAATGATCCCTACATACTTGTATCAGACCAACATCACCCCAAAAAGGCCTTTGAACATGAAGTCTGCCAGAGAAGCATACTTTGTGTGTGGGAAGGACAATCTGCTTTCTATTGGTTGTAATAAAGCCAGCAGCATCTGCTGCTGTTCAGCAATGCTGTCACCACTACTCAATCTCTTAATAACATTTTACATTCTCCAGATCATATTCTGCGCCTTCCATTTCAGGTTCGTCTGTTTGAGCAGAGGTGAGATCCTAAAATTCATCACAGAATGTAATTCCAGAAAACGCATTACATTGTGGTGCCATTAGAGAGGGACTGGTAAAATTTGCTCTTAAGGCAGTATGAAATTCTAGTCACTTAGAGAAAGATGAAACCACTCAAGTCTGTCAATACAAGGGATAATGAATTCAGGCAATCTTTTCCATTTCTTCTCCCTTTAATCATACTCTTCTGAGCATTAGGCAAAAAGCTTAAGCTCTATCTCAAATAAATAAAAAGAGGGAAGCAATATAGCACATAGTTCTGATTTTCTGGACTCCTGATGGTGTGTGAAGAAGATGCAAGGAGACTTCCCTTGCTCGCTTCCAAAACCAATGACCAGATGCAGAGCAAGAAGTGGCTAAGTGGCTGCAATACTCCATGGGGTACTATAAAAAGGACAGAAATAGTGTTGATCTCAAAAAGCCAGGACAACTTGCATTCAGATATTAGCCAGAACCTCAGGTCTTCTGTTATTTGTGCTTCTGTGGCTCAGATACTACAGGAAATATTCCGGTTCAGCTACAGTTTCAAATGGTGATTTATCTCTCTTCTGTACTAAAAAGACCAGATACTTTCTTATTACACATTGATACCAATGTACTTAAAATGATTATTCCACATAAATATACTGATTGGTAGATTAATAAAAATAAATAAATGCCAACTACATTAAGTTAAGGTCACTTACAAAACTCCAGAGTAAACATGTTTAATAACAAGTGGCTTTGTAGACCACACAGTCCTGTGTTTCAAACTGTTTTCAGTGGTTAATCAACAGGATGCTACTTCACCCTCAGGAATGTGAAATCACTATTAACTGAAATAAAAGTCTATGCAGTTGACAACTGCCTGGGGAAAAAAAAAATAAATAAATAATCAAATTATCAACATCTAGATATTTGATCACATCAAAGTAGTTCAAAGGCATTTGTACATAATAATAATAATAATAATAATAAACAATAATAATAACAACCACCTCTTACCTTCAGTATGTACAGCAGAAACATAGGTCCAGTTATAGCGCTTGACAATGTCCACCATAGCCCGTGCTTGCTGTGCATCAGATGGCACAACTCTCATAAAATACTTGAACAGAGTTTTGTCACTTAGGTCCATGCTTGTAGCAGAATAAGCAATCTGAGGTATATTGAAAAGCTGCAACAAGTTCTGTACCTGGATAGCAACTGAGCTAGAGCCAGGGCCAATGACACCAACAATAGGTTTCTTGGAGCGGAAAGATGATGAAGATCCATCCACACATCGCACCATCCCTTCCTCTTCTTCTGATGAAATAAGAGAGTCCCTTATAAACTCAATGCTCTGCTCCAGAGCCACAGCAGAATGCCAACAAGAGTCCCTTATTTCACATCCTAGCGTGATATTTGGCAACAGTGTGGGGTCCAAATTAATTCTGTCAAGGGTATGTAGCATTGCCTCCACTCTCTGAATGCCATACTGCTCTCTTACCTCTCCACATTTCCTTTCATGAACCTTGTCAACTGTTGGTTGATGGTGGACAGAGAACAGAGCTCCAATGATAATATCACCAGGCATGTGTGCTACTACCCTTCTTTCATTGGCCTGTGCAGAAACCAAAAGCCCAACGTTCCCACAGACATCTTCCTTCAATAACAGGATTGCAAGGAACAGCAAAAGGATCATTTTAGGAAATGGTTTAGGCTGGTAGAGACAACATGGTGCAACAAAAAAAAATGGAGAGCTGGTGAAAAGCAGTTAAATCTTTTAGATAAAAGGAGCAGAATGCTGATGATTAACCAGGAGTTTGTATGTATTCTCTAAGGAGTCGCCATCATCTCCAGGTAGACAGCTATGTGGAGCTGCGCACGTGATCATAATCCTCATAACCTTCAAAAATGAATAAGAGAAAGAGTTTTAAAATTAGCAATAAAGTCAGCTTTGTAATCTGTTCTGAAGTTGTACTTATTCCTACTGTTGTCAATGACTGTAATACATTTCTTTCCACCATTTTCAAGTTGGAAAACTTTGTTATGCTTCAGTGTTTCACAGTCTTACGCTTGTACTTGTGCTGTTATAAATCAGTGTCTCTCTCTTTGACACTCTTGTTTAAAAACTCTTTTGTGAAACATTTTCACAAGCACAAAAGGCAGACAAGTATTACATTCCAAAGAAAGATGCTACCACATCTAATGTGTGTCTTTGAAAGCAGCCCTCTTATTTACAGGTGTTTTTTATCTCACAAATGCATACAACACACTAATGTACCTTGGGCCATGTTATCAACTACAGCACTAGGAAACTTCTACTGTTAAATAAAGCCTTTCTTGAAATATGTTAAGAAAAGAAGAATATGTCTCTTCCAAACTGAAAATGTGTTTTTTTGTAGTTGTTGTTGTTGTTTGTCACCCTCAACATGAAACCAATGATCTTTTAAAATAAGTTAAGATTAAGAAAACTGATGTCTTCATTAATATTTTTGTTCATTTCAGCAGTGAATGTTTCAGCAGAGGAACAACAGATTCTTTCCAATTCTAAAACAGCAAATCAGCGTGAAATCTTTTTAACTGATTTTAAATCAGCAAAAAAATGTGGTTAATGGAACTTGAAAACATATTTGAAAATGTTCTGTACCTAACAGTGGATTTACAATAATCTGCTTCTCATTTTAAATATAATGCTTAAACAATAGTTTGATCAGGTCTTGATCACAGACCACATTAAAGTATTGTCTGTTGCTCTACTCCTACCAGTGGATCTATTGACAGTACAGAAAGTTGAGCACACTCTTAAATCTTGGAAGATGCTGAGCTAGTTAGTGAACTGCATGCCCAGTCTCATTATTGAAAAAAAAAAAAAAAAAAAAAAAAAAAAAAGCTGCAGAATCCTGGGGCAAAGCCTGATCTCAGTTTTACTCACATAAATCTTTCTAATGTAATAAAAAAGAATATAGGAGTTTTGATACATTTCAGATCCACAGATCCACTAGTCATTTATAATCCATTAACATAACTCTAACAGTGCTCAGATGTTGCAAAATGAAAGAAACCCTTTGCCATGGGAAATCTGCTGCTGCTGCTTCCAAGGTTCAAAATCTGGCAGGAGTTTAATCTTGAATTTACCACTTGCAGCTAGATCATTCAATACAGTACCACAATTACAATCTTCCTGATTCTAAAGATGAGAAAGTGAAATCTAAAAACATTTTCCTGCTTGAGGTTAGCCTTGTTTAGTTGTTATTGTACCTTGACATCTATAGATTTTAAAGTATTTACACAGAGGAGATCATGCAATAGTTTCAGTGAGTATTCCCAAATGAAATCCAATCTTTAAAAACATTTCATAGAAATGGTCTTGTAATATCAATTGCAATATTAATAAGTTCATGTAGTATTTATTTCTAGAAATAAAAAAGTGATAATAATGAAATTGGGTTAAGACAACTGTAGAATGCTTCAACAGGTTTTTTTATTTGTTTGTTTGTGAGGAGCTGGCTTATCAATACTGTAACCCCTTGCCACTGTTGAATAACAGCAGTTCAATTCAGGTTAATTACTCTCTAATTACAGAATATAACTACCGCTTATGTATTCTAGTTGTTTGTTCTGTGGCTCTGAAGACGACACTGCTTAATTTGTAAACAGTCTGAAAGATGAATGACAGGGCATGTCTTTGTACGATATCATAGCTATTAAATTCCTATACTTCCAAGTAATTTAATGTTTTATCACTTTATTAAAATGTTTTAAATATTTATTAACTTATTAGCATTTTAACAGACATAGTACTCTGCTATTTAAAACATGGATGCTTAATTTTCTGAGCTCTTCAAATTAAAGCTACATGTACAGAGCACAACTATATTGAGATCAAATGCTAGCCTTGCCTCAGACTGTAACTGGATATACAATTTGATGTATTTTTATAACCTAGCTGCCTATGCAGCTGCATATGCACAAATAGAGAGAGACTGGGTGGGGTGGAGTGAGCTTATGACTCAAAAAGAATCCAGTCTTTATCCACCATTTTAATTCTACAGCACACATTCCGAGGATTCTGGTCAGGTTTACTGATACTGTCCTTGGACTTACATTTTTCGGTTAAACAATTTCTATATAGGGTATATGGGAAAGAGAGGGCAGGGACATTTTTATCAGCTTCACTCCAATGAACAACTGTTTGCTCTTCTCTGTCCACTGTTGTATCTATCAGTATAAAACTACAGGATAAAGAATGAAGTAAAGCTGAAGGTATCCTTTATAATTCTAGTTCAAAAATAACAGCAGATATCAGGGCTAAGGTGTTCCTAGGGCCCAAGAGCATCTTAAAAGCAGTCACATCCTTCCACTCCATGGCATCCAAGGGAAAAGAAGGGGCCAGATACTGACTGGAGTTGTTCCAGAATTAATGAACTGTCTTCTCATACCCTGCTGTACTACATTGAAATTCAATTTACTTGAGATTTTCAATGTTGTTACTAATTGCACCAAGCAAACTACTTATGTTATGTAGTATTAGGCTTAGGACTCAAAAGTATCTGAAGTCAATGTCTTCTGTGGGCTTTCATGATACGGTGAAGCAACCTGAAATTGATACAGACATGGTTAAGTGAGCCTACTAAATTACTATGGATTTGCATTTGTATAACAGAGATCTGGTTCTGTGGTCTTACTCCTGCTCTTATAATCCTAAAAATCATGGAATGGCTGAGGTGGGAAGGAACCTCTGGAGGTCATCTGGTCCATCTAACCTCATGAAAGCAAGTTCAGCTAAAGCAGGTAAATCAGAATCATGTCCATTCAGGTTTTGAATACCTCCAAGGTTGGAGACTCCACAGTTTTTCTGGGCAGCCAGTGTCTGAGCACACTGAAAATAATGAGGGGTTTTTGTTTGGTTGGTTGGTTGGTTTGGTTTGTTTTGTTTGTTTTCCTGTTATATTTAAACAGAATTTCCTGTATTTCAGTTTGTGCCCATTGCCTGTCATTCTTCCCTAGATATCACTGGATATGCCAGAGGTGCCATAGGGGTAGTTAGGTAACGTATTGCATTCTAGGACAAAAGATGGCTGAGCAGTGAGTTGATAGACTAAGCACACAAATTACATTTCCTGGAGAACTCCATTCCTCCCTGAAAAGAGGGTGGCCAAGGGATCTATCTGTTCAAATGTACTGCTATCTTATTCCCAGAGAATCACATACAAGTCATTCCACATTTTGATTCCATTCTTTCCTCCTACTGGAAGTTTATTATTACAAGCAGTATGATTACCAGAACAAAATGAAGTAAAAATTTCAGAAGCTTAAATATAATTCCTGTGTTAAATGGGAGGGAGTTAAAAGGAGTTTCCTTAAACCTTACAGGGAGTTTCACATGCTATAGACTTCAGATTGAGAACAGTGATATCAACAGCATCATAGACAGAGAACTCTTGAACATATGCATAAAGTAGTTGAAATTGTTTCCAAATTAATGATTTACCTGCATTTACTTGTTTTCATTGATGGACAAGCAAATCAAGATGCACAGCATTTAGGGTCAAATTTATTTTTCACACTGTTTAGCATCAAGGGAGTTACTACTATTTTACTGAAAGATGGACAAAATTGAATCAGGCACTTAATTACTGGTGTATCAAGGTTCCTATCACATTTCAGATATGAATCTAGCTATAAACTAATCTTGAAGTCACAACAATAGCTGACATGCACTTGAGTCTCAGTCCTTTGCTGCACTAGCTTCACACTTGGAACAACTGCGGAAATGTTAAGGTGAAAATATAATTCTGCCTATCTGGTCTTTGTGTACTCTTGCTCTAGTTGAAAACTTAAGGGCTACTCAGGTGACTGAAGACACAGATATGATGAAGCATTCAACACATTTCTCTAACCTTTGTTCTCCCTGGCAGGAAAAACTTTATGCCAATCTCTGTCAGGAGAAATTCTCAGCTGTTCCTTTAGAGCAGACTTCCAGCTACTTCATGTTGAGGTTTAACTGAGCAGAAAATGAGGATCTGTAATATTCCATGAAAGATCATCTATTTCTTAAAATGCTTTATTTCATCCTCAAACACAAGTCCATCTATAATTACTGTCTGTATAGACCAAAACAAACAGAAAGAGCTCTAATATCCAACTGTGTTAATTAAAACGTGATAAAAAATCCCACAGCAGTTCACAGAGGGCTAATTTCCACTATGTTTGTGGCTGAGAATTTATACATGGGGCACATCTGACTTTTCGTAAGGTCTTCTACTACAGCAGGTGTAACTGTTTAAACCCTTTCCTGTGACTTACATTATTATAGCAGCGCCCACTAGTGACCCCAGAGTGAAGGACCTGTCTTTTTTACAGTGAATTCTTTTGGCTGTGTGGTTTCTACAGGTAAAATGAAAACTCAGCAAAGGGAGGTTTTGATTTCAGGTATTTTTTATCAGGAAAAAAAAAAAAAAAAAGGAGCAAAAGAGAAATATTTTCTTTCAGACTTCTTATTGGTTATATTTTTGTAAGCTTATAACTTGTAGTTTATAGTCTCTAAATCTTCAGGCAGATTTAAATAATGAAAATAAAATTCAAGATTATTGGACCACAGAACAGTGCTGTGATGAAATGAGAACCCAGGGCCTGATCCAGGAAAGCACTTGGAAATATGCTGCATGCTAAACACATGAAGAATGCTGATGATTTATCATCTGTTAAAAAATACATAAGTTTAGCATCTCCTTAAAGGATTTCCCCAATCAGAAAAATCACAAAAAAAAGATGGCCCCAAAATCCATTGATTTTCAGTGACAAATTTACTTATAATCTATGTATATATAGCCTACAACCATGTACCTGCCAATGAAAGCCTTTCTAGGCATTTATTTACAGCACGCAATGCAATTAATTCTGTGCTATCAGATGTGAGATAATAAATATCAATATAGGCATAGATATGAATCAAATCAATATGTCCCAAGGAACTAAACCAGGTTCCATCATCATAGAAGACAAGCAGGCAGCAACTGAATTACTGGTCCAAAGTCAGCCCTGATACTTTTCTTGCAGTGAAGATCTTTGGGAGACAGAAGATGGAACAACCTTAGAAAAGTGATTATATAAGTAGAAAGACCTCTCAGCTCTTATCAACAGGGAACAATGGGAGCAAACAGTGCACATTTAGGATGCTAAGCTTTTGATCAATTCTTATGACTATTGGCTTTGCAAACACTAAGCATTGGGTTCAAACTATTCTGGCTACCTTGTTCCCAATGTTATAGAAAGGTTCAAATTCCATAAGGTCCCACACACTCACTCCTCAGAGGTAATTCTATTTGTTCACACAAAACCTGATACACTCTTTAGTTGCAAAACATGAATATGAACACACTAATATGTTTTGAGACTGCTACTGCCACTCAACTTTTCCATTCACTAAAAAAAAATTAATAATAAAATAATAAAAAAAATCAGCTCCATGAATTACAGCAGGTTTTGGATCAAGCTCTTTGACAAAAGAAACAGCCTTATACAACAGGAGAGACTATGAAACAGTTTTCTGCAATTTGACTTAGATATAGAAGAAAACTAAGCAGCACAGAAGATTTCTAACCATTTGGTCAGAGCAGCCACAGAAAATAACAGACTAGTAGGCAGATCTCATGCATGCCTTCATAGATAATAAACATAGAAGGCTATAATTATCAGCAAGATCCTTGACAATCAGAGGAAGTTCTTCCCTATATTCTTACACACACACACACTTTCTGGTTAATGAATTTTTTTTTTTTCTATTGTGTAGGTGCTTAACATCACAGTAAAACTTGCAGTTCTGCTGAATATACTACTTATTACTGCTATACCACATGATGCAGAAACTAATAGCTCTGGTGTGATTTCAGCTGTAATCCGAGACATTTTAATAATTAGCAAAACTGTATGATCTGGAGGAAGGGATCAAGGAAAAGCAATAACAATTCCAAAAAAAAAAAAAAAAAATGCCACCACCACCACCACCAAACAAACAAACAAAAAAACATCATAAGAACATCTATCTTCTAGCAAGTCACAACAAGAGTAGCATTGGAGTGGCATTCCAGTACTACCACAATATAAAACAAACAAAAAGATGATACATTGGCTGGCAAATAAAACAACAAAGAACCTATATAGAGACACCATAAATATTCTCTGATCAGTTGAAATAGCGATTAATGCTGGCGTCCCTGATCATATAGCACATATATTATCATGTAGTTAAAGTCTTTGAAAATGCGCAGAATGTTAGTGTGTGATAGAGATGTTTAGGAATACTGTGATAATAATAATAATAAAGATATAGAGAATGAAAAGAACTCAGCATTTAACTCCATTATACACTTTCTCATTTCAGGGTTGCTTAAAGTGATGTATTTTCAAAACAGTCCTCTGACACTGTGCTTTAGAGCTGGTCCTCCTGCTTTGTCCTCAGGACTAGCAGAAAAAAAACGCTCGGTCGCTCCCCAGGTCCCAGCCACCCCTACCTACCAGAAAGCCCTTGTCGAGAGGGGGAGAGGTCGAATGGCAGGGGCACGAGGGGAGCAAAGGAGCCCCGCGGTGCGGCGCAGCGCTGCTGCGGGCACCTGGCGGGGCGGGCGCCGGCCCCGGCTCTGTCCATGGTGCTGAGCAGCACCAGCACCAGCGCTCACCTCATCGGAGGTTTTTTTGGGGAAGGGGTTAAAAAATAATCTGAAAATCAACCAGTGGTTAAAAAATGCCACGGTGGTCACTGTTGTTTTGCAGAACCACTTTTTGTTATAAATACATTGGGTGCTCAGAGCTGGGTCGGAGAGGAAACTATTGGACAAGGTTAACTCCCGGAATAGCTACCTGCGCTGCTACAACTGTGTGGCTGGGCATGCACACGTATATGTGTGCATGCACACCGGTTCTTAGGTCTCTGTCTCCCCAGTGGTGTCACACTCGGTTCGTAATGTATCATTTTTGCACGTAGAGGCATTAGCTCCCATTATTAAATAAGGATCAGATGGGAGTTGCCAAGCAGAGCCAAAGTGATTTGTCCCAAGGTCACACAGAAAAGTCCACGGATGGGCTCAGCCTGGCTGTCTCCGAAAAAAAACAAATACATCCCATTTTCATTCTCCCTTTCTGGCAAGGCAAATCCCCAGCGGTGAATGGAAGGGATATATCACACGCATCACCAAGCCCAGGTATTGCAGCACCCCCATTACCTTCTGCCCCACATACACCCCACTCCTCGGGAGGGGTCAGTGCCCACTGCCCTCCAGTGCCCCAACCTCCAGGTACCTCAGCAGCCTCTGAAGGTGTGCCCCATAGGCTGCTTTGCCTGCCCCTCAATAGCCTTGCTTGTCCTCCGGCAACCAGGGCACGGAGCAATAGCAGGAAGGAGGGAGGGAGGGGAAAGAGTTCCTCCTGCATCCACAGGGTTTCTGTCCGCAACCGGGGGTTCACAAATCCCTTCTCCCACCCCGCAGGATTACCTTGTCTGTGGGAGCAATCGTTCCTTCCTACGGTGGCGTCAAAGCAGTCCTTTCGGTAGCAGCAATCAAGACGGGTAGAGGTAGGCACCTCCTATTTTCAGCCACGGCAGAGATAGCATTCTTTGCAACAGACCTTCTGGAGCTGAATAATCCTCAAATGCCTCTGCAAAGATCACCAGCAGGTGAGCCCCACTCGGCTAGCATTGTCACTCCTCCAGCTATGGGCACATCCTGTTTTCTTCTGATCACAGGCAAACGCTGAGCACCGAGAATCCTTCCCCCGCGCATGCATGCACACACACACACGCCATGCAACACGCTGCTCGCTCAGCATCGCCCAAGTCTCATTTGCAAGAGGCGTGAATGGTCCCTGGATTTAAGCGGGGAGGAGGGGGAGCGAGAGGCGTGAGGAGGAGGAATAAACAAACAAACAATGAAACAACAGATGGGGCTTTGCTCCCTGCCACCACAGCCTTGGTCAGCCGAAATACTTGCTGCGGCTGACCCACCGGCTTAAACACCTCAGCCCCTCCTCACTTCTAGACGGCAGCAACTTCTCTGCATTTATAAGGGGTTAATCCTGCTTTTTGCCCCGCAGGGAGATCTCTCCAGGTGCTCGGAAGGTTGAAAGTCCCCCCACCTTTATGGACACCTCCCTGCCGCACCCCTCCTTTCCTGTCAGGCGTTCGGCTCCGAACACCATTACCGAAAAAAAAAAAAAAAAAAAAAAAAAAAAAAAAAAAAAAAAAAAAAAAAAAAGACCTTCTTCGGGAGAGTCTGTTTTAAACCGAGCCGAGAGGAAGAGCTCACCCCTTCAGTCTCGGCGGGGTTTTAGGGAATTCACTCCGCCAAAGTTTCGCCTCCCCTCGGGGACCGCGCTGCACGGTGGCTCCTGCACCTGCGGGGCTGGGGGGGGGGCAGAAGGGGGGCTCGCAGGGAGAGAGCCGGGCGCCAGAGCAACTTTTTAGTGCCACCAAGTGGCACAGATCCCTCTAGGAAAGCGAGCAGCCTGCCAGTCCTGGGTTCTGCCTGCTGCTCCTTGGCAAGGGGAGAGAGGGGGTGCGAGAGCAGCGACCCCCTCCACATCCACCCACGTCCAGGGCTACCAAGCACAAAGGAAGGGCTACCTGCCACTGGAAGGGCAAGCTGCCCTCTCCCTTCCTTGTCTTGGCTGCAAGACGACAGCACCAGGCACGGCGAGAAGAGGAGCAGTGCACTGGCCAAGGGCAGCCGGGGCTGCCAGCCCTGCCGGAGGGACGTGCCCCCTGCTATCTCCCCACCCTCCCGGGCTGCCTTCGCTTGTCCCTACGGCAAGAGTCATTTGCACCCTTCTTGTTCATCTCCTTTTCCCCCCTCCCGGAGTTCCCCCCGGGCTCCCTGGACCCCTGGGCGCTGCCGTTCGCTGACAGCCCCCCGCCTCCACAGCCAGCACCCCTGGAACCGTTCCTGCAGCCCCAAGGGTGGAATTCCTCGTCGCCTATCTTCTGCCCCCGAGCTCTGCGCCCTCCATCTCTTCAGCTTCCCCACCTCCCCCCAAAAAAACCCTCAGCACCTCCCTGTCCTGCTAACTACGAGCTTCCCACACATGCACCTTTCCTCGGTTAGCCCTTCCCTCCCGGAGCCGGCTGAGGCTTTACTTTCCTTTCCAGCATCCCTGCATACTCCCAAGGCTTTCTCCCTCCCTCTCTCCTCCTCCTCCTCACGTCTTAGCCCTACACACCCCGGTCCTGCTCTCATTCACACTCAGCTGTCCTGCTCCTCTCCCACCGGCTGCAGCACACTGCCCGGAGCGAGCAGGGACCCACAGCACAGGGTCGGGCAAGATGGTTCTGGAGGGATTTTGGAGGTGTGGGTAGGGGTGTGAGTGCGTGAGGGGTCCTAGATGGCCTGAGCCCCAACAAACTCATCACCTCCCAGCACTCTCGCAGCGGCAGTGGCAAACGGCAACAAACCATCGCAACACAACGCCGGACGGAGATCATCTCTTAATTCAAAGCTATTCTTAGTAAATAAATAAATAAATGTAAAATAAAAAAATAAAAAAGCAAAATGCCATTTAAGTAAGAGCTGATCTGGCATTTAAAAGGCTGCTGGGTCCAACCATTTATTAGGCTGTATTTGCAGGGGAGGATTAGCTCGTGCATCCATTTTCAAGAATTAACAGCCATTCTCTGCCGCTGCACCACAGTTTGGCACTCTCTGCTGGTTCCCCCCTCTTTGGGTTGCTGCTTAAAATATTATATATTCTTTATTTATTTATTTATTTATTAAATGAATACTGAATGACCTAAATCCTGGCTGCTACTTGTCATGGCTCCCACAGAATGACTGCACTGATGCACTGACACATTCAAGCTGCACCTCTGCCCAGCTGGGGTAGCTTTGATAAAGTTGTTGGGGAGCAGGGGAAGAGGGATTGTCTTGCTATGGCTCCATCTATGCTCCTAATCCTGTGATCCTTTTACTGCTGTCTCTCTAACACCAGATTCCCAGTTTGACCACCCCTTTCATCCCAAGGGGTGAAGGATAGGAATGCCATTTGGGCTTGCCAGGTGCAGTGCCTGGCCTCTTTCTCCTTCACATCCTCCTTCAGTCCCAGCCTAGAACTGGCTGGAAGCCCATCAGCCAGCACCTGCTTCATATTTTCCCTCAGCTTTCCTGGCTTCTGTTGCCACTGACACCATTGCAGCAGCCACCCCTTAAAGCAGAGGGCACTGTGAGCATGTGTGCATGTGGCTCCAGCCATTTGTTTCCCCTACTCTGCTCCAAGGGACTTTGGGGGGTTGCCTCTTGAAGGTATGGGGGTAGATTATATGAGAGGGGAGAGCTCAGTAGTTACAAGGGCTTCCCACTACTGCTAGTACCCTGGTCAGGTGATGAAGAAGGAGCATCCTTATTCCTCATCCCCACACCCATGCTGTTCTCAGACATCATCTTCCCACCCAAAAGAGTATAAGCTGTGAAATTAATGGAAACCCAGCAATTTCAGGCTGGAGACAGATTAAAATACGGGCCAGATACCTATAGAGAAGGGGCAGATATCTACAGAGAAGGCACAGATCAGAAAAAGGAGGATAAGGATGGGTCTGTAGAAGGGGAAGGGGAGTTAAGTGTAATTCCAGTGCACAACATTCCTGGAAAGAAGCAGTGTTAGGGATCTGCAGAAAGGGGAGATGCTGTTGCT
The DNA here is from genome assembly GCF_964211825.1 of Aythya ferina. Lineage (NCBI taxonomy): Eukaryota > Metazoa > Chordata > Aves > Anseriformes > Anatidae > Aythya > Aythya ferina. The sequence continues at coordinate 9,286,367 of NC_140296.1, forward strand.
CAGCTGGGCTGTCACAGCAGTTCTTGGTCTCACAGAGACCGTGTGTGTGATGAAGGATTCAGAAAGCAGCCACCTCTCATTGGTAATGGAGACACCCAGCTGGCTGGGATGATGGTGGGTGGCTGTAGCAGGTGAGGGAGAGGATCCCCACACAAGCAGAACACACAGATTCACATGGATGCAGCGACACTGGATGCAAAGCAGCTCCCACACACATATCCCCAAGGACTCCCCGTGAGTCAGAGCCCAGAGTTCACTGTGCCAGATGTTTGGAGCAGCTGGATCAAGGATTAAAAGAGGCAAACAGAATGGATGGGGGTGGCCATGGCACTTATATTCTTAATGCTTCACACTGACATTTTAAACGGGTTCCCTATAAATACAAATATATAAGGCTCTTTACCTTTGCTCTCTTCCTTCCCATCCTCCTCTCCCTTCACTATCATCTATCTTGCAGAACCCATAAAAGTAGTCACTGCCTTTTCAACTGATGGTAGATTATTTTTTCCCTACCAGAAATTTTTTTCCTCTTATTCTGATACTATTTTAAAAATAAATAAAACGAAAGCTTCCTGTGCCACTTTGTAACGTCATCAGTAAAAAATAAGCATATCAGTACCTGGATGAAGAGATATAATGACTACATTTTCTGAGCCCACTACTAGCAACGTTCATTATTTCTGCAACAGTAGCATCTATGGACACTAACACATTAGGCAAATCTGCACATGCTCTGAAACTCCACTCTGAGGAGTTGATCCATACAGAAAATCACAGAGGTAAAAAAAAGTATGAAGTCTCCAGGTATGATCTGTATCTTCAAAGAGCATTCTAACCATTCCACCACTCTAAGACTAAAAGCAATGAAGCTGAAGGACTACTAATTTGAATTCTCTTCAGTTCTAAAATTAATAAACCTGTGGGACACTGGTAGCACAAAGACAGAGTGTGGACAAGAAGGTGAGATCATGAAAATGATCCAGATGCTGCTTTTTTACAAAGTTGTCTGTAATATAGGCATAAGCATAAGCATAATAAGAATATGATTTTATTTATATATGTAAAACCTAATCAAAACAACACTATTTACTCCCTACTAGAAAAGGAGGTGAAGATGGAGCAAGGTGGGAATCTATCAGTCTAGCATGCTTATAGTTCCTGATATAATTAAAATCAAGATAATTATTATTGGTTCCCAGGAAAGTGTATGAATGGCAAGTCTACAACGCAAAAGGAGAGTTTAAAAGTGCAAATTATGCTTTACAACACATTGTAAAAGAAAATAGTAGTCTGCCAGTGCATAATAAGGGTGCTACTCTCAGAATCCTTATTTGGTGTTGCCCTTCAAACCTCAAGGAAAGTGATGGTCTGGCTTTATATGTCTATTTTGTAGAGATTTGCAAATAAACTATATGCTCTCTTTAGACTAAATATGGGGAAATAGGTTTTTGTAGTGTGCAGTTCACCTGACCTACCTTAAACATTTATTTTAGGGTGATGAAGAAAGAGGCATGCCTGCTTCTCTTCACAGATTCTGAGGGGTACCTATTCCTCATAAGGATATCTGTGTTGTGCTGGTGTGCATTTAAGGAATCTATGAGTAATTTTTGGCTCTTGGCTGTGCGTAGGTGTAAATGAGGAACTGAAATGCCCAATGCTGCCAAGACTGTTCTAGTTCTGTGCAAGGAAATGGCCCAGCTCTTAGTATCTGGGAAGACTCAGAAATCCCAGACTGAGCCTGGCTGTGACACTACTTCAGCTTTACGCAGTCCTTGGGTAAGTATCCTTATGCTTGCAGATTGGAGGTGTCTGTCCTTTCTTGGTCTGTCTCTTGTGTCCATTATTAGAAAACAGGGCAAGGGAGAGTAAGACCAGAATACAGACCTCTGAGAAGGATGCATGCAAGAATAGTGTGAAAAGAGAAGCACAAACTTGTACATATCTACAGAGATTTCAGTGAGTAATGGGATGTGTCAAATACAACTAAAAGATGCCCCCAGATTGGCCTACAAATCATTATTTAGGAGAATTAAACCAGTTTGCAGGACATCTGAGTATAAATCTAACACAAATTTTTTAATTTATTCTATGGAATTGTTCTAGATGTCCTCCCTTTATTTTCTTCTTTGCTCTTTCCATTCCATGTCTAAAGTGGCAGGATTTGCCAAAATGGGTAGAACTTTCACAGCAATAGAGCTCTCAGATTCATATTAATTCAGGGTCAGTAACTCCAACTGAGGAAATTTGACTTACATTTTACCTTTATGAATAAAGCTATTATTCCTATTAGTCAAGGTCTCTATGAAGTTATTTTGCTATAAACATGTTCAATTTTGTAAAATTAATTTTTAAATGTGATTTCTTCTGCTTTTCTCTATTATTTTCCATATCTTTATGTTAAATATGTATGCATTTTATGTCTATCTACCATCTCAGAGGCAATTCCCATCATTGTTTTCCACTAAAGGATTCCAGTGCCCTTGAAAAAATAGACTTAAAACTCATGTATGAGGATTTTAGTTAAAGGCAATCAGAATGGAAACATTAAAATGAGAGTTTGGGGTACACATAGACTTCAATACTGAAATTTGCAGAAATGAAGGTGACTCTCCATTAAAAAAAATAATAAAAAAATAAATAAATATTAAAAAATTGTGTCATTCAAAATCTGAAACTGGTTTTCCTATTTCTATTCAGCGTGTTCAGATCTGAGTGGGGGAGTGCTTCTAATAAGGTTGGAAGAATGTGAAACCTCCAATTATGCTGCCATGTGATATGCTATCATTGCTCTGCAGTGAGAGTAGAGTATTGAGTGAGTGAAACTCAATTGGTAGGTTCCTGCGTGGTTTTGAACTCACCACTGTTTACATCTGCACTCCAGACCGGCATCTTCTGCTGAACAGCAGAGAGATGATGGGGACAGGATTTTTGATTTTGCAAAGCCACCAAAACTATTCATAAGGAGATCAGATCTTTGCCATTGTAATTGATTCATATGAAAACAGAGCAGGGGAGATGTAGGTTCTGAAACTGGTTCTTCCATGGGAACTTTGTTCATCACAGTACCCAAAATTTGCTCAAATATAACATATATCAGAGATACAGAATATGTTTTTTTTATAGACGAATTTTATTTCCATTGTTGAGAACCACCCTTTGGTTGAAGAGACACCCTCAGGACTACCCTGCATGGAAACAAACATAACAGAATGAAAACATGATGACTTTCAGGTGAACAAAACTGTCCTCCAAATGAAAGTGGCAAAACATTACTGCAGTGATACATACTAGTCACTCCACTGGTGAATTTCAGCTGAAGCAGTGTTGTTTCTAGCTATTTTTGGCCAGCTAATTCCTCCCGCTGACACAGTGGTTTGATTCCTGTTCCCTCCATGAACAAAGGAGGTTGGCAAAAGACTGGGAAATACGTAGCACAAAACAGTCTTGCTCCAGCAGAAACACAGACTAGAATCAGCACGTGGCTGCTTGGCAGTCCACTTACCACAGAAGGTGACTTGGAGCCAGCTCTGCCTCCTTCCTTGTAGTTCTTTCTGTGGAAAACATCAGGTGGGAAAGATAACTTGTAAAAGACACAAGAGACATAGTCACAAAATAATTTCAGCCTTTCTCTCCTTCCTGTAGAGCATCAAAGGAGATTAAAAAAAAAAAAAAAAAAAAAAAAGAGAGAGAGAGAAAGAAGTAAACCCATCAGTAACCAAAAAGGGTCATATGTTTGGTATGTAGCCTGAAATTACAAATCCCCAATACTGCTTTTCCAGGTAAACAATTATTGTAGTTACCATAGGAACACTGAGTGGACAAAAAGTCTTTGTATTTTGAAGATGACTACTTCTCTGACACCAACAAAGAGAATGTATGTTGTTCAGAAATTTATAGTTTCTGCTCAAATTAAGTTTTTGCATGGCCCACTGAAGAAGCAGGTTCACCGCTTTTTTTATTTTATTGGCATGACTTCAAGCAGTGAGCAAGCTCTTGAGATTGTGAACCAGGTTCATTCCAGAAACGGAAGAGGTTGGAGAAGTAAATGAGTAATTACATGACTGTAAACTACAGTTAAATACCAAATGTATTTCTGATCACTTACATATTGATCTCTTTTTCCCATTAGGTAAATCTATCTATACAAACAGCCCAAAAGCTTGTTCTGTCAAAGTGAGTGGTGCTCACAGTAGCCATCCTTTCTCTATGTAACAGGATAGATTTTTTTCTTTGAATATCATTGCCAACTAAAAGGAAATATAACAAAAGGAAAAGCAGCTTGGGTGTTGGGTGCTATATGATATTTTATGTCTAGCACAGCTTTGTTAAAATAAATTAAAAAACAAACAAACAAAAAAAAAAAACACAGTAGGACAGTCATTTATAATTAGTGTTTTCTCAATATCTCTTCTGTCTTCTTCACTGATGGTCAGAACAGTTAAGCCATGGTACTGTGCTGGCTGGATAATTTCATTGCTCATGAATCAAAATTATTTTCCAGTAATGTCTGATAAGCTTAGGGATTGCTTGTGGGTACATAGTGGGATTCTCCCCATCAAACATGTACTATGGTAATGTGATTTTCAACTCTAGTTGTCCATACTCCCTTCATAATCAATGGAGAACTGGTACTTGGGTGATGCAATTAGTCTCATTCCTGTGCAGGTTTCAGATAAATTTACCATAAAAATGACTGATTTGTGGAAGCAAGACTATCTAGCCAAGGAGCAGCTACTTCCATTATGAATTGGTACAGTTAGGTGACAGGAAGACCTAATGCTAAATGCTTTTCATTAAACAAGAGAAAAAAAAAAGCATTTAAAAATTACCCTGTTAAGCTGTGGTGGCTTCACACTGATGACTAGCTAAACCCCACCATACTGTTCCCTCACTTTAACTCCTCAAAAGAACATCTGATGAAAATATGATGAAAAGGGTCTTAAGGGTTGAGATAAGGACAGGGAGAACACTCAACAACTATCATCATGGGCAAAACAGACTTAGCATAAGGGACATTAGCGTAATTTATTACCTATCACTAGCAGACTAGATCAGTGAGAATTAAAAGCAACATAAAACCACCCTCCATCCATGTTCTTCCACCTCCTCCCCCCAAGCGGCACAGGGGAACAGAGAATTGGGGCTGCTGTCAGTCCTTCATGCTTCATCTCCGTTGCTCCTTCATGGCCACTCTCTGCCCCTGCTCCATGTGGGGTCCCTCCCACGGGATGCCGTCCTTCCTGAACTGAGCCTGTGGGGGCTGCCCACAGGCTGCAGCTCTTCAGGAACTGCACCCACGTGGCTTTGTACCACAGGGTCCATCCATCAGGAGCAAACAACTCCAGCATGGGTCCCCCGTGGCTGGGCGGCAGCTCCCCCCAGATCCCTGGAGTGGGCTGGAGCTGGCTCTGATCTGACATGGGGCAGTTCCTGGGCTCTGTCCACAGAGACCACCCCTGCAGCCCCCCTGCTACCAAAATCTTGACATGGAATCCCAATATATAGGTAATTGTCAATATAGGTATAAACTTCTGTTTAGTGGGAGGAGGAGTGAGCAGAACAACTGTCTGCTTTTTCCCCAGCATGGGCCACTAGCTGAATATGAAGTTTAAATGTTCACTTTTCCACTTTTTCTGTGTTTAAACATTAGGCTGTGGAGTAAAGTAGCTCAGAGACCTAGTGTACTCAAGAGCACTCCAGTGTTCATTTGAACAACCTACCCAATCGTTCATATTTCTAATGCAGCTACTCCCACAGCATTAAGCTGATAGAAGTGCTTATCATAATATAGACCCACTGATATTCCCTATATGTATTCTGAAACCATATGAGAAATCCCACTGTTGCCCCAGGAAGTTCTGAGACAGAATTTCAGACTTAAATATGATGAAAAAAGAAATACGTGAAAAAAAGATTTGGTTAGAATTTTGACTATAGAGAAAGGTTGATGGATGGACATTTGGATCATCTCTGAGGACAGTAGAATTTTAAAAAGTGTAAAGAAAGAGTAAAGGTACACCGAAACCCTTCTTTCTCCCCCTGTGCTTTGGTAGAAAGAAATAGTCTCAATTTTAGATCTAAAAAATACCAGTACAGATCTATTACTCTGATATAAGAAAGGTACAGGAAATTCACAAAGTTTTCTAGTAGCTACCTAGAAAAGGCTAGATGTTTTTATCATGCCAGTGAAAGCACGCTGATGAGGGTAAGGGGAAAAGAAATGAGTCATTATGTCAAGTCAACAAAGATGCTTATCATGTACATTTACTGGACCCTTATTTATTACACTTATTTATTACCCTTATTATTTATGGGCCATATACACGTAGTTGCATAAAGCAAATATCCTTACTGTAGAGGAACTGTGCACTCCCTGTTTCCTACTCTTTTCTTAAAGGAGGTAGTTTCTTGTTAAGAAAATAAATTTAGAAAGGAAGTAGTCAAAATCTGCCATACCCTATTTACCTGATGGGAAGCTGGAGTAAGAAGAACACATGCCTAGCTTAAATTTCATAATATCCACAGCCTGTGCTAGGACAGAAAAATACTTATTCCCATACAGGCAGATGGTTTCTTCATTGGTCCTGTCAGTACCCACTGAATAAATGAAAACAAAGAAAAATAAAGGACCAGATATGACAGAGAGAAACAGCTTCATCTCTTGTGGCTGGAGGACATGACATGCCATTTGGTTACATGCAATGATTAAATTGCCATAACAGCTATGAATATGTTGCAGGAAAAAAACAAACCAACCAACCAACCAAACAAAAAAAAAAAAAAAAAAAAAAAACAACAACAACAAAACAGAATTGTTTTAAGCAGAGATATAACCTTATGCTGTACAGAAAAATAAAACAACCCACAACTTTCAGTCAGCAAGTCAAAGTTCAATATACAAAGTGGCCTCAGAACCTTACTTTGTCCACTGGTCTATTCTAATCACAGTGGAAGGAGTAAAACACAAGTCTCATAACATGGTCAGTTAGTTTCTTAAGACCATGTTTGAGCAGACAGCTTCATTCTATGGTGATGCTTGTAGTTTTCCATTAAACAGCTTCAGTTTTCTAGGCTTTTTACGAATACTGGTACTACTTATATTTCCAAATAAAGCACCATGAATTTGTTTACATGGCATTTAATAGTTTGGAAACCAAGGATGTAAAAGCTTGCAGCCTGTCTCTGAGATTGACACTACTGGCATTATTCTTTCAGTAGCATGAGGAGACCTGTGAATTCTCCAGAAATACTCATTAACAATCTCAGTCAAGAAATAAATCTAAAGAACAAGAGTTAAGTGTGGAGGAAGACTGTGAAGACACTGAAGATAGTACAATCAGTTTGGTAATGATGTGCTAATTTAAAGAAGACAGAGAATATACATTGCCAAATTATCTTTGTAATGCGATTCAAGAAATTCTTTCCAACTGTAACAAGTTTGTTGCTTGTGTTGACCGAAAACAAATTAGTCCTGTAGCCAGAAGCTTATTCTTATTCTAAGATTATTTCTACAACACATGAGAGAGTTTTAAAATAACATTAGGAAAATCACTTTAGCCATCAAAATATTCAGGACTTTGTCCTTACAATTCAGCATAGTACCTAAGCATGCTACCAGATCACTTGAACTGATAGGCAGTATTTATCTCACCTCACTTTGGTCTTCTGTAATATAGATTCATTATTTTTTCTACAACTCTGTTCATGCCAAGATGCAATGTCAAGATATAATTAAACAAACTACATTCCCTTTTCAAAAATCATAAGCTATAAGACACAGAACTTTGCTCTGTTGCAGCCCTATAAACTGCAGTCCTCTGGGATTTTAATATCACAACTGTCCATGTAAATTAAGTTTTATGGGTTTGCTACTATTCCAAAGCCCTGCAGATTATCATCTTGCTGTGTGACCTTCTCCTGAACCTGTTAAAATAATCAGGATTTTGATATAAGTGGAAAAACAAAATAAGAAGTAGTTAGCTCTACATATTTTAGAGCTCTCCTTTTCCTCACTTTCATATCATTTCTGTGATTTTCATGGGGACATTGAAATGCCAGTCTTTCAATCTTGTCATTATTTTGGGGGGGATGGGGAGAGAGGAAGAAGGAGAAAGGGGAGTGGGGGGAAGACACAGGACACAGATGGATGCCACTATCAGTTTCCAGAGTATGAAATGAAAAATGCTCAAGTAGACCCTTAGATAGTAAGCAGTAGAATCTCCCCCCATACACACACACAGATACAAACACAAACACACATACACACACACACACATAAATATCAAATGTGGCAAGTGCAGATAGAAGTCCCTATGGTCATCAGGAGGCAGAAGCAGTTAGTACATCTTCATTTTACAGAACTGGGAACTTAAGCTCACTTTACTGGTCAACAGAATAGCAAAGAGATTACTCCAACCTTCATCTAAGCCTACAGACCAGTTATACAAGAAAGCATGAACCTTTGATTTTTGGAATTAGCTTCTTGTTTATAATTAGGATGACAAAATTAATAAATTAAATCAGAAAACTTGTCTTCCAAAGCTAAGACTGTAAAAATGCCCTTCTATTGTAGTCCCATTAGTTTGACCATGTTGTTTAGGATTGTCATGAAAAAAAAAAAGATTTTATTAATTTTACTTAACTTTTTGCCTTAACTGAAATATAACATACAGCAAGAGTCATCCCTGATTATCCCTTTTAATGGACACACTGTAAAAGAACTCCAGAATTTCTGGGAAAAAAAAAAAAAAAAGAAAGAAAAAAAAAGAAAAAAAAAAAAGCCATTTTTATATCGGGGTTCCTTTTAATGGAGACAGAACACTGAGCCCAGTCTGGCAGACTCACTGTATCTTTCCTAAAAGCATTGAGCTGCTGTCAAGTGCTTACCATCCAAGGCTAAGTTTGTATGGAGGAACTGATATTATTTATAAAACACTATCATGGGACATTGTAGATCTAGAGTTGGTTTCTAACAGTTCATAGCAGTTTTCTATGTGATCTTTGGTGTGTCATCTTTTTTTAGTTCACTTCATAACTCAGTGTCTGTAACTCCATAGAAGGAATTCATCTAGAGCTCTTCTAGACTTCAATCATGATGATTTTAAAGGATGGCTTCTTAGGTTTTTTGTTTGCTTTTGTTCTGTTTGTTTGTTTGTTTTTATGTTTGTTTGTTTGTTTTCCCCATAAGAACATGCAAATTACACAGATTTATTAAAAAAAAAAAAAAAAAAAAAAAAAAAAAAAGGGGTTTAATTGGTTTTATATTTAAAAAAATATTTTTTGTAATAAATCCTAAATAGGTAACAATTGCAAACAATAACAAACAATAATGAAATAAAAGTTAATAAATTAAATACAGCATTCCAAAAGAGTTCAGAAACTGAATATATTCAAAATTTACAGACAATGGATATGCTGGAAATAAAAGAATGACTCAAAAAAATGTAGCAGAATAGTAAAAGTCTGTTTACACTTGTTATACTACTATTTACTGTCTACTCCAAAGGATAGTATTGTAAAGCAAATATATTGACGAGTTTTTGACATTCAGATGCTCTAGAGATAGGAGGCATACATGGATATCCTGCTCTGATGAGTTCTCCTGTTCTACATGAGAACACAAAGTTGGAATCTCTGAACCTTCTTACAGTTATGGTTGCAGAAAGAACATGCAAAAGGTCTTTTAACATTTAGAGACCTAGTAATTGTGTTTTCTTGTTGCCTCTTCCCTAGACTTGTCACAGAAATAAATATATAAATAAACAAACAGGAAAAAAAAAAGACTTTTACTCAGAATGAGTACTGAGATGCAGACCTCAATATATTTTTTCCACGTGTATGAAAAAGCCATTTGTTCTGCAATAAAAGCTGTTTGATATGTTGCCTCAAAAGCACTACAAGAAAGCTGATAACATACTTCACCATTTTAGAGACAGCAAGGACCACGCATGCTCCATGCAGTTATCACCTAGGAAACAAATGATTGCATCTTATTTTTGGCATAAAGCTGTAGGTGTACGAAAGATCTGAAATGTGCTCCCACACAGTACTGAACTCATTCCTCATGATGCCAACAAGAGTAATGAGTGGAGCTGTTGGGAAGCACCTCCTAGCGGTAGCCAGAGAACCACCCACGGGTACTAGACATTATGTCAGGGCTCCTCACCGCATGCATTCCCCAAGAACACTGTGTTACGGCCTGCATAATGCAGAAGTCAGGCCAGGCAATCATAATAGGCTCTTTGGGTTGAAGATCTCCTAATAAAATCTGTGAGGCACCCAGAAGCAGCGTGCATCAAGATGTAAAAGCATTCAAATGGATTTTAATGAAACAATTAATTTAAGTGCTCTTCAGATCTTGATGTAAATTGCCTCTGCATCACAGCTTTACAGCGGGTTGCCTAATAAATTGATAGATTTTAAGGCCAGAAGGGACCATTACAATCATCTAACCTGACTGTTTGTATAGTACAGGTCAGAGAATCTCAGCCGGAAATTCTGTAAGTAAAGCCAGTAATTCTGGATTAAGCAAGAGCATCTATTCTTGAAAGCCTTCCAAATTTAATTTAAAGATTTTAAACAATATCCACCAAAAGTCCCAGATAAATAGAGTAATGAGACTTTATCATAACTCAGTGTTAGCATCTTATTTTTAATCTTTAGTTTCTGGATTTTTACCTAATGCATCATTTCATGCAAACAGCTTGCAATATAACTAACCTACCTGGAAATAACTTGATTATGAAGTCTTGTGCAGATCTGCCAATCACAAACTATGTATGTTTACCTTTCCCTCTTTTTTTTTCTTTTCTTTTTTTTTTTTTTTTTTTTTCTCTGCCTGAAGAGCCATCTCTATAACATTCTTAACAGAGACAAGTTTACCCTCACTTTGGTTCTGTGGATCAGGTTTTACTACAGGGGGAAAGTCTGCAAAGCAGTATCAGGCATAAATTTATAGGGAAATGGTTACTTAACACTGTCTGTCCACACGGGCATGTTTAGCATAATAACAAAATGGTGATTAATTCCTCTTTCAGAAAGGAGTGAGCTCCTGCACTACTCATTCACAATATTCCTTATTTCACAGTGGCTTTCCTCCACAGAAAAGCCCACCATGCAAAACTATGTCTCAGCCTAACCTTAACAAAAATATGTGCCACCTCATAGCAGGAAAGATCACTTAGGATTTGTACCCAGAAAGAAAATAGAGTGACCCCTTCTAGAGAGCTGCACATTAAAATGGATGATGTTTTTATTGAATATAATAGAATAATAAAGATAGGTACCATTTAATAACATAGTCTGCCACCATTATAATTTGTAGAGTTCACTCCATCTGCATTGTGATGGTCCTTCCGCTAATAGGAAGATGAACTTTTTCTTTTTGTCTGTACAGTGCCTGGCACAACAGGATATATGGTTAGGGATAAATGCATGTTGCTATAGCAGAAATAAAAAATGCTAACCATAGTTTACTTCATTGGGACTCAGTGTACACATATGGTCTGTCCATATGGAGCTGATTTCTTGATGAGTTCCTTTATGTGGAGAACCTTATGGGTTCATCGATAGAAAATGTGAACTTTTCAATAAGGGAAGTAAGTAGAGAAGCAAAAAGTAAAGCTGATGGCCAGAGGCCATAATGTTATTTTTCCTTTCAAATTTCACAAATTAAAAACAACGAAAAAATCAGCCACCCAGAAATTAAAGTCATGACTGCCTTGTTGATCATTCATTTTGGATACCACTTTGTGTCAAACAGTGTTAATGCTATAACCAAGACATATGCTAATAGAATTAATAGCTACGATAAATGATCCAGTGTGGGGAGGGCCACTTCTCTTTTTAAGCAAAATAATAGATAGCTCTATTCCAGCCTGATAATATTTCACAGCTTATAAACTACTGCTTGGTAGGCTGAGGTTAAAGCGAGCATCTAAAAATTCCATGTCCTGAGACATCTGCAAAATGGTTTCATCTTTGCAAAAGAGAAAGCACACAAATCGATGTTAATTACAACATTCATATTTCTGACATAGTCAAATGCCTTTGAAGCTTAATGATAACAACAAAGCTGAAATGAGCACAGGGAATGTAGCAAGATGGAGCTGAAACAAAGAGCAAGTGATAGGAAAGCAGAATATTTCTGGCATCTAAACCACCACTTTGAAAGTCTCTGTCCATGGAAATAAGCTTGACCTCCCTCCAAAATGATTTTGCTCCTATTTTTGCAAACAACTCTCTTCAGAAAAGCTGTGCAGCTTTTCCTGCTGCTTCAGTGCCGGGTTTGTAGTGAAAGTGAAGTTATCACAAAGTAAAGATCAAAGACGATATTTTTACTTGGACAGTGATGACTTTTTATGAAAAGCTACAAGCTAAATAACTAGAGCTCTGTAGGTAGGTTTGAAGAGGTATAGATGTATATAATGGGTCACAGCTAAGATGTCTGCCTCTGCAGCCTTTATTAGAATTATTGTGTATTTCCATACATGCCTAAGTAAAGCAGACTCCAGAAATCCCATGCTAGGACTGCAGTTACTCCTATAATTAACGGTATTTGTTCATTTTCATTTTGACATTCTGTTGTCACTGTTTACAGCAAACTGTCCTAACCCCCTGCTTTTCTTGCAGTTTTCAAACTGCCTTAATGTAATTACGTTAAAATTGTGTTACAACTGAAAACAAGTCACACAATACTCTTTATTCCTGAGTCAGATTTTCTTCCTAATCCCTTGTTTGAAATGCACTCAGCAGAGTTATTCAGAAGCATCTGTCATTTACATTCATCTTTCAGGAACTATCACTTTTCAAGTAAAACAGCTTCAGAAGTGACCACCTAGTTCTCGCCCCTGGGCTGTTCAACACATACCTATATTCCACAGAGACGCTTGTATGGGATACTGTGAAACCGGAGTATGTGAAAGACAATACAAAGATGTCCACCTCTTGACAACCCTTATAATTAATATCTATCTATCTATCTATCTATCTATCTATCTATCTATCTATCTATTTATCTATCTATTTATCTATCTATTAAGAGAGAAAAAAAGGGGAGAAAGATACCTGGTGTCTGACAGCACATTCTGACCAGCACCCACACACTGAAAGACTGTCATGCACAAGCACAGGAGATTTCATGGCAATGGGCATGTTTTTCATGTACATGTATGTGTGTTGTGATGAATGCAGAACTGCTCTGGTTTCATATTGAATTTCATAATTATAATATTTAATTTTTTGTTGACTTTTTGCTTAGTAAGAGAGATGGATTGTAAAATGTCTCCTCTACAGTAGCCAGAGTCATAACATGTATTAAGTGAAATGATCTATTACACAGGCCATGGTACTATAAGACTGGAAGTGTCACTTTGTAATTAAAGTGTCAGAACAGCTGGGAAGATTTATAAGGATGATATAATGAAATTATTATTCTAAGGTTTGTCTGTTTCTTGTAAATTTTGTCTGCCACTGGCATGTGCATTAGCCATGTGATATTTATAGCATGGGCTTTCCAAGCATAGTTTCAGGGATTAATGTATGAAAAATTAATGTATAAATCTTTGAAAATCAGATTACTAGGATACAATAATAAGAATATTGTCAAAATAAGAATAATGGCCTGGCTTCCCAATGTGTTAATTCTATTTTGTGGGGCTCTGAAGACATAGCACAGGTTTAAACGTGTTATGCCTTACACATAACACTGTTGGATCTAGCTGAGTGCAGATTCATTTTGCCCAAGGGAGTCCTCCTGTGGAGCACAAGCTAAAAGCATTGAGGATGTGGCAAAGCAGAGGGAAAGGTGAGTTCACAAATGGTGATACTTATTGCTCACAATGGTGCTTCAAAGCTACACACATAAGTAAATATACATCACTTCTTTAAAGGATTTCAAGCTCTACTCTGAGACAATTCTTCATGCAGTTAACATGTTCAACATACATGTAAACATGGTGTTCTACTTATGTCACTACTACAACGTATTTCCAAATGCTTTTCAAGTGATGAGTTTATTCTTCACAATTTATGAACACCATAAAAAAAGAACATAAACTAGTTAGTAAGATTCTGTTTCAGATCACGACTCTCTCATGTACATATCAACACAAGAGCTGGGTGTCTAACTTTCTTCCACTTCTGCCATGGATATGTAGGGCAGGAGGCAATTGTCTGCAGATAGGTATCTGCTAATATATGGAAAACAATGGCGTGTTTGAGACTGCACTGGTCTGGCAAAACAGCATGGGAGGTGAGGGAAGGATGTGACAGTACACCACTGGGATATCCTCAAGACTGGAAAGGCACTGGGTGCCTACAGTTCAGTGGTTGAATCTCTCCTAGTCAATGTGTCTGGTGGCACCCATGGAGAGATGAATAGATTCCTACAGACATATTCAGTTGTTCAGAAAAATGGCATCTGGAGCCATTTGAGAAGCCTTAGGCTATTTCACCAGGTTTCCAGCTGCTTTTTGCAGAAGGTGCCAACCTGCCTGGTGGCATATTCTTCTAACCCTCTCCATCTAAAACTGCTCAGCTACATTCAAGGAACTAAATCCTTACCTTACCCATGACACCTCCATAGAGTTACCTGTATGCAGGTATCTAAATTCATGCATCTTAACTTGCAAAATAAATTGCATCTGTCAGATATCATTCTTGTTTTTCAAGAGGCCACACAAGCCCTTTAAATTCTAAAAACAAACATTGCAAGAAAATGTCAAAATAAATCTGTTTTAATTTGAAACTTAGCAATTTATGAAACATTTTGCACATGAGTTTGCTTGTGTGTTTGTTTGTTCTGAAGCCAGATTGTGTGTCTTCAGATCTCTGAACAAATCTTTAAAAGAAAGAAAGTCATTTTTTTCTTTGATAAATATAGATTTGGTCACTCCATACCAAACACAATTTCAGTTTGAATAACAGTGAAAAACATAAGAGGAAATTAAGACAGATCAAGATTCATGTTGAGTATTTTTAATAAAATATGTGGATTTTTCATTTTCAAATGGCATTGCAGGCAACCTTTCAATAAACTGAAATGTAGCAAAACAATTTTAGATGAATTGTGTTCAGCCCAAAATGTAATGAAAGGTTTGGGATTTTTGTGAGAAAAAATAATTTTATTTCTTTTTCTTTTGAACTACGGTGAATTATTTTTTTTCCCAATGGGGGAAAGGGAGAATGAGGGGGGATGATTCCCTGCAAAGAGGGAAGAGAGGTGGAATACTACTGAAGATAACAGTAACTGTTAATTATACTTATCCTCCAAAAAAGAGGATCCTCAGCCTTCTCTATATTGATGTATTTTTAATGAGCCTTTAAGTGAGCCCTCTTCCATTTTAATTGTTCTCAAAAGTCTCTCCTCTATCCCAGCATAATATGTGAAAATGTGAAATAGCACTAAGCAAACTGATGCAAAAAATAAAAATAAAATAAAATATAAATAAAATAAGTAAATAAATAAATATTAATGGTTCCAGGCATAAAAAAGTGGTAATGTAGTTATTATTCTATTTTCTACATTCCCAAGAACTACACAGAAACTGCAAAATCAGTCTCAAAAATCCTGATTCATCCTTGTTGTTTTTTTTTTAAGATAATCTTTAGACATTTACTAGACATTGCTTTACACACTATAATATTTAATGAAAATTACCTTTTTTTTTCATTTACACAATTTTTATGAACAACATATTCCATATCTTAAAAGCTTTTTTACTTTCTCCAAATATTACCTCTTCCAATATAATTTTTACTAAATTTAAATTTGAAACCACTGTGACATATTTTTATTTTTGCCAAAAATACTTTTTTAAATATACGTTTTCAGTAACTGGAGAAATGTTTTGGTCTTTAAACATACCACAAAAGCTGATCAATAAAAGAAACAAACCCTCTGGATGATTGCATTTTATTGATTTATCAAAATACTAATTATTTTCCAAGTTTTTCAGGATTTTTTCTTCATCTTTAACAATTCAGTTTTTTTGTTTGTTTGTTTGTTTGTTTTTTAAACAGGCACAGTTTTTCTGTGGAGAAACAATTTGTACATTACAGATTATCTTGTATATCTACCTATTATAAGTGACATAGTACATATGGTAATGTTTAATGGTACACACACAGACACATATGTGCAAATGTAAATGTGCTACAGACTTCCTTTACAGTAAACAGAAAGAAACAGGTTCTTATAGCATGCAATACAGATCATCATGAAACCATCTGAAAAGGTCATACAGATTACAACTAAAATTGTCCTTATGTCCTTATGTGTCCTTATGTCCTAAAATTGTCCACTGATTATAAAACCTTGTAGTAACTTACTAAAATGTGTGCTCCTACAGTGCTAGCAATACATGGTATTTTTTTTAAATGAAAGTGATTTTAGCAAATAAATACTCCAAATTAAGGGTATTCAACATTATTAACCTTGGGGGGGGGGGGGGGGGGGGGGGAAGTTACTTATGCCTTGCCTTGTAATCATAATGGAGGGTGAGGAAGCTGAGGAATTAAAATGACATACTGGAAGAAGATTCCTATAGAGTTCAGTCTGAAAACCTACAGCTGTAGCTCTCAGCAAGGAAAAGACTTGAAATGAGTCCAGGCATGAATTTCAGCTTGGCACTCCCAAAGATATCCTCTTTGTTTGTTGTTTCCATAGTAATTTCATTCTGAAGTCAACATATCTATGTACTCTTTCCGTGAAAAATGGATATTTTAGTTTAAATCATTCTTCACATCTTCAGTAATATTCTTATAGATTTTTTTTGTTTGTTTATATATATGATATCATTGAGCTTTTCTTTCTGTTTGCAAAAAATATACTGTTCATTAGAAGGAAAGGCTACCTACCTCTTAATACTGTTTGTATTCCAAAATCTTGTCTAGAAACAAAATAAAGATTAAAGAACAAGTGATACTACAGGAATCTGTCTCCTCTGATTTGTCAGTACTTAAAAGTATATAGGCAACACAGCTTGCATTTAAAAGTGAGAGCATTTTTCTAGTCATTAAAAAGATGATTTGTATAAAATTGATGTAAACTGATCAGTATAGCTAAAAAAAAATGCACAGACGAGTTCATTTTTGTGATAGATGTCTTGGGCAACTCAATCAACAGCTCATTCAGGGTTGTTTTTATTTCTGTCACTTTTAAGAAATAGGAAAATGTTTCAGTGAAGCTGAATGGAAAACAGTTCCATAATGGTGGGCAGCACATGGCATCTTTGCTGGATTCAAGGACTGCTTGGGCTTGGTCTGGTGAAGTAATGCATGGTTTAATGCAAGGTTAAGATCACTCTTCTTGCATCAGATGTCTGTGTTTTGTTTGAAACAAAACAAAAAACACCACTGCTGCACAACAACAGCTGGGGGAGTGAGAAGTCAGAAGCAGCCTTGCAGACCTTGGTGGAGCTGGCTGTCCCCCTGTGGCCCATGGGTCCCACATGGAGCAGATCTCCATGCTGCAGCCTGTGGAGGAGCCCACGGTGGAGCAGGTGGATGTGGCCTGTAGGAGGCTGCAGCCCATGGAGAGCCCCCGCAGGAGCAGGCCCTGGGCTGGAGCTGCAGCCCGTAGAGAGGAGCCCATGCAGGAGCAGGAGGTCTGGGGAGAGCTGCTGCCCACCCATGGGGGACCCATGCTGGAGCAGTTTGCTCCTGAAGAAAGGACCCCGTGGGACGGAGCCATGTGGGCGAAGTTCCTGAAGAGCTGCAGCCTGTAGGCAGCCCTCGCAGACTCAGTTCAGGAAGGACAGCATCTCCCTGTGCTTATCTGAACCCTTGAGCCCTTTTCATTCGATTTTCTCCCCCTTTCCCTTTGAGAAGGGGAAATGAGAGAGCAGATGTGGAAGAGCTCAGCTGCCCAGCTGGGTAAAACCAGCACTGAAATTTGAATAGTTAATATAAAACATCTAGTATGGGAAACATCTCACCAAATTTTGGATGTTTATAATGCAGATATTGTAGAGTTAAATAGCCTAAGATCCCACAATAAAAAATGGAATTTATAATAATGGTATA
This sequence comes from Aythya ferina, assembly GCF_964211825.1. Classification (NCBI taxonomy): domain Eukaryota; kingdom Metazoa; phylum Chordata; class Aves; order Anseriformes; family Anatidae; genus Aythya; species Aythya ferina. The sequence goes on from NC_140296.1 coordinate 9,304,391, forward strand.
ATAATTAAAGGTGGATGTGTATTTCATTTACATTATTTTAGGTATTTGCTTTATTTTATGATGAGGTAATTTAAATCCTAAAATATTCCTCAATTCTTTGTAATTTTGTTATTGTTATTAGTTTTGCTAAAAATTCCTAAACTTAAAAGAGGATTTGTGTGGCCTTGTGACATGTTGCTTCATCTCTCTTCACTTCAGTTTCTTTACCTTTAAATGAAGGCAAAATAACTATATGGTATGCTAATACATAAAATAAAATATATTTATACTTCTTAACCATTTCCAGTTCTCTGGGTGACATAAATTATTCAAGGCACTTACAGGAATGTGTTGATCACACCATGTATGAATGCATACAAGAACAGTTAAAAAATGTAGTGCACTAGCAGACTAGTTTGGTGATTATTAGCTTTTCCTTGTCATGTCCAAGTATATGAGCCTATTATTAATTTAGCTAATATAAACTTTGGCTCAAAAGAAAAGCATCTGGGGTAACAAGGCTCCATAGAAACTCATGGCTACGTACTTGTAGTATTGTAGACTGTCAGGAATCACAGAATCACAGAATCACAGAATTTTCTAGGTTGGAAGAGACCTCAAGGTCATCGAGTCCAACCTCTGACCTAACGCTAACAGTCCCCACTAAACCATTTCCCTAAGCTATATCAGGAGTATATCAGGAATCTGTTCTTCCTTCTAGATTTTAGTTAGCACAAATTTATAGGAATTATCTGTGGCCCAATTCCAATGCAGCTAACTGGGACACCTTAGAGGTGCAACCTGATTTGATGTATCAGGGTGAAAGGACTAGTAGAGTTCAACCCCACAGTATTAAGGATGACGCAGGAACCAAAGGGTAAAATCCCATGGCTTAAGTTACAGAAAAGGTCAGACAAGGAGACATTATTGCCAATTTAGTCTTCAAAATGACAGAGTTCTGAGGTTTTCCCCATGGTATCAAACTGTTTCAGGCAGCAGTTTCACAACCCATATAAATGATATAGATAACAAGAAGGAAGAAAACACAGTGAGAGCAAAAGTATTGTTCTATCACTTCACTGCTGTTACCATATATATTTTGCAGAAGTGGCAGTGTGTATGGGGCATGGGAATGTGTTGAGTGAAGGGAAGGAAGGATTTGCCTCTTCGCTTCCCTGATAAACTATACTGCAAGGTCTGTATGCTAAATACAGTTGCAGAACTGACATGTTTCTTTGCATGGATGAATTCTATCCACTAATCTTCTAACATGCAGGGTATGTGAGCAATAAAATAAAATAAAATAAAATAAAATAAAATAAAATAAAATAAAATAAAATAAAATAAAATAAAATAAAATAAAAGTAATCCATGCAAAACATCAGTAATCTGACTAGAAAGGCTCAAGTCTGAATTTTTCAAGCACTGAAAGAGAAAAAAAAAAAGGAGCTTTGCCCCCATGAAACAACGATATTCCCAAAAGCAGAGGAGAACTAATGCTTACTTTTAGTTCTAGGAGATCCCAAAATATCAGACCTAGAAAATTTGAGACATCACTGCATATAGAAAAGCTAAAGGAAAATGTTTTTAGGGATTTCCGAGCTTTATATATTTTCCATAGTGGAATCTTATAGCAGAAATCTCGAAGGACCCTGAACCGAGGCTGTCTAGGCTTTTAAGCAACATGTGCAAAATAATCACTATAAAATATCCAAAAATATGGGCCCCTGAAGTAATAATTTTTACAAAATAGATTGAATTCCAACTCTCTCTTCACTGATGTTTGACCAATAGTGGTGTAAGTGGGGCAATTAAAATTAATTACATACATATTGTCAGTAATTTTCATGCTATGGCCCCACTTTTGGTACTCTTCTCATGGTGTTCTCATCATTCCTCAGTGGTGAAGATTTCTTTGTTTATGCTGAAAGGCATATGCATATTGCTTTGCAGTTTCCACATGTTTAAACGCATTTTTACTGACATAACACTAAATGTGTTTTTGTCCTTTGTGACTGGAAGACCAAGTTCAAAATAAATCTGACTCAACGCTAAATCAAACTAAAATTTACTAACATATGTGAAGCTTCTTCCAGCAGAATCTTCTTGGTGTCTGATACTGAATTTATTTTCAAAGTAAAATAATTCGTTTCTGTTGTCAGTTGAAATGTCTCTAAATGACTAGTTCTACATCAGTACAAACCACTAAAATTTAACTGTTACTGAAATACTATTCTTTTGTCATACTCCACCACTATGTATCAGCTTGTTTTCCCCAACCACCTAGCAAACACAAGCAAAACATAGTACCTGTATGTTTAGAAAGTAGATAAATATTTCATGTAGGGAGATAAACACATTGTGTCTATTTTATCTAAGGACAGGAAAATTGGTGACAAAAAGATCCAGGCCATAAGCATGAGGATTTTGCTATGTTTTCTGTATTCTTGTAAACATATAAGGAATTATATAAAGTTCCCTTCAGAAATTCACTCTGAAGTCTTTACTTCTCTCACTTCCCAAGTGATCCGCTAAATCACTGCTTTCAGAACTCAGTCAGTCCTTTGCACTTACAGAAATTAGCCTTTTGATGCTACAAGGTTTTTTGATTAGCCACAAGGTTTTTTGATTAGCCACAAGACTTTTAATGGTCTTGACGGATTTGCCTTTTTGTCCAAACCATATTTTGACAAAAAGACTTTAATGTTTAGGCCAAGTCTATCACATGTGACTAGTCACAAAGGTTAGTTTAAACATTCTGGTTATAAGAATCTCTTACACATATATCAGAAATACTAAACATATTTTCTCTGAAATCTGTTTAATTTGTCTCAATTAATACCTTAGTACTTTGCACAACTGATGCATCCCTTGCTTCCCAAACTGTTTATTTTTGGTTTCTTCTACATGTATGTTCTCTGGCTTGAGGAGAAGAAAGGACTTCAAGAAACATACTTGGCCATTCATTTCTTCCAACTTTCTTTCTAGATAAATCTCCAAAGACCTGTAAGTGGTGCAAAGATAGTTATAATATCAGTGTGAATCACCTGGAAGAAATCTGTTTTGCTGGCAACAAAAACTATTTTTTTTTCATCCAGCTGTTTGCTTTTTATTCTGAAAAAATGAAAATAGGCCTACTTTTCATTTCTAAAAAAAAAAAGAAAAAAAAATAACAAATTTTGTATATATTAATTATTCAAGGATCCTTGCTGTTGAATATGAAGGAGATACATGTTGTAATACGTGTTTCCTCAGAGGGATTGTGGAGTCCTTCAAGAGCCTCCCGGACATGGTCCTGGTTACCCTGCTCTGGGTATCCCTGCTTGAGCAGGGGTTGGAGAAGGTGGCCTCTAGAGGTCCCTTCCAACCTCAGCCATTCTGAGATTCTGCAAGACTTGTGTTGTAGTAGAGACCAGAAAAAAGGATGGTGAACTCTGTGCTAAACATAATGCCATCTTCAGTGGGGCAGTATTTAATTTGTATTTGTCATAGGAGTGGTCAAACCAAGGGATTGCATTGTTCAGTATCCTGCCCCTACTATGGGCTGTAGCCAGCAACACAACAATGCCTGAAGAGGCATTTCTCTGGGGTGATCTAGCATCCTCAGACAATTTAGAGCTCAAAGTCTTCTGGAGCCAGAGTTAGTGTCTTTGCACTGAACTTGGCTTCATAAATTTTTCTTCCTGAATTTGCCTGGTCAGTTTTTCTACTTATGAATATTTTCATTAGCAAAGGATCTAGCAAATTAACTATAACTTACATGAAGAAAGATCTCTTTTTGCATTTTTTGAACATACTACCTCCTAACGGCAAAGAATGAGAAACATAAAAAGTCATTCCTAATTTACCTCTTTGTAACTCAAAACCATCAGCTATTATCAGAATCACTGAACGTTACTCTGAGGATTTTTTTTTCCCCAAACTCCAAGACATTTTGTTCTTTATTCAGAAAGTTTGCAGCATGAGAAACTGAGTTTCCTATCTGCAATTTGCATTAAATTGAAATTGAATGTCAAGGTCTTATTTATATATTTATTTAGCTGTGGATTAATTAGTGAAGTTCTACAAAGAAAGTCAAATTCAGTACAATTTGATTCTTCATTAGTGATTATTTGGATGTCGGGTGGAAATCAGAGACTACATCTAATATTTGAGTCTTTTGTGTAGCTGGGCCTTTGAGTATTGTCAGACATTTATGGAAGGTTAATAAGATTTTTTTGAATTCTAAACAATGTATGTCTTTTTCCTTTATCTTCCATATGCTTTAGAGAGGTTTAAATTAATAGAAATGTGAGTGGAGCTATTATAATTGCCTACTTTATCATCTGCATTTTCTCTCTGCAGTGATCTGGGACTGAAGAACCACATGATCTTCTCCACTCTGCAGAGCATGGGAAGCAGATGTGGGCCATTCTCCTGCAGGCACGTTGGACTTGTAGGTTGGCTTGTTCTTGTCCATTGCATCTCAAGAGGCCTTTCCTTGAAAATCTTGCCATAATAAGCAGATATGCAGGTAGCAGGCTGGGAGGTTAGGGAACATTTATTTTCCACTGATTCTTACGGTGGCTCAAGTTTCCATGTCTGCTGTGTATTATAGTCTCAGACAGCCTGGTTTTATCTGATCTGGTCCTTCTACTGCAGTTACAAACATAAGGGGGAGGGCAGGTAAAGCAAAAACTATGGACATTAAGAACCTATTCAAAATAAAAAGACGTGATGTTTAAGGAGTTCTGTGATGTACCTGAAGATTTAATCAGCCAAGGTGCTCTTAAAGCCCAAAGGAGATAAAGCTTATTACAGATTAGGACAGTATTCAAAGGAAAAAATCAGAGTGCAACAAATGAGATTAATTTCTTCTGTACATATTTTCTCCATTAAAACTAGCCACATTTAATCACATTTCCAGTACTTTTTATCTTTAAAAGATATTACATATATTATATATTATATGAAATAGTCCATTATCTTTTCCCATCCAAAAAGTTTGGATTTATACTGGCAAATCTCTGGAATACATTTTAAAATGGCTGTAGAACTTTCCTCATCATTTTTGAGTATTCAAAGGAACTTTCTTTTTTTTTTTTTTTTTTGTATGTCAAAAGGACCGATTTATAACCAACATGAAGTATGATTAAACATAAAATAAATAAATAAATAAATATATGTGAACTAATCTGATGCATAGGTGGTCCCCCATCTATCTGCAAGCAATGGCAGGGCTTCATGGAATCCCAGCTGTGCTTGGCTCAAGAGGTTATATGAGGTGAACTCCGCCTCAGAGAGTCCCAGCTAGTTTGTACACACATACCTGTTCTGACTGATTCTCCCATTCCTTTCCCAAATTTAGTTTTTGACACTAAAGAACTGTTTGTCTTACTGCCAGGAGTATCTGAGACCTGCTCTTGTGCTAAATGTCACTCTTGTGTTTTTTTAATAAACCATTTGATTAACCTTTTTTTTTTTTTTCTTTTTTTTTTTCTTTTTTTTTTTTTTTTTTTTCCCCAAAACATGCACACAAACAACAGACAGCTACTAGGAGTTTATTACTCTTTCCTGTCTCTGCAGAGCTGGATAAATGGAGCAGGACAAGCCTGTAAGAAGGGCCTAGAGGCATCCAGGAATAGAGTAGCACTTATTACACACAGCTCTTTCTGAAGAGGAGCCAAGCACGGTGGGCAACCCCAGAGGAAGGTCTGTTCATCTGTCCCACAAATACTGCCCCCACACACAGGTCAACCTGCAGAGAGGTAGGTTTATCAGAGAATACAGAAAAGGAGGAGTAAGATGATAGGTTATAACAGCAAAACTAAGATTCTGCAGCTGATGGAGACTCAGCAGTGGGGTACCTGCCGCAAGGACTAAGAATGCAGTTTAGCAGAATGGGAGAGTTAAGCCTGAGAGCTCTCCAAGAGAGCAAAGTCTGGCCTTGTTTCTCCTCAAGCTGTTTCCACTGCTGGTTTTGCATGAGTTAGAGTGTTTGTCTGACCCCTCAGCAGGGCAGTTCCCCTTGGAAAATAAGCAGAACATTAACCCAGCAAAAAATATTGATAGTTTCCTGGCAGGCTGCTGAAAACTTTCTGTGCTTTCAGCCTCAGTGAGCTGTTAGATGAAACGGGGATTTCCTGAACCACCACACTATTATCCACCTAGTTAAACCTGGGCCCTAGCCTGCTATCAAGGCCAAATTCACGTATCAGCCAGAGTAGTAAAAAATTGTTCGGTGTTTTTCGTCTGAAAGCTCACTTACCAAAATTTCCACTCTTCCCAGCATGCTCCCAAAACACAGAAACCGGTCTGTCTTTCAGCTCTGAGCTGAAAGCAGAAGTATAAATGGAGTGTAACAAAATTATAGAAAATATTCAGAAATTCTTCAGCATCCCCCTTAGCTGCTGTCTTGTCATCAAGACTGATAGGTATCAGATAGGTTTTGTGTAGCCCGCAGGAAAGATCGAAATCATATAGATTGATAGGGTAGCAGCCACTTTAACGCTGTCCACAGGAAAACTGATCTTTGTCTTTTGCTACTGTTTCTATACCTTTATTGCTCTGATTACATTAACATCTCTTCTCCCTTGCTTTGGATAGCAGATCAGAGACTCCCTTTTTCATATTCCTACATATTTACTGTAATCCTCAGCCAATGTTTTCAGATCAGTGTGAATTCCTATTTTCTGGTGCACACTGTCTCTAGTGTTCCCAGTATCAGATCAAAATACCATGGGCACGTTAGAAAAGCACTGATACAGTAAAACTCATTGGTTCAATGTCGTTGAAATTTGTAGACTAACTTTGTGCCAGCAGGCTTTGTACCCAGTCAAGTATCATCTGTCCAAACATTTATGTTTCTTCTAGAACATGTATTTCTCTTCTTTGTATGTAATATAAAACCAGCATATAACTACAGCACTAGCTCCATCTTCTCTGTCTGATTTAGCAATGCTGAGACTGGGGATTCATGCACAGAGCAGGATATGTTGTTATCAGGAAGGGGGTTGATGTAATATTGCAGTGATTGCTCTTATTAAAATTATGTGATAACATAATTTTAGCCTGGGAAACCAACTACATCTGTGGATTCTTCTTCAGGAATTCAGGGCTAAGGCTGGCATGGGGTGGCAGGAGTCCTTGGAATTGCTGCACAAGCTAAGCTTAATCAAACTTTGTCTGCACTGAATTTCAGATTTGGGGCCTGTCATCCCACTCATGACTGAATATACCCACGGGTACGTCCGTCAGACCATCAGCTGTGCTGGCTGGATATTAGGCATGCTGCTTTTGAGTTAAAAGTTGGTTATTTAGGGCATTCAGAACCATTTTCAGCCCACGGCTATGCTCCTTTCATACATCTGAATGGGTGTTTAAGCCTTATCTTCAAATATCATACCAAAAAGGGTGTGGAGATATTCGTCTTAGGCTAAAAAGCTTGTGGAATTTGTAGTCTGCTTCTCTTAATAAAGAGCTTTGATTCATAGGACTGAACTGAGCCAAATTCTTATTTTCTAATCAGAAACTTTATTTTTTCTCACCTAAGTATTTTAATAAATAAATAAATAAAATAATTAAATAAATAAGATTATACATAGAAAGTGAATATTTTCCTTTTCCTTGTGTAATGTTTAAATGCCTAGCTTTTTAATGGCTTTTAATGATAGTCAGGACTCTTCTTAAACTTATTTTACTTATTTATCAACAGTTAGAAGACAGACATTTAATTCTAGTTTTAACCACAAAGTAGTATCTATGACATATGCGAAGTCATCATCCTACATCCACCAATGTTTTGCTTCTTCTGGGGGCTAGAAGACAGATTTGGCTCACTGGCAAACCACCGGGAAGAATAATAGCTCCATCTGGCACATGGGACATGGGGCAAGGGGAAGAAAAAACAATGTTTTGTCCTTCAGCTACCTGAAATGCAAGTTCAGCAGGAGCTCAGGCAAACCTCTGAAACCGGGTGCCTTGTGCAGTACATAAGGATGCTGATGCTGAACAACAGCATGTAGCAGGTAAGGATCAGAGAACACAATTTAAGCTTATTGGTTTGTCAGACTGAATTTCCTGGCTGGCTAATAGGCTATCTTTCCTTCCATTTGTCAGTGCTCTCTCATTGTCAAAAGGTCCTTGTACTCATCCGTCTCAAATAGCCATGTATTATTTTACTATTTCTCTCTTTAGAGAAGTTTTTCTCTCCGCTGGAACTGAGCAGCACCAACTTTCTTTGCGTATCCAGCCCTTGTTTCTTAACAGTTTTATACCTGGCTTTTAAAATATTTACAATTAAAAGTGATTCTCCACTTTCCCAACTGAGGTTTCACTGTTTCCCTGCTCAACATAGACAATTGGACCTTAAAAAACACCAAATCTCTAAAAAGTGTTAAGAATGATAGAGATACTATCTTCGCATTATTATGCAGGTGCTAGAAGTTTTTAAACCCCACAAATATTACCTGAAACTTTGATTGCCTCAGCATCAGCAGCCTGAATTTGAAATTTCCTGTGTTATCTTAAATACGTAAAAAATTATCATTTGGAAGATCATCCCTGTCAGACCTGAGGAGGCCAAGAGTTATTTTTATGAGCTGATACTGTTTGTGATTTAGATTGTTCCTTTTCTTTGCCCTTAACTACATAAGAAATCCATGGGTGGTGTCCATGTGAACAGTTTGGTTTAGCAATAGCAACATAGTGCTAAAAGCTGATTCTCACACCACAAGAATGCCAGCATGAGAACTTCAAGAAGATTTCTCACCGTGTTTGATGGTTTTCTTACCGATAACTACTGACTTCTCCAGAAAGCACTTAATGACCTTGTAATGAAAGCACAAGTTAGATATTAATTGTGTTACTCCACTAGACTGAAAGAGATACTTTACTGATCTAGTTGCAAAGTTTAGGGTGGAGTTAAAATAAGGACATGAAATAAAGCCCCATGCTAGCTTGTTGTCAAAGACTGCTTCCATGAGACACAAATATAAGGTAATTCATGGTCATTTTTGTTTTGGAATCAAGTAAACTGGGATACAGCCATCAAGCTGTTGTCTTGAGTGTTTTTGGATACAGAAAGCAGCATGCTTTAGCCGTGCATTTGACCCCTGCTCAAATGCAGAGACCCAGATGTGAGAATGAAATCTCTTGGTGCATGCATGCAGTGTGATGATGCTAATCCACTGGAAGACCTCAAGAAAGAATTCTTAGTCAAAAATACTAAATTCAGCTTGCATGAAAACTTCAGCTAGATATGTATTAGATGAAGAGTACATTAAATGAGTGCTGGGATGAAGCACAAGAGGAATGGAAAGTCTCATGAGGTCTTTTAAGTGACAAGAATTTTGCCTGGATGCAACATGTGAGGTGTGATTGGCTCGTGTTTTGGTGATTCTACAGTCATGCACAGGAATAGGAACACATATTGTCTTACTTGGTTAACTCTTATGGCTGCTTATATATGGAAAGCTTGATTTTCCAAATACTATCTGAATCACTCACAATTAATCAAAAGAGGCCTCTGCTCAGCAGTAGGTCAAAAAAGACGTATGCTACTCCTCAGTCACATTTCTCATTCAGAATTACTCATTCATACAGTTTCACAGGGGATTCCTCTGTTAACTAGCTGTTTCAGAAACTTGTCATATGATAACTGTCAAGGCTTGCATTCTTTTTTTTTTTTTTTTTTTTTTTTCTTTTTCTTTTTAACACTGAACATTAAATCTCCTTTGAATATAGAAGTAAGATATTGAATGTATTTTTTTGTGTATGGTTGTCTGCATGTATTTGAAGGCTTGTCTGGTTCACTCTGAGGCTGTGCCTCAAGGCTTTCCCAGTTCCTCTGGCTTTTCAATGAAAGTTAATATATATATTTTTATCATTATCCTCAGAGATGGGTCCCTTCTCATGTATACCAGTTTTGCACTAGCCTCCATGGGAAGAACACTAAATGAAATAAATTGCAGAGGTTTCTGAAACAGCCAGGCAGAGAGAAAATCAAATAAATCAAGTAACATTTCTGTGATTAAATCTGTTTTACTAACATAGCATGGAAACCAGGGGAATCGGTCAAACAACAGTAAGTATCAGCCTGTGGTTAGAAACTTTTTTTTTAAAACAAAACTAAATAAAAAACAGCTCTTTTCTCATTGTTCTTCCTGCTCCAAGTGCCTCCATCACTGGCTCCCCAGCACCAGGACTAGGGGATAATCTCCCTGAATATCTGAGGCGTAGAAGCCAACAGGATTAAAGCACCTCGTGCTCCTCAGCACGGTCATGTGGTGAGCTGCTGATCCCAGCAAAAGGATTTCTCAGCAGAGTTTTCACTTCATTTCCCTATATGTTGTCCCTGCCTTCCTGACATTCTATGTACCATTCTCAACCATTAGGAAATAATTCACAGTGCCATTAGGAAAAAATTCACAGTGCTTTTAGGAAAATAAATAAATTAATTAATTAATTAAAACACTCCTCTAATAACAACGACAGCCGAAGAAAATTGGAAAATCCATGTGCAATTTGCCCAGAAGGAAACCAACTGTTATCCTTTTAATTCAAGGGGCAATTTCAAAGTATGTATAATGTCCAATGTCTCTCATATCAATCCATTAGCTCTGATCAGGCTTTCTTAGAAGAAAAAGGAGGTGGGAGATCTGGAGTAACATACATGTATTGAGCAAACAACATAGATAGGGGATTTTCAGACTTCACAGTGGGAGAAAGACAGAAGTCAAGGCTTGTTTTCCCGGTCTTGCTGAAAGTACTTTTATCAAGTCTGTTGGCAAATTGCCTGTATTCTCCAAAAAACTGCAGAGATTCAGGTGCAGATTTGAGTGTAGTCTTAACCATTAATGTGCTATTGATTCCAGTGGAATTCCACTATTTTTGCTTGAAAAGTTTGTCAGCTCTCTTGTGAAGATACTTTGTCATATGCTAGCCTGGGAAATGTAGCTGATGCTGAAATATGAAAAATGCCATTCAAAATCATTTATTTGGTTTCTGCCCTATATGCACACTTAATATGACCCCAAATTTGTTTGCCTTTTCTTAAAAAAATAAAATGTAGTCTACCCCAAAAACATTTTTTTCATGTTCATATTCACTGTGCTTATTTAATTGGTCAGATTCTTCTGAGTTTTTTTAAACAATCATTTACACCAAAGCATACTAGCAACTATTTTGAAGACCCGACAGTTGTTTCTACATCCAAATTTTAATTTTACTTCCTCTCCAATTGCCAGAAGAAAGCAATCATGTGCTAAGCAGAAGATTAAAAATTTGTAATAAATGCCTTTATTTTGAAACCTGTAGGGGGTGGGCGAAAAAGTCAGTTGGCTTCCGCCCAGAACATGTGATAATCAGATTAACTATGAAGTGTATTCTCTGTGTAAATGTGCCCAGGGTAGGAATGGGGAAGGACATTGTAGGGTGTAGTGTAGCAGAAGTCAGCAGTGAAGCGTTCTCAGCAGAAGGGAGAAAATTCTTTCATACCCAGGACATTGCAGGGGTCAGAGAGGGCTCTCCATGCACTGAAGCATAACACTGATGTTCTCCTGCTGTTCTGTGAGGATGTCTCTGTTTGCCATGGGTTTCCTGCTAGTCATCCTTCAGCCATCCACCGGGCAGTTCCCCAGGGCCTGTGCAAACACCCAGAGCTTGCGGAGGAAGGAGTGCTGTCCTCTCTGGGATGGAGATGGGTCCCCTTGTGGAGAGAGTTCCAACAGAGGGGCCTGCCAGGCCATCCTTCTCTCTCAGGCTCCACTGGGGCCACAATTCCCTTTCTCAGGAGTGGATGACAGAGAGGACTGGCCTTCTGTGTTTTACAACCGGACCTGCAAATGTAAAGGTAACTTCATGGGATTCAACTGTGGGGAGTGCAAGTTTGGTTTCTCAGGACTCAACTGCACTGAAAGGCGACTGAGAACAAGAAGAAACATCTTCCAGCTCACCAACAGTGAGAAGGACAAGTTCCTTGCCTACCTTAACTTGGCAAAGAACACCCCCAGCCAGGACTATGTCATTGCCACCGGCACATATACTCAGATGAACAACGGCTCCAACCTCATGTTCAGAAACATCAACATGTATGATCTCTTTGTGTGGATGCATTATTATGCTTCTCGCGACACACTCTTAGGTGGGTCCAATGTGTGGCGGGACATTGATTTTGCCCATGAAGCCCCTGGTTTTCTGCCTTGGCATCGTCTCTTTCTGCTGCTCTGGGAACGTGAGATCCAGAAGATAACAGGTGATGAGAACTTCACCATCCCCTACTGGGATTGGCGAGATGCAGAGGACTGTGTGGTCTGCACGGATGAATACATGGGTGGCAGACATCCAGCTAACCCTAATTTACTCAGCCCAGCATCATTTTTCTCCTCCTGGCAGGTAAGGACAGGACGAGGGGAAAAGATGGGGAAGAAGAAGAAGGGGAGGACAAGGGGAAGGGAAAAGCTGATTGTGTCAGAACTATCCTACCTAACTTTAGGTACTTAATTGAGGTGCACAAGCTGGAGAGAACAAATGATTTTACATGGACTTGATCTTCATTTAGAGCTGTTCATTCATCTCTCTGTCTCTTCTTTGACTGTAGGACTTAGACAGCTTAATTAAGAATAAAAAGTTAGTCTAGAAGGAAGAAAGTCATGGTTTTGTGTCCAAGCATGACCTCTAGCAGGCTAAACAGGCTCAGGTCTTCTGAAGCAGCCAGCAAAGATTAAAAAAGGATTTATGTATGCAAGTTGCTAGCATGTAACCATTGCAAGACAGCTGGTGACTGAATAATGGAAATAGAAGAAAACAGTTCTCAGAGGCTCTACCCCTCTCCGGGTGTCTTCCTCCCTGCAAGTGTTAAAAACTATCCAATTAATCTTGTCTGCTTTCAACTTAAATAAACAAACAAATAAATAAGTAGTCTTTAGAGCATGGAAGAAACAGCTGTGTTATTCTCCTCTGTAGCTTAAAAGAAAAATAAGAAGTGATCTCTGTTGCTCAGAGGAACTAAGAAATAAACTCAATAGCTATTCCTGCCACTTAAAAGCACTGCAAGTTAGTCCCTAAACCAAGATTACTGTATATATTCACCTAGGAGATATAGTTGATATTTACCTAGGTTTCATGTATTTGAACTGTGCTATTCTAACAACGGAGGCTTCTAGATGTTTTTAGCCTCTTGCTCATTGCTACCAGTGCCTAGTGACATAAGCTTCCATAGACATATACAATCTTGACAATAGAAACAGTTCCTTCTGGTGCTGAAGTCTATGAATATATTGGTGTAAATCTTGCTTTGTTCTATTTATTTCTGTACCAGTAGCCTAAACGAAGGTTGAGCAGTTTTAGTGATTTAATGAAAAGTGAAAGAGATACAAGACAGCAGCTCTCAGATTACAAAGCAATGACTAACAGGGCTTAATGTACTGGTTTTCTGTGTTTAATCTTGATTTGTGTCCCCTAAACAACATAGACTGTGTCTATACCTGTAAACTCAATTATTCCTGGGTACTGTAACATACCTATTTTAGGACATTCTTTGGCATACATTTTATATATATTATACAAATATATGTAAGTAAATATATATATATATATATATATATATATATAATATATATATATTTATATGTAGTTCTACCCCAAGCAGGTACTTTTCAGGGACCATTTCTGGGAGATTGTTTGCATATAGTTAAACCGTTTGGGAGACAAAGATGGGTTTGCTAGCATAGACGTGGATTGTTCTGTGCCATTTGGTCCTAGTGCCTGGGAACATTCCTGGCCACATTTAATTCACCAGTGCAGGCTTAGCCATAAAATGCATATAGCCAAAACCATGTATTTTGATCCTATATGTAAAGCTTCCACTCATTTCTAACAGTATTTATCTAGATGAACTCTACTAATTTAATTAGATTGCATTACCGGAATGAAGTGGATCTGATGTTGTTCAGTGCTAAACTAAATAAAGAGTTACACGGAAATGGTACAAGTGTTAAAGTGGAATAAATGAAACTGGAATTGAGCTGGCTACCTGTGTCAAGTGAAGCTATCAGTGCAATACACTGGATGAGATAACCAAAGTTATCTCATCCAGTGATAGGGAGACAGGGACTATAAAGGAATCAGCAAGTTGCAAGAAGTGTTTTCTAAAAGCCCTGGAGGGATCAGATAATTACGTGTAGTTTACTTTTTCAACACTATTATTAATCATATCCAGATTCTTGGAATTTCTCCATCCTTGTAATAAATACACAGACACCTTACCAGTGGTAATGAATATATTTAAGAAATAGTATGTTTATAACTTCTTATTTAAGGTCATTGTCACAAATATACTTGGAAAATAATTGCTTTTTTAATGACATAAGTTGATTTTAAAATATATTTTTATAACTTTAGTGGGCACAACAATGAAAATTGTGCTATATTTAAAACATATCAATGTCAGCATGTAAAAGCACCTAAGTATTTGCTGAAACTCTCCAAGTAATTTCTGCAAATTGTTGCTTATCACTTACATTTTTCAGTCACTTCTGGAAATAATATACTTTCATCAAAATTTCTGAAACAGGATTATAAAAAATTTTAACTTCAAATAGTGACATTCCCATTTAACTTCTTCTACCTGCTGCCTTATTTAGAGAAAGAATGAACGAGATAGATCAGAGCTGCATTTTCAGTCAGTTCAGGATGAAGATACCACACAAACTGATATTTATTTATTGGCCTTGAATTCAAATTTAAATAATAGCATATGATAGAATAACTTAGTTGATACAGTTCCTTCAAGTAGCACAAAATAAGAGATCAGAATCTCACTTCAGAAAATCAAAAGGGAACAAAAATAGACTTAGCTTCAGCCGGAAAACAGCCATAGACTTGCTGCAGAATATGTTGACTATCCAAGCTCTGTAGCAAAGAAAAAAAAAAAAAAAAAAAAAAAAAAAGGAGGAGGAGCCAAATATGTGAAGGAATTTAGGCTTTTATAAAACATTCAAAATAAAAAGAGGGCAGGAGAAACCTATTCAATAACACATCTATTATATGGTATCCTTTTATAATTTTAAGTCTCTTTCCAAAGCATAACAAAATAATGTTTGTTACATTAGGAAATTCTGCACAAGATGCAGTTATGGATTTATTTAAAAAAAAAAAAAAAAGCAAAGTGCTTATTTGCAGAAAAGCATCTCTCTCTCTTTTTTTTTTTTTTTCTTTTTTTTTTAAGCCCTAAAGAAAAGAGAAAATACTTTATTCCATTGAGAAGTTGCCATGGCAACATGGATATCCGTGAATACATGCTGAAATTCTTGCTTTTCCCTTACTTTTTCTTCGGCATGCTGCTGTTACCATTTAGCTGAGTGAATTATCTGTCCCCATTTTTCTCATGTTTGTTATCTAAGTGAAACTTTTGATTTCTGACTCTGTTTTTACCAGCAAGACTATCAGAAATCATTAGTGTTTTTGTTTGTTTGCTTTGTTTATGTTTTAGGGTGGGTGGGAAGGATTTTTTTATGCTTTCAGTTACTTGTTTGTGATGATTCAAGTGTTGCATTTAGATTTATTTAGGACTGCATGACACCTACTAATGCTTTACCAAGTTTTGCAATTCCATGCTGATTTAACAGAAAGTGAAGTGGCAAATACAGATTTTCCATGACATTCTGAGAGGGTTTTTTTTGTTTTTTGGTTTTGTATTCATTTGTATAATTATTCAAGCTAATGGATTTGCTAAAGAAAGTTATTATGCCTCACTTAAATAGCAATAGATGAAATTCTGCTCTCCACTACACCAGAGATAATTTGGAGAAATTACTGAAGTCAATGAAGAGTTTTCTGCAATTAAAAGCAGAACCTTTACATTGGAAGTTAGCATCAGAGTTTTGGGGTTCCCCCCATGTGCTGGAGAGACAGTGAGGGAAGTGCTGCTTTAGGTTTGTAATAGTGGAAACAAGGCCACACCACTGGCTTCATCCCCCTGAATTTTGTCTCTTTCAAAAGAAGAGTGCCTTGAGAGAAGTAATTATACCGTGTAGAGAACTGTCTGCTCTCAGCCGCACTGGTGTAAGCCTGGAGCCAATTCTTTGCTGCAAGCACCAAGAATTTCCCTTAGCACTTCATTCCATATCACCCTGCTTAGTGATATTTCATATCACCCACTTACACAAACACAAAGCTAGGGAACAAGTTACACAAATAGCAAACGGATACAAGGCTCCTGAACTAATAATGGCAGTACTTTAGATCCATTACCTGGAACATGACTTCATAAGAAATATGAATTTCAGCTATTCAGGTGCAGTTATTTAATTCTAAGCACAGTTTACCAAGGAACTATAATAGTCTGAGGGGAATGTTTGAAGCTCTGTTTTCTGTTCACCATTAAAAGGGTTAACAAATTTCAAAAATATAAACACCAGAAGCCAACACTTCTTAATTCTTACACCAGCCAAGCCCTACATCCATCTGCTTGTGGACAGCTGAGTATCTCACAAATTATAACATTCAATTTTTATTGCAACTTATAGGTTTTAGTGTCATCCATAGGCTGGTAAATATATGTATATATATGTGTATATATATATACATATATACACATATATAAATAAATTAAAAAGCCCAAATGGAGCAAATAACTATTAAAATAGAATTTATCAAGACTGATCTCATGATATGCTATCCTCCTCCCCCCAGGGAAGTGGAATCTGCACCCAGCAGGGACAAACAGTTGATCATCCTCTGCCTTTTTATGTTATTATCATCTGAAAGTAACTCCTGTGCTTCCATGGGATCATGGATGGCTAAAAGCAGAGTTTGGCATGTACATGACACTTCTCTAAAATATAGCCACTGTTGATCAGGAATTGTGTAGTGTGAAAAAATAAGCATATTCCAAGGTATAGAAAGAAATAGCTAAGGAATTTCACAAAAAAAAAAAAAAAAGATTTTGTTTTGTTTTGTTTTTAATAATGCACCAAAAAAAGAACTTACCTGTAGAAAGATGGGTTTTTGAGAATTTATGTTAGATGTGAATACAACAACTCTAACAGGGCACAGCTTGGAGACAAATAGAGATCAGGGAATCACATTCTGTCAAGCCATTATATTTCATCTGTAATTGACAGCAGAGTTTCCTACTCCACCCAAGCACCATTCTGAGGTGTTGAACCAGATGTAAATTATCCACTAGTTTTGGGCTGCCTCTGAGCAGAGATTAAACTCAGCCAGCCTTTCCTGAAGGATGAGAAAATACCTTGGAGGGCTCGGGTTTGTTTCAGTGCTGTCACTTCATGTTTGTCTCATCTCTTCGAAGCCTGAGTTTTGTAGCTCCTCCAGTAAATGCTTATGCTAGAAAGGTCACAAAGATAATTACATTTCTTTAAAGTTTAACTTCACATTTTATTTATTTATTCATTTATTTATTTAGTTTGCCTGTTTTACTTTTCAATTCCTGGTAATATTCAGGAGTACATGAAGATTCAGTTATAAAGACACACTGTCTATTACAAACCTTTTGGGCTACTATAGGTACAACACCTTTTAAAGTTCTACCTAAAAAAGTGATATCCCAAAGTATAGTTGTACAGTTAGTTCTATTGTAGATCATTTGGGGATTTCCTTGTATTTTTCTCATTTTGTGATTACATTGGCTTCTGCATGCCACTTAATTAGGATTAGATCATGCCAGGCCCAAATGCAGCCAAAATAAATAATTAATTAAATAAAAATAAAAAGTTAACCTCTTTACAATTGCCACATGTTTTAAATCTGGAATGAGGGCTGCACTTTAATGACATTCCCAAGCAAGAACATGTGAATAAATGGAGAAAGACAGAGCAGAGAAAGGCACTGAACCAGTACAAAGTCTCTTTCAGACACATAATGGGACCCAAGGCTCCGATTTAGGCATCTAGACTTGTTATGGGACAAATAGACACAGGGGAGTGCAGCAAAGAGGACTTGGAAATGCCCACATCCCACCCTTGGGAGAGGCAGGATGTGTCTCACAGACAAGCAAGTCAAGTGGTTGCTCTGGGTGCACTTTGAAGTACATATGTTTAGGCTAGATTAACCTGGAGCATAACACCATGAAAACATGCTGATAGAGCTTCTGGAGAGGTGTGGATTTGGGCTTGGTGAACTTTTGGGTAGTCCTCTGTGGAGTCAGGAGTTCGTCTTGATGATCCTTGTGGGTCCCTTCTGACTTCGGATATTCTGTGCTTTGATTCTATGCTACCCATATTGCAGGTCCCTATGAGCACAGATCATACAAAGCAAGCACAAAGAATTTGTCATCAAAACCCCCAAAGCTTTGAATTTAAAAATAACAGACATAGGACTGAACACTGCCAAAGATTCCTGTAACACAATTCCTTTTATTTAGGCACAGGGTCTGGTCTGTGTAAGCAGTATCATACTAAAAGACAAAAGGGTTTCCCATTTGTGAAAAGGTGTGAGACAGCTGCAACAGTTCCACATGCTTACAGTCTGTTTTCTAAGAAATGATACAAAGAGCTGTGCTAAAGATCTCAGCTGCAGTGCACCAAGGGATTTTTTTATTATTATTTTTTATTTTTTTGGGTGCTACGAGGCCCAGGAATGATGCTGCATATTCTGGACTGCCATCTACTGGCATTTTCTCTCCTAGCTACTTACATACGCTGATCCCCAGAGCATTTTGCTATTTCTCTGGAGCATGTGGATTTATGAATGCAGAAGAGCAGACATTCGGTCTGAGTATGAAACTTTTTACAGGGTGAAGAGATAAATTTGCTCAGGACTGTTCCAAAATGGAATTAGAAAAAAAAAAAAAAAAAAAAAAAAAAAAAAAAAAAAAAAAAAACACGTGTTTAAGCAGTGTTTTGCTACCAGAAACACCTACTGAATGACAAGAAGGCAATTATGTGACCTATTTTGTGTAAACTTTATGCAGATTAAATCTAGAATAAAAAGTTTGATTGGCCTTTGTTCTGTTACAACTTACACAACACTTTACTGATGAAACAGCAAATAATAGTTTCAGGATAGAACCATATTTTGTAATACCTCAATTATACCTTTCTGGAAAAGCATCCTGGCTAACTTTATGGCCAGCCTTTAATTTGTAGTGCAGAACAAATGGCAGAAGGGCACAGATAAGCATTTTCATTCCTTCCCCTTATGCTGTTATTTCATGAGCATGAGTTAATGGATACCTTATAGCATCTGGCTTCTGTTTGGTTAGTCAGACAGTTAACAAGGGCTACACTGAGACATAAATTGAACAATAACAAAATAAATAGACATTTATAAGCCTCATAACATTAAGAGTTGCATTAAATCACGCTGAAACAGATAAACAAAACACTGGGGAAATGTTCCTTTTTTTAGTATATTTGAGCGCATGCCTGAAGATTGCCCATCTGAATATTTGAGTTTTGAAGGCAACATGAGATTCCTCTTTAGAACGCAACAGGGATGTGTCTCCATGGTGGTGGGAAGAGGATGAAAAGACAGGAGATGACAGGGCAGAGAAGCCAAAAGAAGATCTACATAAGGACTGGAGAAAACAGAGCTAGACAGAAAGCTTGCATGCATGTAGTTTCCAAGCCAAATGCAGATTGGGGAATGGGTTGAGATCCACCAGCCAAGACTCACTTGTTTTCTTCACTAGTGCATTTCTAAGGACATAGGACTGTCCATTCTTTATAAACAAATTACTAGAGCATTTCCTACAGCCTGAAACCCCTGTTTTCCTTTTAACTGTGTTGAACTACAAGAAAACAATCATAAAAACAACAGTATAGCTGTGCTTTGTGTTTATAAATGTAGGTCTTTCCATCTTGCTACATCTCCCTTCCTGGTGAATTCTGAAAAGAAACTTCTTAGAGCTGCCAGGAGGGATCGAGTTCTACACACATGAAACTCTGCTGGATAACCACCTATAGCCTCCAAGGGCATCTCACTAGTTTTAAGAGACTGGGGCAAATATCAGTTAAAAGAGCAGTCTCAATGGATAAATTTCTCTGATAAGCTTTCTTATCTCTTCCAAAAAAAAAATAAAAAATTATTCATGAGATTCATATTCATAGGAAGCTTATCACTTAAGAACTCCAGCTCCTTAGGAAATCTAGGTTATATCACCAGCTCTGTCACATATTTTCTGTGAATTTGTGGTCAAATCACTTAGAAAAAAAGATATTTCTTATCTCCTTCCAGTCATCCAAAAGTTCATTAGGCAGCAAGGCAGCAAAGCAAGTTGCTTTTGTTTCTGTCTTTAGTGACTTCAGAGGCACATCCATGCCTCCAGGGTGTGATTCAGCCCATCCTAATGCAGAAGCAGAACATTAAGTTGAACACTCTTAATTTTGCTTTCCTTGCTAACTGCAGTACAGAGACAGTTTTAACATTGATTTTTTTTACACATTTTCTTTCATTGACTTAATCAATGGAGAGAGTTTGGTACCCCTTAGAAGTAAGCACACCTCACCTACCAGACGTCTGGTTTCGGAGGGTTGAATCACAAGTGGAAGATGCCACTCTCTCTCTATTGATTGCAGAAGTTGCTCTAAAGCTCTGTTTCAATCCAGCAATTTGTACACAGCTACTGCTGGCAAAGTGAATCTCCCACTCAATTCTTTCACTAACAGAGAATCACATGTTCTTCTACCTCATTCACAGCAGAAATGACTGCTTTCAATAACTTTCTTCATTGTTTCTGTCCATGAAACAGGAACATATCTCTGGGATGAAAGAGTTCTAGAGGTTTTAGTGTTACGTATTTTCTCTTAAGATATATCACTCGATATTAAGACCTGTCATTTTTCCATACAGTTTTCTCAATAACCGCATTGATTACCTGTTAACCACAGAATCCTATATTTTGAATAGATCTCCGCTTGTTTGGAGCATTGTTTGGGTGTTTTGGATTTTTGTTTTGTTTTCAGAAAAAAATAATGCAAAGCACTAGATAACACACTTTGTTCAGACTCTCAGCCTCATCTGAGGTACATACGAAACATCTACTGGAAGTTTTGAGCGACCATTATTCTTTTTAATTTTTGTAGACCCCGTCAGCTGTGTCACAAGACAGGACCACCAAACCATCTAGTCCGATCTTCTCCTTGTTATTGTGTCATTATCTTTTCCTCCATCCTCCATTCTGACTGCATGTCAGGCAGGTTTTCCTGAATGTAAAGAAGAAATGGGTGGTAGTACCTGTACTAAGCGCCTACGGGTTTATTTTAGCAGAACATGGGGAAAAATTTAAAATAAAATAAAATAAAATAAAAATAAAATAAAATAAAATAAAATAAAATAAAATAAAATAAAATAAAATAAAATAAAATAAAATAAGATAAAATAAAATAAAATAAAATAAAATAAAATAAGATAAAATAAAATAAAAAATAAAATAAAATAAAATAAAATAAAATAAAATAAAATAAAATAAAATAAAATAAAATAAAATAAAATAAAATAAAAAAAAATATAAAATAAATAATGTCCAAGCAGCGGATGCAGTGAGAGCTAGCATATGAGAGTTCTTACGATGACCATGATATTTTCATAGTCATCAGAGGACCTACATCCTTAGGTAACTAATAAGTTGTGGCTTTTAAAAGATTCTGAGCAACACACAAGTAACACTGATGGTCCGTGTGGTCACTTTTAACCCATAGCAAATGTGAAGGAGTTTACAATTATCTGAGTATCATTTAAAGTAACATTGAGCTACTAGTTACTTAACTACTGATTTGAGCATTCTCAAAGTGGACTGGCAGTTTCCACTTCCAGTCATCTGATGGTCATCTGATTAATAATGACTTGTTATGTCATGGTACTTCATGAACCCAGAACATTTATACAAACAGTGCTAGATTCTGACAATATTTAATACTCATATCCCTCTTTCTGCCTCAGGTCCTTTTCCAATACCCATGACTATGGTACCTCAGATTCCAATATAAGTACGTCTCCATAATATTCCTGTGAGGAACGCAGTATTTTCCCATTCTGTACATGAAGTGTCATCAAAACATAGTGAAATTAAGTGATTTGCCCATTTAATCTGACAAAACACAGGTTTTTCAGAACAGAAGATAACTTTTTTTCATATTCCAAGTCAACAATTCTCTCCTTCCCACATGGGGAGACAAATCTGCAATTATGGCTTTGTTCAGTAGTCTGCTGAAGCCAAAAACCTCCATTAGCAACTGCAGAAGAAGATTTAACTCCATTTGAGTCCTGCTGCACTGGTTGGTAACACTGAATTTCACTTCAGTGAGCTTTCAAGTGCATAAATACGAACTGATGCCTTAGTCCATATGGACAGCTTCAGACACCCACAAATGTATTATTTCAAAATGTGCACCATTATTAGAGATGTCTTCTGTGAAATATATAATCTCATATTAAAATCATTCATTAATATAATTAAAATTAATGTATATTGTTGAAAAAAAATACATTGTACATTTCCTTTACTCCTGTCTAAATAATAATAATAATAATAATAATAAACAAAGTACCTCTTTTCTGTTTGTTTGTTTGTTTGTTTTTTCTGTTTTTACAACTGCAACTCTGCTAACATAAAGTGTTTTATACAGGTAATCTGTACTCGATCTGAAGAGTACAACAGCCAACAGTCTTTATGCAATGCCACTAGTGAAGGACCTATACTGCGAAATCCTGGGAACAATGACAAATCAAGGACTCCAAGGCTGCCATCTTCAGCTGAAGTTGAATTTTGTCTGTCACTGACTCAATATGAATCTGGATCCATGGATAAAATGGCCAATTACAGCTTCCGGAACACTTTGGAAGGTAACATATTTTATTCTGTTTTGCCATTTCTAACAGTAACTTGAATTCCTATAGGATTAGTGCCTTTAAACTTTATTTTTAGCTGGTTCCATGAAGCAAAACTAAAGGAAAAACTTCCTTCTGTAATAGCAACATAGAAAGAACCATGTTAAAGTTGATAAGAAAATAGAAACTGCAGGCTAGATCAGACCCTAAATCCATCTATGAGATACTGTGTCTGCGATAGTCAGTACCAGGCATAGAAATATAATGTTGCATAAAAAGAGATCCTCTAATAACCTACTTACACATGATCATAATCATGTCCATTTAGGTTACAGGACTGTCTTGGGGTCAACTTTATACCTAAAATGTTACCTTTAGTATCTCTTCCTAAAGCGTTTAGTTATTCCTCATAGTTATCAAACTACCCATCTAGTTATAAAGGTTCCTAATTTGCTAAGAAACATGGATACTTTTGTAAATGGAATAGTTATTCTTAATCATCTATCAACCCAATATCATTTGGATATTGCTAAATTGCTAATAAACAAGGATAGCACATTATAGCTATCAATAAACATTGCTTCTCTGCTGTATTATATAACTACTGAATCAAATAGGACATATTTACATCAATATTCCAGAGCTTTTTGCTTTTGTATTGTAAAAAATACAATATAGGTGTTGGTGTGAGGATAAGAAATCAAAGCTTTTAATATGTTCAGTATTGCTCTTAATGTAGTGTGGAATGCCATAAAGCTGTCTAGGGAGTGGGGGTGCAGTTAATGCAATTATTCCATTAAAAAAATAAATAAATGTGGAATTTGTGTGCTGAAGGCAAAAGAGAATATAGACATTGATTCCAGCTCTGGATATAGTTTTGCTTTCTACCCTTGAAAACAGAAAACAAGTGAAATATGACAAAGAAAAAGGTGACATGACTGAGTAGAATTTTTGTGCATTTTTCTCTATGAAGTATGTAAACAAATTCAAAGAGTAGAATAGAAAGAGTAGAGAAAAAGGAATTGAAGTAAACAAGTCATGAAGTAATGACATGCTGTCAGTATTATAGACAAAAACATAGCCATAGTCTTTGGAAGTTAAGCAGAGCTATGGATATGTTTACTGAGTGGGCAGAATCAAAATGGACTCCTCACTTTCAAAGGCTATATTTCAGTATCATGACTGCTCATTAAATAAGGATAATTCAGTACTTGCATAAAAAGAGGAAAACCTGTGTTTGGTCAAAGTTGAGTCTAAACTGACAGCTAAACAAAGCCATAGATCAAGTACAGCCCTTTGAAGCAAAAATATACAAATAACATTTCCATATTAAATCAACAGTAGCTATTTGAAGAGAAAAAAAAAAAAAAAAAAAAGTCAGTAACATTTGACAGAAATGTACCTACAGCTTCCAGAGAGCAGGAAGTTATTTTAGTTCTAAAATCAGAATCAGTGTTCTGTCTGAATAATTTATCAAACCCTTTCCCTATCATTGTCTCTTTGTCATGTTAATTTCATGGCAGTCATGGTTGATCACAGCTTTATTGCTGTCATCTGTCAGTCATACCATGGAGAGGGTCATACTTTAATCTGAATTGTGGCAATGTTACTGCATCTGAAAGGAGATCTTGTAGATCAAATTTTCCTCTAAGTTCTGTTCTGTTTAACAACCCTTCAGAAGCTGAAGAGTGTTCAGCTTTCTCCTTAGTGAGATGATGAAGCTCCATCTCACCTCCACAATCGTTCAGATGCACTAGGTAGGCACTGTTAGGTTCAGGTGGATTTCATGTGATTTAGACAATTCTTCCAACAGACTGGAGACAAAACTACATGTTACTGAGGAAGGACACAAGTCAAATGTTATCCAGAAGCTTAGGTTGTTACAGCAGCAGTGTATATTATCTTGGGTATATATTGCGTGGCTTCTGGATGCATCCATTTAGTCCAAAGCAGGGGCAGAGCAAATTCATTCCTGTCTTATTGGTCCATCCAGATGTGCCTTCCCTAGCATGCACCACAACCCTTTCAGAGCATCTGTATGATCCTTCATGTGATTCAAGGAGGGAAGAGAAGAGATGGAACTCCTTTTCTCTGGCAGTGAAGGCCATTTGCAAGTCCTAGAATCCATATGAAGGGAAACTGGGAGGCTGCAGAGAACCTCAGTAAGGAATGACTGAGGCAATGAATGTCTCCTCCTTAGAAATTTTGTAGACATGAAACCAAAAACCAAAACAATCCAATACTACAGTGCTCTCTCTGCTAGGGGAAATCCTGTTAGGTGACCATGTCCAGCTTCTAGTCCAGCTGCCAGTGCACTTACTAGATGCCTTATGGTTGTTTAACAGCCCAGCTTAAGGAGATCTACAGTGCTCAAGAGCTGTTGTGGAAGAAAATAGTGTAGAAGGCAGAAGTACTGCAGCAGAACATAACTACATGAAAATAACTCCTCCTTTTTCCTTTTAGCCTTATGGTATCTTTTATACTCAAGGACCTAGTCCTAAGATCTGTGGCTCTGTTTGTTTCATGAAAGGCATTTTTTAACCCATTCTTCTAAAAATTGATACTGAAAACTCCAAAAGAATAAGACATTCCCTTCCAGTACAACTACCATTTCCCTCCGTAGTGCTTCCATGGCGAAAGCTGTTTCAGGGTGGTGATTTTAGTTCACTTTAAGGTTTTGGTTTAGCTATTCCTTCCTTCCTTCCTTCCTTCCTTCCTTCCTTCCTTCCTTCCTTCCTTCCTTCCTTCCTTCCTTCCTTCCTTCCTTCCTTCCTTCCTTCCTTCCTTCCTTCCTTCCTTCCTTCCTTCCTTCCTTCCTTCCTTCCTTTTTCTTTCTTTCTTTCTTTCTTTCTTTCTTTCTTTCTTTCTTTCTTTCTTTCTTTCTTTCTTTCTTTCTTTCTTTCTTTCTTTCTTTTTCTTTCCTCCTTTCTTTTTTAAGTAAGACAAGGATTCCCATCAAAATCTTGAATCACTCCTTTTCTTCCATATATATAAGCAATTTTGAACGAGTCCTTGTTATAAGTGTAATGTATAAAAGGTAAGACACTAAATGTGTATTAAGTGGCCTCATGGTGTGAAAGCTCTTCTTACCTCAATATTCCACAAGGTTTATCAGCCATAAAATGTCTTTATTTCCATTAACACAAATATGTCTCAATGTACAGGGTTGGACCCCTCTGTTTGTTCTCAATTCATTAAGCATTTTCTTATGCTAATGAGATACATATTGACTTTAATAGTGAACAAACACAGAAAAAAATAATGGCTATGAACAGAATTAGGGTGAGGACTATAACTTGTCCAAATTGACCTACTTTGACAGCACTTTCAGGTTTTTGTTTGTTTGTTTGTTTGTTTGTTTTCCCAGGTACATTCCTAATTTGTTTTACAATCATTAAAATAGAAAAGTAGCAATAATTACAAAACAGAATTTCAGAACACTAGGCAGATTTTGTCCATCAAATTAAGTTTCCGCCTTCCTGTGTGCAGAAGAAGTTGTAGGGGAAATATACTACTAGTCTCCTGAATATTTTGAGAGACTTTTCTATTCCAATATGCAGCTAACTTGTCTATGGTATCACAGGCTGAAATTCCCCTGTACTACTAGAACTTTAAAGAAAGTGCTTTTGATTTTCACTCTTGGTGTACAACAGTATACAATAAGCACTCTTATAGCATAAGAGTGCATAATAATAGAACTCTGTTTAAAGAGGTCATGTAAGTTTTTGAAAAAGATAGGAAATAAAACATCTCTGAAAATATCAGCAGATTCCAGAGGACAGTAACCATGATATTACATTTCTTTCCATAAGAATATTTCATTAAAGCTAGTGATTGCTGGAGTGAAACTTTGCCCACAACATTCCATGATGTTGTGGTGATGAGCCTGTCAAAGTGCAAGCCAGACCCATCTCAATAGGTGTTTATCTGTGTTACTATAGTGATGAGCTTATTCCATCAGACATAGTATCGTTCTCAGATTTTTTTTTCCTTTGAGGATATTTTATTTTGGACCTGATGTATTTCAACACTTAATTTTATACTGCAGGTCCATAAACACTTCAGTCTATTCATCTAAAGAGAGACTGAACTGCAATACAACGTCAAGAATATATGTTTAAGGATGGTGGGAAGTTATTAAACTAGCTTTACTGCCAAAACCAAAAACAAACAGATAACAACAACAACAACAAAACACAAAACCCACTGCTGCCACCAAAAATAAGCACACATATTTTGTTTGCTCCTTTCTTACAAGTGGTCTATTTGTTGTTGTTGTTGCTGTGTACTTTTGCCAAGCTTAAATTCCCATTTTGCTTTCATTGTGCCAGTGCCCACTTCTGTGATGACATTTCTCACAAACCTCCTAATAATCTGTAGTTCCTAATGTTTACTTCCTTTGCTAAGTGAAAATCTTTTCAATCCTTCTTTACTTGTTTACACAAGTTTGTGCCAATACACTTAAGGTCAAATTCTAATCTCTTTTAGATCCAAATAAATCTAAGATAATTCCACTGACTTTAGTGGAGTTACTCAAGACTTACAAAAGATGACCAGAACCGGGCCAGTGACTCTAATGGAGTGGTTCTTGATTTACATTAATGAGAGTTTTGCTACTCAGTTTTTGTTCTGTAATGTAAAAAGCTGTGATCACTTGGAAGAACGAAGCCAGAGTACTCCAGTCCTACTCATGTTGTGTACTTCTGGGCAAAACTTTATGCTCTTCTATGCCTGTTCCACATAAACTGGAACAAAGACAAACACCTTTTTACCCAAGAGGTAGTTATTAGCACCCTTATGAACAGGTGCCAACAAGGCATGATAGATCCTTTTTTAACTAAGAGAAAATAGTGCTATATGGACACAAATGATGTAATTTAAGAGTAGCCATATCTATGTACAGGTAAGGTCAATATTGTTCATCAAAGCATTACCCCACTGAATATGAGCACACAGGCTGTCCTCTTAATCTGGGACAGGACAATTTCTACTTTGACTGAAAACCATCAGGTTAAAGGCAGGTTGCACATTGCTCCTTGAAGAGTAATATTTTAAATAAGGTTTGCTTAAATGAGAAGCACTTTTAACTGTATCAGATACTTCACAGATTCAAGAAGAGAATACAGAAAATCAGTCCACCTTGTAAGCAACAGGTAAGATCAGAAATAGCTTAGCTGACTGCACTTGGAATAGTTGAGCTTCTTCTTTATGCAGTTCAGTTTTGGTGTGACACATTAATACTACCTCCTAAAATTTAAAGATGACCAAAAAGTTTAGAATTTCCCTTTTTTTGTGAGATAATTCCATATTTGAAAATAATTTATTTATGAAAATTTCAGATAAAAATCAGTGCCTCCTAAGTTTCGTTTTTTAAATTCTAAAACTGTATATCACTTTCATTGTTCATGAATTAACACGTGGTATCAAGTCAAGCCATGTCATAGCATTTCATTGTCTGTCACAATCATGTATCGTTACTGCTATTCTGTCATGAAATAATGGAATAAAACATCAAACACTTCAAAAATGTAATTTTATTTTAATAGGACTTTTTCTGAAATGAGATGTTTTCATGTGGAAAACTTTTCTCAGCATTTTCACTGTGATCCATATAGCTAATGAAAAATGGCTTCTCAAAATGAAGTCTTTCAGTAGAAAACTTCTAATTAAAAAAGTTTTAGCCTACAGCCAACATCCCTCACCCAGCTCAAATTCTCAATCTCTGGGTAAATTTATGCAGCACATTGTTAAAGGGCTGGCAAGTCACAGAGGGTCATTATCAGAGAACCAGAAAATCTGTTCAGCCCAGACCACAATGAAGCTCTACAAGAATCATTTTAAGTAAAAACTAGATGGTGACATGGTCTAAATTAAATAACCACAAACTTTCATTTACTATAGCACCTTAGGCCAAATTGCTGTTCCTGTAGATACCTTACTCTGGAAAGATTACAACAATAATGTTGCTTGAGAAAATATGTAAGATTTAACCCTGAAAATTTTCCTTTGACATTGCCAATGGCTGAAAAACATCAGCCTCATAAGCCAAAAGAACATCACTAGCTTCAAAGACAAGTAAGGATATGGCCTTAATTTTTTTATATCTGTATCTTCCTTCCTGTTTTAAAGTAGGTGTATCTGTCTGACCTGAACTTATCTAAAATGTAGAATTTAGACAATTCTAAATTTATTTAAGAAAATATAATCCCCAGGGAGGGTGGGACTAAGTATTCCTGTCGGTTGGAATTGGACGTGCAACAAAGCAACATGCAAAGCAGAATTTGGCCTTTAAAGTTTCTGTTTCCACAACCACAGACCTAGAAAGTCATACAAAACTAAATTTTATTGTATAAGAAAGTCAGTTTTGTGGTTATGAAAGAAAAAAAAAAAAAGTTTTGCAGTTAACAACAAAAAGGCTAAACTGCTATAAATATCTCAGTGATATTAATGATGTCACAGATTTTAAGCAGTCCCACTAAAACAATCAGAGGAGATAGGATTGTTGGACTGGTTTCTCCATTCCTGTAGCACTGAAGGCTGCTAACACTCTGAAAATTCTGAATACCCTCTGCTAAACATATAGCACTTCGGCCAGTGGCAATGAGCACTTAAGGAAAACACTATTTGCTCACAATATATAAAGCTTTACCCTTGACTTTGTACATGGACTTCTATGGCCTCTTTTATTAGACAGTAAAATCTGTAGTTACCATAATTAAGTACTCTATTAAAGGACATATATCTGCCCCAACTGCACGTTTAATGAGAACCACCTATATATCATATTAAAAATGTTAGGCAGCCTTAATTGTGATTGACATAATTAGCTCCTCCTATAACAAACTTTGTGCTAACTCCCAATCTGATTTAATTTGGCCTGGCTCCAGTGAACCTACTTCAACCTCACTGAATCACTGTCAATGTGATTGACAAAGCTATGAGCAGGAGCAGAAAGTGGTTGAGGCATTGAGCCTGCCAGAGTTCAAGAGCATTTGGACAACACTCTCAGACACATGGTCTGATTTTTTAGGTGATCCTTTGGGGACCCAGGATTTGGACTCAATTATCCTGGTGTGTCCCTTCCAGCCGGGGATATTCTATGATTCAATGATTCTATGATTCTTAAAAAATGTGATTCTTTTCTCATTGAAAAAGGAGCACTGGTAAAACTTTAAGTTACTTCAGTGATGTATCCCCTACTGGCTATTTCTAATACACCATAATTAAATGAGAGTTTAGAAGGATGTCTGAAAGTTACAGCTTCCAATACTGGCCAGATGATTTAATAGCTCACTACCACTGGGGGCAATCCTAATTGTCTATGCAATCTCCTCCATCCTCCAGTCAGTCACTTTTTTGGTACCAGCTCCAGTACTCATTATAATCTTATATAAGATACTGTATCTCAGTAGCCTAGAAAATGAATAAAAACAACCCTCAGGGTAGTTTTCTGCCGGGTTAGTGAATTCAGGGTGGGCCTGACAAGAGCTGCAGTTAATACATAGGAGAGGTGGTGAAGGTACAGCATGGGGCAAGGCAGGCATATGCTCCATTTCAGCTCACTTCTCCTTGTAGATCTGTAGCCTTACATTTGCAATAAAGGTGATTTTTCTGCAGCTACTTCAGCAAAGTGTTCTGTACTTTGAAAAAATTCTCATGTTCTCACATATGATTTTTAATTGGCTCTACCCCACTTCATAGTGTTATCCTGTACAGCTGATTGTCCTGAAGTCTTTTAAAAAGTCTGAGAGAAAAGACTAAGACCTAGGCAAATAAAATAAAGTGATATCACATTATGTTTTTATTCATGATAGCTTTATATGGAGTTTTCATAATAGGATATCATATATTCAAACTTCTCATGTGCGTGGTTAGCCATGATGTCACCTTTGAGACTGACTGAATGCACTCCAGTTAATTGGGAGGTAGGGTTATCAAAGGTGTCTGACTTACAAAGCTCATGATCATTGCAACAAATTGCAGAAATGCAGAAATTCCATTGAAGTTGTCCAGAACCAGAATGTTCTGTATATATTTTTTTCTAAATTACTAAATAAAACATTTGTAGTGCAATAAGAAATTTTAAGAAGTATCCACATATGGTATAAGACATCTAGCCTTCTGCTTAGACTCTGCATAAAGTTTATATTACCTTTAATATATCATGATGTAGCTGCATATAAGTAGAAGAGTGTTTCAGAATGACATGCAGATAGATCTTTTTCAGTTAACATTCACAGAGATTCACTTTTAAGAGGTATTGCTGCATCAGATGATCTCAGTGATCACCTGCTGTAGCCATCAGTAAGAAAGGTCAAAAACGTTGCCATCAGTTCCTATAAATTCTGGTTAGATTGTCAATGTACATTATTCTTCACAGCATGCTTGGTAATATTTTATCCTATTATTTCCCCTGGGTGACAGCTAGGTAGTATAGTGTTCACCATCAGACAATTTTCTGTGGGCAAGAGTTTCCCTTTGAGAAATTCTGCTCATTGTTGTTTATGTCACCATGCAGTATCTTCAGTAATCCTGTTACACATCTGATGTACTTAACACCTGCAGTTATCTGTATGCATTGACATAATTCTCTCTCCAAAACCCATTAACCCCATCTTGAAGTCTTACAAATTTCATCATAAGCCAGGTCTATCCCCTCCAGCTCTCCTGATTATCTTTTCTTCTCTGAATTCCCTTGAATTTCTCAAAATCCTTGTGATAATGTTGCAATCAAAAAAGATGGATAGTTGTTATCGTATATTATTTCCTAGGTACTATAGCTATGATTTGATCCTTAGTATGATTAGTAAAGGCTTTATGCCAAAAGATTTTCCTCAAGGAGGTTAATAGACAAGGCAAAACCTGATGAGGGAATTTAGAGGTACAAAGAGATGAAAACATCTCACATAGCAGATCAGTCTCAGTGGGGTCTGAAACCCAGGTTTCCAAGTTCATAGAATATGACTCTTCCGATAAAGCATCTCTGAACATGTATCAATTAATAATTTGTGTGTCACAAGATAAGCAAATTCAAAGAGCAAAACAAAACTGAGTACCTGACTTTCATATTATATATGAGGGTTTTGATGAAAAGGGTTTTTTTTTCAAACTAACTCTAGTTCAGTGCTGTGAATTGAACACCCACTGATGTTAGATTTCCTCCAAAAGAAATATAGTACTAAGACAAAAATTGCCCTGTGATGTGAGTCATTGCAGGAAACAGAAGGACTGTTAGGAGGTTCACTTCAAAAGAATACTGCTGCTCCTCATACAAATGCTAGTTCTTGGTCCAAATAAGTAAATAAAGCGTGTTTAAAGTGTGTGAGGCATTTTCTAAGGAGGAGAGCTAAGAGTCTGGGGGCTGGTCTGTGTGACTATCTCAAAGCCTATATTCTAAGTAGACTCCAAATTAACTGCAGTCCACAAATTTTTAATCCTGCAAGTCTGAATGGAGAAGAAGGTTATTGGTCAATTATTTATTTATCTTTTGTAAAGATAATAGCTTACATTGGGTTGGCACTTATAGATGAAAGAATGTATTCTGTAGAGAAAAATGATATTAAATGACTGCATATGTGATGAGATACAGTAGTCTGTTGTAACTTAGAAATGTGTAAGTATAGAGATAAAAAATAATATTAAAAAATGAATAAATTTACTCAACCTGAATAAATGTATATACATAAATGTCTCCAGGGATTAGGTTTCCTTTTAACAGTCAGACACAATGGACAACAAAATTTAAAAACATAAGACAATTAAGCAGTACATTTGCTGACATGCTGCATTACCTACATGGCAGGAGTTTTAATTTAGCTTATTCTAATTTCATCTTTGCTACGCCTTTGAAATATATTAACACTCCTTTACGTGTTTTCTGAAGCTCTTGTCTAAAAAGCTGAAAGTAAATGAAGTGAAATTAGCTACTTTGATCTTCAGTCTTACTGGAGAAAGAATTATACGCATTGCCATATCAACATATGATTTCCTCTTGAATATACAGGCTTTGCTGATCCACGCACTGCAATATCAAACATATCTCAAAGCGGTTTGCATAATGCACTTCACATCTACATGAATGGCTCCATGTCCCAAGTACAAGGCTCTGCAAATGATCCTATCTTCTTACTACACCATGCTTTTGTTGACAGGTGAGTTTAATTCTTCTTGGTAAACCTAATTTATTTTGTATTTTTACAGTGTAGTTTTCACCTGTATTTCAAAACTGCAAATATTTTACATGCCACTACATGCACAGCATTTTCAGACATGTAGAACTGAGCTCTTATATTATTTGAGAGTGTCTTTCCTAATACGTATTTATGCTCACTGTATTAAATATCACTTGAAAAGTTGACAAATGCATTCAGCTTTTATTACCAAGATAAAAATAGTCCTGCAGTGATGTCACAGTGATTAATATATATGGATGTGTATGTCAAGAAGTTTGGCCCAAAAGTGCATGACTCATTTTAACACAACTATAATCAGTTGGAGTAATTCCTTTACATTCTAAATGTCAGTGCTGTTTTAATTTCTATTCCATAAGGAAAATCCGAGTGTGCTACCCATAAATACAGATTAAAAAAAATAATAATAATAAAAAATCTGTATTTTATTGTGACAAACAAAATTGTGACTGTCTGTTGCTGAAAGAGAAGACTACAGCTGTGCAGATGGAGAGGAAAGCAAACAGAAAGATGTCATGTTTATTAATAAGAAAGGATAGGGAAGCACAATTCTGCAAGAGGAGAGTGAAATTGCTATGCTAGGGAGAGTATTCCAAGATTTAATGGTCATCTTAAAAATTTCTGTATGTCATTATAAAGTATGTGAATGGCTACAATTTGCTGTGTACTGTATTTCACAAAACTGTGAAAGCCAAAGAGTAATAAAAATGGAAGTTGACTAAGCAAGACTGTAAGATACATACCAAAAAATATATATATAAAAATTTAAAAATACGTTAAAAGACAGATTTTTCTAAGCCAGGTTGCTGCCCAGGTAATTTTGAGCAGTAGTAAAGCAGTAATAAAATAATAAATAAATGAATAATAATAAAAAGAACATTCTCTTCAGACCCATTTGTGCAACAAAAGTAAACCATTTTTACACTAATCCAAGATCTAGCCGTATAAAAGTTTTTTTTTCTTTTTTTTTTTTTTTCTTTTTTTCTTTTTTTTTAATAGCAGTGCTCCTTTTCTTCAAAACTTGGAACCATTCTCCCTGAGAAATGTTCTTATATGTGTGGAATATTGGCTTGTTCAACCTCCTCTCCCTTTTTGACGCTTTCTGTTTTTTATTAAATTACTCTGTCAAATAGCTACACTATAAAGTTGCACGTTACACGTTCTGAAGCATTTCATATTTTCTTTCCAATCTTCCTGTACTTTTTCAACATGCACTGACCGTGCCTTGGCAACTGCAATGCTTAGAACAAAAGAACTGTGACCCACTACATACTTTTGTGAGTCTTACATCAGTTTGTGTGCTCAGAAACCTACTGAGTGAGACCCTGCCTGCACACAGCTAGACACTTATTCAGATGAAAAAAAATAAAATGGTTTCTTTCTTTGGGTTGCTGAGGCATGCAGCACAGGAGGGATGCAGATTACATCCTCAACACATCATCTTGCAGGGAAGTTCTGTAGTTTCAGGGAGTTTACACCAGAATTCTTACAACAACAAAAAAAAATTACTGTATTTGACCAAAATATAGTATATGTGTAAAACAAATTTGAAGTTCATAGAATCATAGAATCATAGAATATCCTGAGTTGGAAGGGACCCTTAAGGATCATCAAGTCCAACTCTTGACACTGCACAGGTCTACCCAAAAGTTCAGACCATGTGACTAAGTGCACAGTCCAATCTCTTCTTAAATTCAGACAGGCTCGGTGCAGTGACCACTTCCCTGGGGAGCCTGTTCCAGAGTGCAACCACCCTCTCTGTGAAGAACCCCCTCCTGATGTCAAGCCTAAATTTCCCCTGCCTCAGCTTAACCCCGTTCCCGCGGGTCCTGTCACAAAAAAAAAAGTTGGGCTTTTTCTCCTCAGAATACATAATTAATGAGCTTAATGGTTGTGTTTTTTGTACCCAAAAATAGGACATGAAGTCTAAGCAGGTCACTGAGGCATCAGTGGAATGGTTCCTTCAAAGGGTAACCCACCTGTCTTCTGTTCCTTATACACAGGTTATAATTAGCTTTCTGGAGGTGTCAGCTTTGAAACTTTTCTTTGTGGAAAACTTTTGTTCAGAATATTTTTAAAGTTAAATAATGTTGTTTAACTGTATTTAGCATATCCACCCATTGACTGTTTGACAGGATGGATGCACAAGGGTTTCAGGTGTGGTTACAAATTTCAGGTTTGGCACCTGGAAATTAACATTCCAATGTCTAGGCTATTAAAAATGGATCTGTTGAAAATTCAGAGAAAAAAAAAAAAAAAAAAAAAAAAGAACACAGAAGGGAACACATTATGCTCTGCAATATCAGAAGACATTGTTTTCCTCAGATATTCACACTTGTATAAGACCTACGCATGTCTTAGCTCCCACTCAGTGCAGGGCTTAAGTAGCACCTTGGTCTTCATGCTGACCCCTCCCACATTGGAATTTCAGTTATAGTCATTATAAAACCCTGGAAACACTTTTCATGACTGTAATTGTTATCCATTTTAGAAGGCAAAATTATTTACAAAAGATAACATCATTAAATCCCACTAGTGTTGAGGAAATAAATCACCACACAGGCACCGTGGGGGCAATGCAGAAATCCATGATGCAACCTCATCTGATCTGTGGCAGAAGGAACATTACCAGTGCTCTGCAGCTGCTGTGTACATGGGTTTCAGTACACACAGATGTAAAAACTGATGATAATGCTGCCTTTTGTATAAGTGACAGAAATGCATTAGCATGATTAGGGTTACTTAGCAGCCTTATCCATGACAGATTAATCATGCTTTTAGTTATAATTAATAAGTAGGTGACTGATAGGTACATACAGTACATTTAAAAGAACCCCATTCCTCTCCTACATAGACTTTAAATATGAAGCACTGCAAAGAAATTCTGAGAGGCAGGCAAGAATACAAAGCATAGAGGAAATGGGAGAAACCGTCTACATAAGAAGCAGCATTTTATATTGTTTTTTCATATCAACTTTTCTCATCTGAGGTGGCTTATACAACTGTACAACTGTCACAGCATAGGGCCAGTGTGTTTTTAACTATATAACATTTAAACTAAATCTTCCAGGGAGAGTATCCCCTCCAGGACTTGGTACAGGCATAGAGGGTTGTGAGACAAGGGTTTACTGACAAAGGGTAAAAAAAGACTGGAGTCCAGGAACCACATGTCTGCCAGGTCTTGCAAAGGCAGGGAACAGTTCTGTGTCATGAAACCAAGAAGAACCTAGTGCTCGGAGCATCCACATAAGACCCAGAAGAGGGATTCCTCACTCTGCTGCAAGTTCCTTGAGTAAAACTGAGCATGTAGTTTTGCTTTCCCAAGATCACATCTGCCGGAGAAGTGTTTTCTGCCCATTGATTTCAACAAGAGGTGCCTAAAGACTTTTGAGGAGCTGTTGATCTGAGCTTCAGCTAACCCATCTGCAAAGTGGGTGATATTAAATGCCTACGCAACAGGGACACTGTCAGAGTAAATGCATTAACGACTGTGAAATGCTCAGTTACGCCCATAATAGGAGTGATAGAAGTAAGGCAATAGATCATTGGGACTGATTTTACATAGAAACATATGGTACAGAGGAGGATAAACAAGTGTATACGGAGTCTGCTGACAGGTGTGAGCCAAATGTTAGGAGCTGCTTTCCAAACTGAGCAACAGTAAGCCTCCCATCTGCCACCCCCAGCCTTTCCTGCCCAGGCCTGATACACTAAATGCAGGAAGGATGGAGAGAGCATAGGTGCAGATGAGAAGATCTTTCAGGTGAAAAACAAAGCATTTGTGTGCAATTGTTCTTCTATTTTAGGTCATTCCCCTACAGCAATGCAGAAATATGAAGGTACCCAGGAAACAGCTTTCTTAGCAATGATAGATCACGCTCCTTGCCCTATTTGCTAGCTAGCAGATTGAGGGATGAAATCCCAGGGCTTGGTAAAAACAGGTGACACCCCTGAAAATTTTTAATTGTTAATTGAATCAGCTGAAAGAAAGGAAGCATGTAAGCAAGCAAGAAAGACAGACAGACAGACAGAAAGACAAAGACAGAAAGACAGAACAAGAGAAAGAGAGAAAGAGAGGAGAGAAAGAAAGAAGGAAAAAAAAAAAAAAGAGGAAAAAACTATACATTCAGCAAAAATTAGAGCTTTTTTAGCTCTGTGAAGCATTTCTCTTAATTGCAAATCTCTCTGCCATTCAGATATGCTCTACAGTCAGCACAAGGGAATAGCAAGGGAGGAGTCAACCCACTCAAGCTGGAAGGAGCAGCTGCACAAGCAGTGAAAGCAAGGGCCCACAGTCACAGTTGAGCTCACAATGGTGTTTTCTGTGCTCTGAAAAGGGACCCTTTTCTGTGATGACTCTTTTGGCCTCTACATCCCTATAGTCCCATAGTAGCTTTTTTTTTTTTCTCCCTGCACATCTGTCCTTTGAATGTTTCTTCCATCTTTCTTCTCGTTTCTGCACTTCAGTATTTTTGTACTTCTCTTGCCCTTGACTTTCACAACTCACCCCAACAAGTTCCCTTGCAAAGAGGAAATAAATAAATAAATAAATAGAGGGAAAATAAGTTGCAATTAAAGATCTTCACACTACTATATACTTGTACAGCTGCTAATTCAATAGGGTCCCAGTTTTCATCTCATTTCTAAGTTCTGCAGTATGGGACAAGGTGCATCATAAGAATACATGTGACTTTCAAAGGCCCTGATTTTAGTACAAGCTCTTTAGAACTGATTTTCTAGAGACATGCAATATGGTGTAGACATTCGTTCTCATGTATCTCTAAAGTTTAGTTTTGTTAACTACTCATACAGCTAGACAAAGATTGTCAGTTTTAGTATTGCCACCACTGTAGCACCTTTTTAGCCAACTTTCATGAGTAAACACACAGCTCAAAATACTTCTGCAACCATCACTGCATTAATCCAATGCTCTGAACAGATATTTTTCTCTGTTTGTACCCTTCTACTCTTTTGTCGTTCTCTGTCACATCAGACGAACTGCTGTTCTCTATTTTTAAGGCCCTTCATTGCCTGTCCCCAAATCATATCTTATGCATTTCTAAGGAATTCACTTACCCCTCCAATAAGTTTGTGATATCAATCCCTGTCTCACATCTGTTTAGCATTCAGACAAGTCCCTCCATATTCTTCATTGTGGGGAATTGTCCACCCTATACATCCACAGATTCAGTCACTGCTCTCCCTTTTGATGTGAAAATTAAGACATTAATAAGCTGAATCCTTCGCAGTTTCACTGGTGAACCATTGTGCCCTCACTGCATCTTTGTCTAGTTCTCCTTCCATCTGTCTGCATTTATCTGTTGTCCCTTATCCCATGTGTAAATTATAATTATATAATTATAATGACAGTCCCTCTGTCATTAAGGGACTGTCTAATTGCTCTCATCTGTGCAGTGTCTGGCATATTCTTAACCTCTGACTATGATTTTCAGGTATCCAAGCAATAAGAGCAGCAGAAAATAGCAATTGCTTCATTTACAGTTATAAGAAATGTCAATGACAAGAGAGCTGAGCATCTGTGCATTGATCTCGGTTCAGCAGTGACTCCATTGCTTGCTACCACACAGGACTTAATATTTGTATCAAAGAGAGAAAATGTTCAAGTGTTTGTTTGCATGTCTGTGTATATGTGTGCACATGCACTCTGCCAAAAGCAATCCAAGTTAAGCATAAGGACATATAGGGAATGAAGACGCTTGAAATTTCAGACACTTATTTACATACACCCAGCACTCCAGAAGGGTGCAAGAAAAACTCTCCTGCACATCAGCTTCAGAGATCCATGAAAATGCCACTAACTCTGCCTGATCAAGGCAAATTTCCCTGTGTTCAGCAGCATCAGCTGACATAGAGTCTTCTGCAGCATGCTACAACAACACCCACTGCTGCAGTGGCAGAATGGAGCTGGGAGCATTAGGAAATGCCAGACCATGGCTTATCCCAGGATCTAAAAATAAAATGTTCCTTATCACACTGAAAATCAAGTGTTAACTTGGAAAGCATGAATGTAGCAATCTGTTCAAAAGTATATTAGAAACCAAAATCTACACATCCTGAATTGCATGCCAGGAACATCCTATTGTGGACACCGTCAGCCCCTGTGGACTCAATATACTCACTTTCATGTCAATTCTTTCTCCCTTCATTCCTCCCCAAAAAATAGTTAGCATTATGTCAAAAGTGATTTTGTTGGAAAATACTTTAACAAGAGGAAATTTGAATTTCATTCCCAGGAGATGTCAAAATAAAAGCCTCTTATTTTTACTGTGTTTAAGAAACTGAACATTTTCATTTTCTCTTAAATGTTATCTCAGGTTTTGGAAACCAAAAAAAAAAAAAAAAAAAAAAAAAGCCATGAGAAAACCCATGTTGTTCTCTTGTTTTGAAATGTTGACAGGAAACAAGAATTTTTTTAGCTCTTAAAAACTATTTGCTTCAAGAATTTGGAATATTCAGAGTGAAATCATTCAAAAAGAATCATTAGAATTTCTTGTAAGGCAAAACTAGGTTCCAGACTTAATACATGAAATAAGAGGCATTCCTTATCCTGAATTGTTCCCAGTCATTTCTTATCCTGAATTGTCTGAACACAAGTAAAGTGTGAAGCCAAGGAAGCATTAACCCCACTATGTATATGGAAACTTAGAGACAATGAAAAAAATGACTTAGAGCTGAGATGGAGATTGCAATAAAATGATATATCAGCTAATAATAAAACCATGTAAAAATGGAGAAACTGCATAAACACTAAGCATATGATTAATTTCCTCTCTTGACGTGCACAGCAAGACCTTATTGCTTTCTGAGGTATGTTTGCAAAAAACAATGGCATAGGCTAAAAGTCATATCTTTCTGGAACTGAATGAACTATGGCATGAGAAAAAAAAAAAAAAAAAAAAAAGAAAAAAGAAAAAAGAGACTGTGTGATAATTGTTAGACAAAGGCAGGTCAAGAGGCTGCCACTAGCAATACACCTCCTCACACAGTCCTTCTGCATCATGTCAGCTCAGTCATGTCATGTCATGTCATGTCAGTCACAGGGTCTGTGCCCAACGCTGTACCTCCTAAGTGCCCCTGTAAAGGCAGTGGATGAGGTGAAGTCTGTGGCATGAAGGTGAAACACGACTAAAGTCCTTCCACTCAGAGAAAGCATGAACATCATAGATCTACTGCAATTCCCAAGGATAAACTAGTACAGCCTTTGTGGGAGAAGCCCCTGGGATTTGCTCCTGACCTTGAGGTGTTCTGCACCACTACCAGAACAGAGCTGAGATGATGGTGTGTAGCAGGACAGTCTGTAATGCTCCAAGATATTACTTGACTTCATAAAAGCTTGTGTTTTCATAATATAGCATTTGATATTTGACAGCTAGGTGAAACTTTGTGGAAGCTTGTGGATGTGACACTCATCTCGTACTTAGGATACATATCCAGAAATTTCCTTTTGGAAATAAACAACTGGATTACAAAGTGCCACTGCACAAAGAAAGGTATTGTGTTTACAGGGCTGCAGAGATGAGTGGGGTAGGACAATATCAGT
Organism: Aythya ferina; assembly: GCF_964211825.1. Lineage (NCBI taxonomy): Eukaryota > Metazoa > Chordata > Aves > Anseriformes > Anatidae > Aythya > Aythya ferina. The sequence continues at coordinate 9,344,888 of NC_140296.1, forward strand.
GGGAGCTGCATGATTTCAGTGGAACTGTATGCATAAGTTGAGTGTGTGTAAGATGGATAAAGAAAGGGAAAAAAGCTTCAGAAAGAAACACGGGAAGCAGCATGAAGGTGAGGAACTCTGTGCAGATTATGTTGGCCCTCCTGCCCCAGAGAGTGCTCCAGACTCCTGAGGGAGCAATGAGCACTTACTAGTGCTAGTAAGTACTAGTAGTACTGGAGCTGATACCCTGTCCACACCTAGGCCTGCATCAGAGACAGCAGAAATACTATTTTTTCCCTCTATGGAAAGACACCTTCAGCACTGACTAGGCCGTATTCTTCTTGCCCTACAATGCAGATTTCTTCTGAGCCCCACTCATAGTCAGTAGAGACTTTAGTCTGGGAATCACTGAGCAGTGACCAGCTCAGCTGCAAACATCCCTGCTGAGGTACCTTTTTGTCCTTGGATCAGATGAATCCACTCAAAAAAGTCCACTTTTTATCTGTCTAATACCTAGTACAGAGGGTTCATATAAACTTAAGATCAGAGATACAGACAACCACAGCACATGGAGTACTTCAGGTATAAGTACTTACTCCTTGTGTACATATGACTGAGGCTGACAAAGTTATCTCCCCACTTTCAAAGCTCTCAGGAGAAATGATTGCACTTCAGTACTGAAAGAGTGGGAAAATCAAGCAAAGAATATTTTAGAAATTATAACAGGGAAGGAGCTGTCTTAATTCTACTTTCCCTCGGGGGCATCTATAAATCTGCAGGAGGACACACACTGCTTCTTTTACCACAAGCCAAGGAGCTGCCCTGGGCTGGTGCTGAGCTGGAGCTGTTAAACCTCACCTCCTAACCTCTTGGGGCTGGTACCATGTTAACCAGCTACTCAGCTTGTTTGATGGAGCTGACTCACTCAAAGTGGGCTCAGTATGTGGGTAGCGTGAGTTCACATCTACTGCAAAATACCATATAAATACCATGGAAAACAGAGTGTAAGTGGGAAGGTTGGGGTGTTGCTGAGAAACACAGCTCCCCAGTATTTCTCCTTTGATATTCCTGTGTCTGGGCTGAAAGGCAAATCACACAGTAAGATACTGAATCTGTACTCTAACTTCTATTTCATTAAGGAAGTTGGGCAGATCCAGCTACTGCAATTGCAAAACACCCAAATGGACACAGAAACAGACATGGAGGGTCACACCACAGGCTCTTCTAACATGTATCATGGCACCAGTGGTGGCCAGAAGCAGAAGGGAGGGAGATGGTTCAACCATCCTCCAGAACACCCCCTTGCATTGTCCATTGAACAGAAGAGGGCTGAGATATATAGTGCACTTGACGCTGCACCTACATCTTGAGTAACCCACGCTCAAGTCCTCTGGCAATCCACAGGTAGGTCATAAAGAATCAGAGGCAGAAAACCAGTAGGAACAAGGAACAGGCTCTGGAGATAAATGCTCTTGGTATCGATTGAACGTATATAAAACCTAAAGTGCTGCTGATCTACCTTGCTTTGGGGAATGGTGAGACAAAGGTTAGACACCTTCTGGATTGCATGTGAAACACAGCAGCTGGCAATCTCACCTGCTATGTCATTATTTAGGCTAGATGTTTCTAATGACCCATTCCGGTCTTAAAAATCAATAGTATAGGAGGTTCAGTTCAAATAGTCCTATTTAAAGTACATGTTTCATATCACTCTTACTGCAAGATTTCGGCTCAGCCAACGCAGTTAAAGAATGGATCACTTTGTACATTACACATTATGCAAGCTATTAGTAGTTTTTAAAAAGAAAGGTTACTTCGCCCTGAAACTTGGCGAGAGCCACATGGTTAGTCTTCACCTATTCTCTTAACACTGGAGGAGGAGAGAGCTCTCTCTGTGACACAGTGATCAAGACAAGCGCTGATGCAGACAGCTAGCATAGCATTGAATTTCCTTCCTGCAGCACTTCTGCAATAATAGCTGCCATAATTGTTCAAATTGTAAAAAATCACAGGAAAACATGGTACTTTTCTCACCCACGTGTACCTACCTTCTATTCATCAAAAGAAATTATCACTTTGCTGCTGTAGATGTGATTTATATATTACATGCCCTTGTGAACCTCAATAATGACAATCTTTCATTCTCCAAAGAAATGAATTACAGAGCACAGGAGTGGGTTACAGTCAGTCCAGCTACTGCCACAGCAGTCCATTTTAATCTGCTTGTTTGCTTTCTCTTCAGGGGAAACTAGGAAACTAGTTATTAAACTTCGGAGCAGCTGGCATTTGTACTATCTCTTATTTCAAGTGATGTTTTTCTGTTAGCTGCAAACAGTGGCAATGACGAACTTTCTCAAGTTAACACAGGAAACATAATACAGCAACAGTTAGCCACCCCCCTTCCCTCCCCCTCCCTCTCCCAGGCTTTTTTTCTCTTCTTCCATGCAAAGCATGGTTACATTTCTATTTCCTTTTTTTTACATTGGACAGAGGACACATCATCATTTCTTATATCTCTTGGTTTTTACAGTGTTGAGCAACACTGGATACCTGCATGTGAATGAGAAACATATACTCAGCCAAAAATTACTCTGGTTCAACAACAAGAGGTGAAACAAAGTTATTTTAAGGAACAAAAACTTATCTTCTGCAACTAGTTAGAGTCATTTCTGACTTTTGTTGGTATAAAACAGGCTGGCTTGACTAAGAAAAGAGATAAGAATTTAGATCATATATCTGACTGAATCTAACCCCTTCTAAACCTGACGTAAACTCACTGTATTTTCTAGCATAAGTGCAAAATAAGCTTCCACAGGAGATAACTTGCTCTATCAATAACTGAATTATCATGAGGCAATACCTAGTCCACACTAGATAATACTCACATTCACTTTCTACTGCACAGATTCCTACACGATTTCCAACACTCATCTCCTGCCTTTAGTTTCATGAGCAATGTGTCACACTCAGCCTATTGTCTCCTTCTGCAGTTGGAATGAAGCTCCATCAGCAACCCATCAAACATAAGCTGGGCTCAGCACTCCTTGGTTCAGCCTACCTAATTTTCTAAGAAGGGAGAAAACAAGAATCTTTCAGTGAGATTTGTTGAGTGAGAAAGTGGGTTGCAGGGATACTGGCAGGTTAGGGTTTGTGGTATGGGAGCTGTGCTCTGGGCTTATACACAATGGGGTTGGAGCAGCTCTCCTCTTAGAGAGGATCAGCACTTATTCCTACACATGCAGCAGCAATCTCTGCTCAGGACTCTTTTGTCTAAATCCTCTTCAGGTCTCAGGTGTCTGAGCAGCTTTTTCTTACAATAGACTTTGGAGGATCTGAGCAGCCTTTTCTTATTTTGGAGGATCTGCTGCTTTTTGTATTCTAGAAGAAAAACACTTGGAGCACTATGTGATTATTGGAGCAATGACCGGAAGCTGCACAGCCCTTTGCACCCAACTGAACACACTAAACAACAGTGAGAGTTCCAACTGTGTTCTCCAAATGGCTATGGATACTTAAATTTTTTTGACATAAAGAGAAACAATTTCAGCTGAAAAGACTGAAAAATCTTTGTCTTCCCCTAATCCTTAAGAGGTGTAGAGGGCCTTTTTAAAAATAACAGAAAACTGCTCTAAATCACAGTGGAGAGAATATTAAAATATCTCATATCCCCAGCAATTGCAATAGCCTTGAAGATTTCCAAAAAGTGGGACATGAGTAAAGTGGCATTGGTTGTCCTGTAGATGGGGCTGGTCATGATGGACTATACTTTTACTGTCTACTTTCCTCTCATTTCCTCTGTCTGACACTCTCCAAGCACTGAGATTGTGCAATGCCATAAATTAGAACAAAGGAGGTGGAAGGAAACACAGGTGCTTTTGTTGGGATGGTGTAGCAAAGCAGCACCAAGATCCTCAAGCACCACTTGTTTCCCCAGCCCTGGTGGTTTTGTACAAATGATGTGAAGGTGTCAGCATGGTGCACATTTTCATGGCTCATCCAGTGAATGTTCTTTTTGGAGGCAGCCTGCAGTTGATGTTACTTTGGCTGGATAAGCAAGGGTCTTTGTGTTATCTGCACATTGCTCCTCAGCTTTAGAGGTGGTCTGGTCTACTGTGGTCCACAAAAACAAAAAAAAAAATCTTTGGCTTAGAAGGTGGAGTAAAGGAAAACAACGAAGCAAGCCAGACCTTCACTGAAAATAAATATTCATACTTCAGAGATACATAATAGATTTACATGATAACATATGCTTCAAGAAAAAATATATAAGCACAGCATTACATGAGGGAACATCTCCACTGGGCTAAAACATCTTTTTTCTGTTTTGTGCAAGTCTGTGTTTAAAGCATGAGGGACTGCCAAATCTGGTAGACCACTAGAGGTAAGTCTACCACAGCTCCATGTTTTCAGGTCCAAACTGTGCTGAGTCTGAACATATTTTCCCAATAGGCACACATACACACAATGCATACAAATGTATTTATATATATATGCATATGTCTGACACAGATCAACATAGAAAATACAGCACTCACAGATGCCAACAGTACGAACAACCTCATCCTCTTGTCCTCTCTGCTTGACGAGGCTGAAAGCCTGTTAGTCAAAAAATCAGACACATACATACACGTAAAGAGTCTGGATCCCCCAGTAACTGACCTTGGACACCCAGTTTACCCAGTCTCTGGATCCCTTGGTCTCCCCATTGTCTCTCTCACAAGAAGATGCACACACTGGTCTCTCCACTAGCTGGTCCAGGAGTTGGCAGAGAGGCAGTGGTGTCACAAGGGCTGGTGGAAGAGAGTCATGCCCAAGGGTGCACATGTACACTGCAACTTGGAAGTGATGGGGGAAGCCTGAAAGTTCCCCAGCAAGCAGGGCTGGGACACAGAACAAGCAGTGAAACCCAGGGCAGTCCTCAGCACTGTTTCAGTGCAGGGGAGACACAGCATTGGAAACCTTGGCTGGGTTTCTTACAATAATTGAGGGCAGCAACTTAATTTTTAATCAGACTTTTACATTATGACAGGTTCAATTTGTTTACAAGCAGCCTGAGAGTCCCTGTACGGTCTTTAGTCAACTAAGAAGTATAAGAAAAAAAAATGACCCTGCAATACAACTGCACACACTGGCAAATAATGCCTTGACTTTACAACCTCAGCTTTAGTAGCTCTTCCAAGACTGAAGCACCGATGCTTCTCCCAAACGCTTGGGATGGGAAAGTACCTGAAGTGATTTTGTAATATCAGGTGACTAGTGCCAACTTTTAAACTGATGACTACTGTATAATCACAGTCCTTGGACTAGCATCTCAGCTTTCCTAAATTTGTTTCTTTTTCATTCTTTTACAAATGCAAATACATGTTGCTTGCCAGATTTCCTTTACAGAATGTCAGGTCTCGTGATAGTGAAATAAATTGTTTAAACGAGATCTACGTAACAACATTCTGCCTTCCTTTTACCATAGTCAGTCTTACCTTGCATTAGTATCACAACAGTAAATCAGGAATGAAAGTCTCTATGTCAAGACTGGTGCAACCAGTGATGTGGTACATATTTGAATGTGATAAAGTTATTAGTGGTTTGCAAAGTTGCCCTGTAGCAGCTAAACCCTTAGTACTGGCTGTGTGCACACTTACCAGAGGTTCATGGATTTATCAGGCTAATGAGAAACACAGACCACTGTTTCACAGCTGCTTTTAATCAGCTTAATCTGGTTCATAACCACCAAAATAAACAGTCCTGCTCACCTCTTTTGAGCATCTGGATGTGCTTGCCCCTGTTCCTCTATTGTACTGGTACTGTCCATTATGCAAAAGCATAATGAATCAGGTCTGGGATTTTATCTCACCTCAGCTATCCTGGAATAAGTGAAAACAAATGAGAAGTTTGGATTTAAAATAAATCAGTTCCTTAATCTTAGTTATAACAAGGTTGTGCAAACACTTATAAGAAATGTGAGGACAAGGGAGTAAGAGGACAGCAAAATTGCATCCTGGGACATACGGTGGCTATGAATCTTCATTGTCTTCCCACTGGGGACACTGCAGGGTTGCATGTGTTTCTGGTCCCCTGGCAGAACTTGTATAAAGGTACCAAACCCTCTTCTTCCCCCCTTTCCTTCTCTTCAGCTGTTCTTAATTGCAAGGTAAAATACACCGGCTTAAACATCTCCTAGAAAAGCTTCCCAAATGGCCAGTTAGGTTTACAATGTCTGTCAGTGTCTCTGCAGTGGTTCAATACAGGGAAATCTTTAATAACAGATATTGGTCTGGTTTCTCCTCCTACACTGCAATTGGTCAAATGTAGCTCTGTGCCTGACTGTGGAGGCACACCATTCGAAAATGGCTCCTAGCGGAGACTCTTCAAAGTCATAAAGAAAATACCTACTCTCATTGTTTTGTTTCACTTTTTTCCAGTTTTTAAGATTTTCTTCTTGCAAGCAGCGTCTCTTTTTTTTCAGATCACACATTAGCTAGAATAGTATGAAGTTATACAGCCTACATATAGCAGTGCTGCTTATACTCTGCTTGATATTTCCCACTGGTAACATAAACCCATTTATTTCTTGACTCATCCTTTCATTAGCTATAATCCCATTCCATATATTATTCATAAAATAAAATGAATCCAGAAATATATGTATTGGTGGCCTTTTTTTAATCATCTTCAAATCAATCTTATTGCCTCCACCCCCTTTTAAACCAAGTTTTTTTTTTGTTATTTGTTTGGGTTTTTTTTTGTTTTTTTTGTTTTTCCAAATTAATTTTCTGCTATGGCTCATTTCATTTCACTTTGTATAATCTGGTATGTATGAAGCAGAACAAGGAAAATACTCAGGTCTATTTATATGCAATCAAATGAAAGTGATATATCCATATCTTTTACAGATGGCTTTAATTTTCTCTGTTAAAGCACCTTGCTGTACTAAAATTCATTGTGAAGGCAAAGTATATTTCCCCAGAATGAAAATTTGAACTACCAAAGCATCAACATACCTGGTGGGAGTCTTTATTACTTTTTACAATATACCAGCTCTTTAAAATAGTAGTACTGGGGAAAAAAAAAAATAAAAAAAAAAAAATCTAACTGAACTGGAGTTTAAGTGATAGTGTATTTATCATGTTGTTTCAAGGTTTAAATAAAAACTCAGAGCCTTATTTTAGCCTAATAATGTCTAAATCCATTGTATTCTATGACATTAAAATACTGTTTCTTATCATAAAAATAATTTTTGCATAAGCCGTTGATTGTCATAATCTAAGAGTTTTAAAACCTTTAATATTTACTCTAATAAAATTCCAACTACTCTGGAAGTGTAATACAGAGAAATTGAACCTCATTGGGCTTTAAATGTAAGACAGGACCTCTTTCAAATTTCAAATTATTTTCCTATCCCTTCTGGTTCCTTAACCTCTTATTTGGATATGCAGTTTGGGCACTTTAATTACCTCAAGAGAAGGAAGCAGCCTTCCAGACAGAAGCAGTCTTTGCTCTAACCTAGATACACTTATTTCTTAAGGCCTTTAAAGAAAACCTCTTCCAAGTTACTTTTGCTTGCCATTGAATGAGAATGAAGGGTGTTAGGGCTATCACAAGACTGATTTCCATTTCAGTTAGTCCATTTCCATATTTTAATTTTCTATTTCTTAAGTTCTGATTGTCTGTGACCTTTCTAGGCAGGAGCTGTCACCCTGGCTCCCTGGGTAAGATACCTTCTTACCCATTGCTTGTGCAAAGTACCTCTCACTAAACCACCAAGATATAGAAAGCCAAAGGAATTTGTTTGGGCCACAAGCAACAATTGTTTGAGGGGTTTGGAGAATTTGTTGTTTGGGGAGGATGAAGCTACGATTTAAAGATATGATTTCTAAATATGAAATCTTTCAATGTCTGGATTTGCTCACTCCTCCAAAAGACTTGTGATAGCCAAGCTCAAGTTCTGAGTTCTTTAATCCTATGAAGGATTAAAGAAGGATTAAAGAACTAAGGAGGGAACTGATTTAGACAAAAGGATTTTTCTCTGCACAGTGCCTAGGCGAGTGACCATGCATTTGTTTCTTCTTTCATTTCCTGTAGCCAAACTGATGTTAAGCCTTGTGTTTCACACAGAAACACTTCTTCCTTTCCCTTTTCCTTCCCCTCTTCTAGTTAATGAGGATTTACTCTCTCTTTTACTCTCTTAGATTCCAGGTTAGGTTCTCCCCATTCACACACCCTGAATAAAATTCCCAATGGATTTCGATTAGTTCTCTCTTTTCCTGTATCCCACTTCATATATCCCACCACTCTCACATCCCATCTGCTCTTTTCAGCATTGCCAGCATCCCCCAAATGATGCCAGTCTAACTAGGAATGCATTGCTAAAAATGTCTCCGTATCTGGAAAATGTTACTGCGACCTGTGCAAGTAGCTAATTAGTTGCTCGCCCTCTTTGTCTATGTGGTGAGGAAGAAAGAAGCCGACTAGACTGCTGTAGGATTTAGACAGATATTTCCCTCATTGAGCTTCTGCCCAGTAGCTTTTGGGAGCAGAAGAAATATGGAGATTGGATATCACAGAGTCCTTACTCATTAGACGTCTTTTTGTTACTTTCAGTCTCATCACGACAAAAAAGGAAGGCAAAGTGTAATAAAATGGCCAGTTGTCATTTCAGTTGTCATTTTATTGATAGCCCTGCTTTGTTAGACTGTGGGGCAGGGGAGGATGTAGAGGTGCATATAAAGAAGACATAAAAGCAGTTTTGCCAAAGTAACCAAAAAATCCAAGGAGTTCAAGTCTGCCATTCCGCTACAAACTTGGCTTTTCTACCAGCAACACTGTCACTCCACAAACGGACCAGCTAATTGCATCAGCACTTTGCCTTTTTGTGTGAGCTTTTACTTCTGCACTTCTAAGCTCTTCTTCCAAGTTTGCAGCTGTTGTAAGCATAGAAACATGGAATATGATAATATATTTTCAAGATATAAGGAAATGACTTACAACATGGCTGTGTTTAAGGGAAGAAAACAAAACCTTCTATCAACAGTGAGTGGAACAACATCTGATGACCAAAATACTGATTTCTCTCTACCACAGAAACCACATGCCCACTATCTGATAGGGCAACCATTTCTGTAGACCAGGACACATGGATGAACATTCAGATGACAAGGAGCTGACAGAGATCTTATGGGTCAGGATTAAAGGGAAGGCAAGGACAGGCAACATAATAGTGGAAGTGTGCTACAGGTCACCTCCTCAGGGAGATCAAGCAGCTGCGGCCCTCTATAGACATACAGAAACAGCCTCATGTTCACATGCCCTGGTCTTCATGAGGGACTTCAACCACCCCAATATCTGTTGGAGGGACAGCACAGCAGGGCATAGGCAACCCAAGTGGAATACATTGATGACAAATTCCTTCTTCAAGAAATAGAGGAGACAATGAGGAGAGGTGCTATGCTGGACCTCATTCTCACCAACAAGGAGGGGCAGGTGGGAAATGAGAAGCTCAAGGGCAGCCTTGGCTGCAGTGACCATGAAATGGCACAGTTTAGGATCCAGAGAGCAGTGATAAGGCAGCACAGCAAGCTCACTCCCCTGGACTTTTGGAGAGCAGACTGGCTTCTTCAGGGATCTGCTTGAGACAAAGCCCTGAAGGGCAGAGGGGCCCCAGAAAGCTCACTAATATTCAAGAATCATCTCTTCCAAGCTTGGGAGTAATGTATCCCAACAAAAAAAATGTTGGGCAAAAACACCAGGAGGCCTGCACAGATGAATAAGGAGCTCCTGGCCAAACTCAAACAGAAAAAGAAGGCCTACAGAGAGTAGAAGCAAGGACAGATAGCCTGAGAGGAATACAGAGACATTGTCTGAACAGCCAGGGATCAGGTTAGGAAACCCAAAACCCTTTTAGAGTTAAATTTGGCCAGGGACATCAAGGGGAACAAGAGAAACTTCTATAGGTACATCAGTGATGAAAGGAAGACTAGGGAAATTGTGGGACCTCTCTGAAAGGAAATGAGAGACCTGGTCACTGAGGATATGGAGAAGGCTGAGGTACTCAATGACTTTTTTGCCTCAGTCTTCAGCAGCAAGAACTCCAGCACATGGCCCAGGCCCAGAAGGCAAAGTCAGGGACTGCGAGAATGATGAACCTCCCACTGTAGGAGAAGATCAAATTTGAGACTATCTAAGGAACCTGAAGGTGCACAGATCCATGGGACCTGATGAGATGCATCCATGGGTCCCGAGGGAAGAGGCAAATGTAATTTTAAAGCCACTGTTCATCGTATTTGAGAAGTCGTGGCAGTCTGATGAAGTTTGCACTAACTGGTAGAGGGGAAAGAGTATTTTTAATTTTTAAAAAGAGAAAAAAGACCCAGGGAACTACAGGCCAGTCAGTCTCACCTCTGTGCCTGGCAAGATCATAGAACAGATTCTCCTGGAAACTCTGCTAAGGTACATGGAAAATAAAGAGGTGACTGGTGAATGTATGAAGAGAGTTAAATGCATCGGTCATGGATGGTCATCACGGGAGTCATAAAATGTAACTCTCTGATAAAAAATTACCTATGATGCCCAACAAGAACTGTTTGGATTTTACAACAATATATATCTTGTTTCACTCTCTCCATGGATTTTCTCTCCAGCTGAATGAACTGGGAGACTTATTTTTCCACCCAGCTGGAAAACCTTTCTTAAAAAGCAAGTGTAAGATTCCTTCTTTCTTAACTTTTCTAACAAAATATGGTTAAACCGGGAAATGGCAGTTCATCCTTTTAAATGGAGAGATACAAACATATGAGATAGTTAAAAAAAAAAAAAAAAAAAAAAGGCAAAGAAAAAATATGTATCAAAGATATCAGATTTTTCAGGCAAAAGAATAAAAAAAATGAAGATGAAGATCCTCACCAAAAATACAGAGCATCATGCATTATCTTGCTGAGAAAAGAATGAGTATCGTGAGCCCATCTTACTGAACAAGCTGGGAACAAGCCTTTAAATGGAAAGAATGAATGCAACGTCTTTGAATTTCTTTGTTAACAAGCAGAATATGATCCTAATATTTCAAAGTGTAAAGAAAAAAAAAAAAAGCCAAGGAAATTCAAAGATAAATGCACAAGGCCAGCTATTCTGGAGGGAGTAATGGAAAGTGTGACTCTTAAAACTCAAAGGGCTATTTTTGAGATTTTTATAGTGACATACAGATATGTTAGAGGAAACATATTTATGACATTTTTGTAAAGATTATATTGTTTTATGTTGGCTAAAGGAGGGAACTATTCATAAACAACTCAATTAATTGTGCAACATAACTTATGCATCAGCACAAATCATCATATCATTAATTAGAGACATATGATTGCATCTTAATCTAAGAATCAGCTGCAAGAGCCAGTAATTCAATGCTCCTGCTATGGCTAAGAACAGCTTGGTATCTTATGTGGGAACCACACTGCAAATGAAGGAATCCAAAGCACATATATTCATTTCCATGGAAATGCTTTACATTTGCATTCTATTTAAAAGATTACTGGCCTAAGAATTCTTGAAACTGCTTATGAAACTGCAACGTTTAAGTCATCCAGGGAGAATGCTGCATTTCAGGGCATGTCATGCAAAGCTATTTCAGGTGAATGACAACTTCTAGCTCTGAATTGTGTGCTCATCAACCCTTCAGATTTTTAAAATGTGGTTGCTGAATGTAGCTTCAGCGTTTTCTGAAAAACAGACCCCAAAAAGTACCTCAGACTGAGCATTCAAATGTTAGGGTGTGGACCTTGAAAATCTCATCTAAGTCCTTTCTCTGCCTTCTTAAATTATAATCACATCCTTATAACTTAAGTGCCTCTGTACCTCTAGCAGTCTTACACTGTAGAGAAGAGCTATCTCAGTTCTCATCTACAACTAGGAAAAACAAAAAAAAAACAAAACAAAAAAAAAAACAAAACAAAAAAACAAACAAACAAAAAAAAAAAAACAAAAAAAAAAAAAAAACAAAAAAAAAAAAAAAAAAACAAAGCACTGACAGTAAGGGTGCCTTGCCCAAAACACAAGAGGCAAGCAGTGTAAGGACTGTAGTCCAACACCCTCTCTCTCTCCCACTCCCAAGCTAAACTAGCAGCCTGATTTCCCATACATTGTATGCCTTTTTAAATGATTACTGAATTTCTCTATGCCATTCTCCAAAGATGTAATCTGATTACAGACTTTCTGTTCAAACTTTCTCATAACTGCAGCTGAAGCCTTGATATCATTGTTTAAATTTATCCATTTGAAAGCTTCAGCTGAGCATTATTATTCTGACAAGAGTTTTTCTAGACAGGGCTGATGAAATTAACTGAAGATGAGAGCCACAAATGAAAATCTTAATCAAGATTAATACCTGCATTGTTAAGGGTTGACAAGGTGGATGAACATAGTGATGCTTTCATCTAATAAATCTTTTGATCCTAAAAAAGAACCAAGGTTCTGGCCCAAGCTCTGTTTTGATGAGGGAGAGAGGGTTTTAATTTTGATGGAATAATCGAAGTGTTTCTCAAAATTTCTGCCAAATGACAGGAGGTAAAATTCTACCTGCAGAATTCCTGCACGTTCCACTGAGATCCTGATGCTTCAAAGCACTTGCACTTAGGGTCTGTTTTTTGAGATAACTTGAGTCCCTGAACAACTGGTTATTAATTACAGGGGTATGGGGAGTGTGTGTCCTCCAGCCAGTGGCTGGTGTTAGGGAGCAGCCCTTTTATACATGTAAAACACCTTCAATCCTGAGCAACTGTTGAGCCAAGGTTCCAAATAAAGTATAATCTACAAGTCTCTTTAGATCCTTGTATTTTTAAATCCCTCATAATTGATAAATGAGTTCAGTGATCCCTCCCTGAGCTTGATGTCAATAATGCCCTTCTACCGAGTTCTTTTGATGAAGTGTGGACTCCCTTATATTTACATGTAAGATGCCTGCATCTGTTCCCCTGGCAGCACCTTGCCACCTTCCCTGTTCTAACGTGGCATATCCAGGTGTTTGCTGACAAGCCAAGGTGTAAACACAGTGTAAACAGTAGGGAATTTGGGAAAGGTTCTGAGGATTGAATCAAGGTGAAGAATTGAGCAGACAAAGCTCAGGCACAAAGGGAGAAGAACTGAGAATGCTTTGGAGGGTTGTTAATTTTGTTTTCCAAACACATCCAAGAGTTGACTTGAAAATATCAATACAAACTGTTCTGTTCCTATACTGCAGCACTTAAGCTTTCTCCCTCCACATTAAAGAACAGACTTACAAACCTGTGCTAGGAGACAGCTAAAGGAATGAAAATGGAAAAGACCAGCTCAGGTCAGAAGTGTAGATCAAACCTATGGTTACAGAAAGCATCTTTCCTGACAGCTGAACTCCTTTATCAAGTTTTTGGCCTCATATAGCACATCCCTTCTTCCTCAGATATTTCCAGCCCCTCGGTGGTGTCCAATCAGTCATGGTGTAACCACAGTTTAATGCAGGACTGAAAACCTCTAGTTACAGTGGGAAAAAAAAAAAAAAAAAAAAAAAAAAAAAAAAAAAAAAAGGAGAGGGGAGGAGGGAGGAGAGTGAGCAGCTGGGGACAAGACCATCCAGAAAGAGTCAAAAAGTTTCTGAGAGTGACAAGCAAGGACTGAGGTCTTTAAATCTTTTCTCTGTATCCCTCACAACCATATGAATTACTGAACAGAAATTACAATCAGGTCATAGTGACACTGTGAATTGCATTTAGGGAATTTAAAAGCATATTCAGCCTCTCTAAAGAACTGTAGTCCTTTGCTTTTCAGAGGCTTGAACAGGAACTCAGGTCAAAATAGCTAAACCTAAACTACTTGGAAAGTATTATACAGATAAACAACAGACATTGAATGCCTCTCTGTCTCCAGAGGTCAAGAAAAATGCATCAACTTTTTTTTTTTTTTCCTCAAGAAGAAAATTTCTGTTAATCACCACCATTAATAGACATGTTTTTTCTTCCATAGCATTTTTGAGCGGTGGTTAAGAAGACACAGGCCCATCCTAGAAGTTTACCCAGCAGCCAATGCACCCATCGGCCACAATCGAGAAAATTACATGGTCCCCTTTATTCCTCTTTACAGAAATGGAGAATTTTTTATACCATCAAGAGAGCTGGGGTATGACTATGAGTATCTACAAGAACCAGGTAACACTACAATTTTAAGTCGAATTTGTTGCTTATAACATGGACAGTGACTGCAGAATGACTATATATATATATATATAAATATATGTATATAAATCCTTCTATTCCAGTTTTTTTCCATAATATAGTCCTAAGTTGTACCTTCTTGTTTTCATATTTCTCATCTGGTGATATGCAGAGTCAACATAAGACCATTAGAAAAGTCCCAATCAAAAATCAGTCACTGACATCATTCTTATCTAGCCTAGCTTCAATAAGGGCTGAATATGACCCAGAGGATCAACTCATGATTAGAAAAGGGAGGAAAAAGTGCTGGATTTTGAGTCTGCTGTTTACCCAGTGTAGTGGGTTTACGTGGCAAGGTTTTGGTAGCAGGGAGCCATAGGGGTGGTTTCTGTGAGAAAGATCTAGAAGCTGCCCCATGTTTGGGAAGGGCCCCATTGTTTTCCAGATCTGAGCCAATAAGCCATGTTGTTTACGCCTCTGTGAGAGCATATTTAAGACAGGGAAAAAACGCTGCGCCAGACAGCAGCCAGGAGTGAGAGAACAGCCTTGCACGTGCCAAGGTCAGTGTAGAGGGAGGGGGAGAGGTGCTCCAGGCGCCGGAGCAGAAGTCCCCTGTGGCCTGTGGTGAGGACCATGGTGAAGCAGGATGTCCCCATGCAGCCCATGGAGTACCGCTGTGGAGCAGGGTTCTATGCTGCAGACCGTGGAGGAGACCACAGTGGAGCAGGTGGCCCTTCACCGACGGAGGCTGTCGCCTGTGGAAGACCCCTGCCGGAGCAGATTCCGGGCCGGACCTGTAGCCCGTGGAGAGGAGACCATGCAGGAGCAGGTGACCTGGCAGGAGCTGCTGCCCGTAGGGGAGACAGGTTGGAGCAGTTTTCTCCTGAGGGATGGACCCCGTGGTACGGACCCATATCTGGAGCAGTTCTGGAAGAGCTGCTGCCTGTGGGAAGCCCACGCTGGATCAGTTCATCAGGGACTGCATCCCGTGGGTGGGACCCCACAGCACAGGGGACGAGAGTGACCGAGAAGGAGCGGCAAAGAAGAAGTGCTGTAGACTGACCATAACCCCCATTCCCCCATTCCCCTGCACCGCTCGGGGGAAGGAGGTGGAAGAGGGTGGATGGGGGGGAAGGTGCTTTTGTTTTTTTTTTCCTTTGTTTTCTCACTTCTCTCGCTTGTTAGTTGTAGGCAATAAATCTTACTATCTCCTTATGCCGAGTCTGTTTTGCCCGTTACAATAATTATTGCGTGATTTTCTCGTTCTTATCTCAATCCTTGAGCCCTTTTCACATATTTTCTCCCCATTCCTCTTTGAGGAGGGGGAGTGAGAGAGCGGCTGTGGTGGAGCTCGGCTGCCCACTCAAGCGGAACCACGACACCCAGCTCAATTGATAATGTGCAACATAAATAGAAAAAAGTTGATTTTCAGATTCTAGATGATTTAAGGGACAGCAGATCCAAAGCTCTCTTTCTGGTTTACAAATGAAATAAAGCTGATCTCTTAAAACTCCAAAGTAAAATTAATCTGCATACCGAAGACCAACACAGTGTTTGTGCAGCACTTAAAATGGAGACCTGTTGGCCTTGTGCTTGTCCTGTGGTTATTTATACAGCATGCAACTGAATCATTCATAATGTAAATTTAATTTAATTGATTGAGTTTTGCTCTGTTTGGTAATGGTTTTGACTTGCATTGCTGTTCAGAGATGGCTTTGATTTGGGTGTCTTAGCCATTCTCAGGCACTGTGAGGAAAGAGGCCTGTGGGGCTTCAGATACTGGGAAACCTCAGGTAGATCAGATCTTGTGCTTAGGGTAGGGGACTTCATCAGTTTTGCTTGAGTCTCTTTATTGTCTAAGGTAAGGGCTAAATTCTGCTAAAGCTATCAAGTTGCCCAGAACTTAGGATTGCTTGGATACTTTGGCCTAAATCCTTTATAAAATTAGGCCATTGGAATGATCAGACGCGTCTCACTGGAATGATCAGACCTGTCTGATGTTCGCCACCACCAAAAGCTACCAGGGTAGTGGGATGCAGTTACCTTTACAGAATATTGGCCACTGAAGGAATAGATTACTATGCATGTTTGCTTCTCCTGTTTTAGGCAGAAAACTTTCTGCTAATGTGTCTCTTCGGTTAAGAGGCAATTAAGAGCTAGAAGTCCAATAATTATAAAGCAAAAGCACTAGGGACATTTTAGCAACACTTAACATTCTCGTTGCTTTTTTTTTTTTTTTTTCTTTTATTGAAATTATATCAGTTCTCAGAAAACCACTGCTTTGCTTATGGATTTTGCTTACCAGTACTGTGAGTACTGTGCTCTCTGTGTACCTGATAAACTGTGAAATCAGGAATTTAGCTTGTTCATTCAATTCTCAGGTAAAATCCAGCTTGCAATTTACAGTCATCCAGAAAATGCATTTTTTTAAACTATTTTATGTGTGAGGAAAGAAATCTTCAACTCTCATAGATGAATGTTAAGACGTTATTTTCATGAAAACACAGAGAAAGAAGTCAATATTTCACCTAACACACCATAAAATATTTGGTCATCTCCATTTATTCAGAGGGAACACAATCTAATAAATATTTCAAATATAATCTCAAAATTATTATTTTGGTCTTATTAGATGCATTTTTGCCTTTTTGCTCATGTCACCACTATTTAGTTCCTAATCAAGATTAGAAATAAATATATATATATTTTAATGAGAGTCACCAGTTTCTGAAAAACACATTATTCCTAGAATCATGCCCCTAAAAAAAAAAAATTTCAAAGCACCATGACAGTCAGAAATGTTGAGTACTGAATTGGTACTGCAAAAGAAAGAAAATGGTAAATTATTTACCATGTAGCAATTCAATTCTATTGCCTCCTGATCACTTGCCTTTCCCTAGAGGAGTACACAGTCCGTGGAAAATGAAATTCTTATTAAATTCTGCCCACGTTTTTAGCACAGAGGTAAGGAAAGTACTTTCTTAATTATTTTGTGAAAAGATAATTCAAAAAGAGTGAATTAGAGAAAACAGTGAAATTCAACCTCATTTAGAAAACCCAGATAATCCTCAGACATTGTTCAGCCTTTTGTTAATCTCACTGACAAAAAGAGAGTTTAAGCTATTTCTTATCTGAAGGGAAGAACTGGTTAGAAGTGGAAAATGGCCTGGAACCACAAAATGCAGATATGGATTTTCTCAGTACTTCAGTGTTTAAACCCATCCTGTTCTCTAGAGAGGAACGATGGGTTAAGAGAAGTATTAGAGTAAACAGGAATTTCTTGATACAGGAGCTGAAGCAGGAAAGCCTGCCAACCCCCCTTGAAATCTCCCTTGTACTCAAGGATGCACAGAAATTTTATGTCTTGGCAGCAAGGGGTTACTAGACAGATAGGAAAAAAAAATAGAAAGAGAAAAACAAACAAACAAACAAACAAACAAAAAATACATACTAGCTGTAAAAATCTGGGTGATCAAGAGGAGGTAACATCTCTGGATGCAGATCATCCAAATGAGGAGGAAGAGGACAAGCAGAGGAACAGGGATAGGACAGAGAGAGGAATGAGCACACCAACCAGGTCTTTTAAAGAAAGCAGCTGGAGGCAAGCAGCAACAGCAGCAGTTCTGAGATGCGGCACCAGCAGCTTGCTAGAGAACAAGTAGGACTATACAGAACATGATGGGGCTGGTTACAAGGAAAAAAAAACTGGGAAAGAATCCAATGACAAAATGGTATTTTAATGCTAAATTATATTGTTGATCTTCTCATGAGGAAAAGCTGGTGCCTGGAGCCCTGCTTTCCACTGAAAAGCAAATCAATGTGTGACAGTATGTGGCTATTTTAATTGCAGTTTCATTTATTTTTATAAGTATGACAGCCCTGAAGCAGAAGTGGTCACAAATAGTGTAGATGGAAATCCATCCCTCGGGAATCAAAAACACATGTCAGAGCCTGTTTTCTGGGAAGCTGATTTGAGCAGAAACTGAAGCAGACACCCAACTTTGCTTGACATGAGAACCGTGAACTGTAAAACTGCCACAATTGGCATGGCTTACTGAAAATGAACATTTGTTAGCATCAATAAAAGAGATTTGGAAGACTAACGGCACCACCTAGCAATAGCTGTCAAAACAATTTGCTGTGACGAGAACTGTTCCAAGCACTTATCTTTGAAAATCTAGACTAAGTATTTTCTTTATTATTGTTGTTGTGGCTGTTGCTGGTTGATTTTGTTTCTTTTGTTTGTTTTAGAAATAAGAACAGATAAACTCATAGACACAGCCCTGACTTTTACCCAGAAAATCTCCCACTTTTAATGGGAACAATTTGATGACCATTCTAAATGTTGCTGGGTGACTCACTTTTTTTTTTTTTGGACATTTTAACTAAGGGGCCTTGACACTCAGGGCAAAGAAAGGGATAAAAGCATTGTGATTACAATGCAGAAGGCCAGGTTGCTCATGGATATGTTGCAAGAGAGAGCTCAGATCCAGATTTTGCCTGCAGCTCATTTCTATTTCTGGCTCTTCAGCAGTTTTGTTGCACAATCACAGCCAAGCAACTAGAAAATGTGGCAACTGGCAAATATGTCACCACCACAGAGGGGCTGGGCTGGGTCCCCTTTCTCAAGAGCACACATTGTTGGCCAAGCTGTGAAACAGTGACATTGTGCATGGAAAAGCTTACAATAAAACTGTGGTCTGTGCAACAAAATGTGGATCCTGGGACAAGAGAATGCAATTAAAGGTGACAGTACTGGAGAAATGCTGTCTTGGGAAGTGGTTTACATTTCTGAAATAAATGAAAGATGAGAAGAGTTTGGGTCCCATGATTTTCTTCAGGCAGAGATAAGGAAGTGTAGAATAAGTTTACTTAAAACAGGTGAAACAACCAAAGAAAGCAAGAAGTAAAAAAATATTCTTTGGAAAGAAGAGTATGAGCAGATTTTTTAACATTTATGTAACAGTGCTTAATGGAGGAGCATAAATATGTGTTTTAAAAGCTGCTTTCTTTTTTTTTTTCCCCCCCTTGGAGCCATTTAGATGTAGGAAACTGTTTTTTGGTGAGTTAGTAACAACTTAATAGCAGATAGCAGATAGTGTTCTCATATCAGGTAACCTATGGACATATCTCACCTTTTTTTGAGAAGTACATGTAAGAAAACTGTGAAAGAGAGGTCCAAGTGTTAACTGAGGTTGTCAAACAAAAAATAAATAAATAAACAGTATTGCTCTATAAATACACTTAGGAAATGTTTATTTATCTTCTTTCAGTACACCAAAGTAATCTGTTTTTACCAGTAATCCACTCTGCGGATGTGTCATCGTTGCCAGTGAGTGGGCAGGAATGCACAGCAATGTTACTATGCAAAAGTAACAGGCAGAGACAACTCTAAATGACTTCAGCATAGAAGGAAAAAACAAAAACAAAAACAAAAACAAAAAACTGTAAGGCTCTTACCACTCATCTTACCACTCATACAGAAATGTTCTGGTTCTCACTATTCCTACAGCCAGCCACATGATGTACGATGGGATGGATTATAGTTTTCAGATTTACCTGCCTTAGACTCAAAGTAGAACTGAAAGGGAACAGCTTGAATGTACATCATTAGATACTGTGGTTCTACTGTAAATAACCTACTAACACCCATTGCAGAGCATCTCTTTCTTCCAAGATAGTGGACAATGTCTGAGTCTTTAGACTATCTCTCGTCATCAGAACACATTATGAAAAACTTTCCAAACTAAGAATAAGAAAAATCTAATGAAGTTTGTGAGAGCTGTGAATTTTCCATCACAGCGGGTTCAAATGATCCTACATTAAGGCTGAGGGAGTCTATAACTTGAAATCCCTACCAGATCATCTTCTTTGTTGTTGGTTGTGGAAGTCTCACTAGCATTTCAGTTTGATCATCCAAAAGGATAAAATCAGTGAAACCATCCATACCATATCAAGGAAATGGCAGCAACTAAATGGAAATAACTTAATCACTAAGATGAGAAAAAAAATTGCAATCTTGAGCTGATGTTTGCGTTGTCTCAAAGTTTGCATTAAAATCTGGTGCTCCTTAACTGCCCACGTTAGGGGTAGAAAAGCATACCAAATGGAAGAGAAAGACTGCCAATATACCAGTTGGACATATGGTGATAGAAAATGATAGAAAATTTGTTTATTTCTTGGCTGGACATAATTTTTATTTCCAATTTGTAGAATTATCCCTTGAATCTAGTTTACATAAAAGGAATATCTAAAATATATAAATATTCTTTCAATAATATTTAAATATTAACTTATTTTTTCCAGCCTTGGGATCCATTATATCAATAATGTAGTTTGAGATCACCACAAAAGGATGAATCAATAAAAGTTTACATTATTACCCTAAATATAGGAATCACACATTACTTTTTTTCAAAATTACAGTGCTGTAGTTTCCTACTCTCTCAATGACATCCAATGATCTGGGCAAAGGGGACTGTTCATTATTTGTAAATTAAAAAGAAAAGTGGGGGGAGAAGAAGGAAGGAAGGAAGGAAGGAAGGAAGGAAGGAAGGAAGGAAGGAAGGAAGGAAGGAAGGAAGGAAGGAAGGAAGGAAGGAAGGAAGGAAGGAAGGAAGGAAGGAAGGAAAAGTGGAAAAGAAAAAAAGGAAAAAAATGAAAGGGAAAAAGGAAAGAAAAATGGAAATGGAAATGGAAATGGAAAAGGAAAAGGAAAAGGAAAAGGAAAAGGATCTGATGTATTAAGAGTGAGAAATGTTACGTTGCTGTTACCTAGAGCTAACACTCTTTGAGAAGAAAGAGAACATCAAGAGTGGAATGCTAAGACCGTGATGGAGGTTAATCACTGCTATTTTCCTATCAGAAAGAGCAAGAAGAGGTATTATTGGTGTTAGTCACTAATGGAAGGCTAGATATCAAGCACCAGCATGACCTGGCTTGCTCTTGCTTTGTTATGAACCTAATGACTGAAAGGACAGCTTTAATCAATGGCCATGGCACCTTCCCGTGAGGATTATCCTTTGACTCCAAGCACCAATACAGAAGGAAATGAGCTGGCATTGGCTAATATCTCCCACAACGCAGCTACATGGGAGCTTCACTGCCTTGACACTTTTCCCAGATAGTCACTGTGCTCTTGGGCCTTGCACAGTTAAAGATTAAGGCATTATGGTAGCGTAGTCCTCTAAATTCCAGTTTGCAGGATTTCTGCAGGGCAGCCAGGCCAATCATAGGTTTTTGGTGGTATTTCAGTCACAGACTACAGATTATAGCGTGCCCTGGGGTGCTCCATCCGCTGACACTCAAGGGTTGCCATGGCAACTTTGTGATAGAGAAGACAAGCATCTTTTGTGCAGCAAAAAGAAGTAGAAAATAGGCAGTGGATGCCAGGAGGTGGCTGTTGCCTTTGAGCTAATTACAGAAACTGTACAGACTGAGGTTGAAAGCAAAGAAAGACATGTTTGACTGAATATCAGGATATAATAAAATACATAAATTTCTTCTGAGAGGTACTGCTGTGAAATGCGACAACTCTTCATCTCAAAGTCATGCTGTGTTTTACCAGTGAGAAAGTATTTCAGGTTTCAAAGTTATATTGATGGAGGAGAGAGTCTGTTGAAAGACAATATACAAATTTATGAAGTCACTTAAAAATCCTCACTTACAGATAAATTCAACAAGATGTAGAACTTTGTGATAATTCTTTTTCTATATTATAAAGACCATATCTGTTATGTATTAACTTTCATCTATCACATGCATTCTCCAGTTTGAATAACCAAATTGTTTCTAATTTAGTCATGTTTACAATATAAACCTGATAGAGTTGCATTAAAAAACACTGGGATTATGGAGTAAAGCACACAAAGTTAAGAATTGCCAGAATTGTGCTTTTAAGTCATAGTTCACCCTCTAGGCCTGTATCTGTGTACTACTTTTAACTGCACACTATTTTACCCAGACCCCCACTTTACTACACAACCTATCTAGCATTCATTAAGAAACAGATGTCCAAGCCTTTTGAGTTTTGATTTTCTTTTTCTCAATTAAGCAGTGTGTAGCCTAATATATGATTTATTGAACACTCTTAAAATGTTGTCCTGAAAATGTGTCATCTTGCACTTTTCTTTGTGACAATCACTATAGCAGCTGTGTCCTGCAGGAATATTAATTTATATTCACAATGCAGAGGATTCAGTGAATGGTACCATCCTTCCTTATTTGACAGATGAGAAATGAAGGATTAAAGAGAGAAGGTACCTCATACACAGAGGTTTGCAGAACTATTTCTGAACTTATCAAGAACCTATTTATTTATTTTTAATTCTTAGTGTTATATAGCATTTAAGTGTCTAATGAGGACAGAAACAGAAGGCTGAACATGCAGACTCTTGCAAATCCAATCTCAGAATACAAAATTGGATTAACTTGAAAACAAGGACCAGAAAAGTAAAAACAAAGCATTCCCCAAAATGAAGCCTAGTTGAAGGGAAAAACCAACCAACTCCTGCCTAAAATCAGCCTAAATTGGAATATATCTCAGAAAGTGATTCAGACATCAAATGTGGTTTAACTTTGAAGGTACCCCAAACCAAAATAATCTTTTCAGAGGGCCATTACTTCTACTGAACTGGAAGATGGCAGGAAAATATTTATAATTTTAGGGGGGAGCAGCTGGGGAGAGGTACTGCAGTTGCCAGAGGCTGGGTAAGTATTTTGTGAAAAGATCCTGGTAGGCTTAACCTGTTCTTAAACTCTTACTTGTACTCAGCTTTGGTTATTGTTGTTAACAAGATGCTAACCTAGCAGGACCTTTGGCCATACTTTTTCAAATTGCTCTTGGGTTACATTCTTACAGCTTTCATAAAACCATAAGGAGCACTGGTGATAGTGAACTCTGCTCCTGTCTCGAATACAAAAATGGAGAAATTTTAACTATAAGGACTGAAGGTATTTGTTTAAAATTGTTTTTAACATTCAATTTGTAACAATTTAATATCATTTTTTTACTCTGAACTTTCCAGTATTATCTGTTATACAGCCTCTGTAAACTGATACTACATTGCATCACGTAAAACAACCTCTGTTTTTCTCCTTTTTTTTTTTTTTCCAGCACTTGATTCTTTCCAGGAATTTTTAATACCATACCTTGAGCAAGCCCGTCAGATCTGGCCCTGGCTGGTTGGTGCAGCTGTGATTGGAGGTATAGTTACTGCTGTGCTCTCTAGCCTCATTCTGGCCTGCAAGAAGAAAAGAGCAGGAACTTCTCCAGAGATACAACCCTTACTCACAGAAAGTGAAGATTACAACAATATATCTTATCAATCCCATTTCTGAAGACCTCCAGTAACTCAATGATGTTAGTAAGGTGCTAATCAAGCATTCAGTGTTTGATTCATGTTTACAAACACCTTGTTGAGGTGTGCTGTAAAAGCAGGCTGGACAGTTTTGTTCCTCATGCCTCTTGTAATCTCCAGTGTTCCAGTAACTTATCAGATACACTACTCCAAAATCTCTCAGATCCAACATGTTACCATGCCACCCAAGGAACACCTTGTATTTCCAATGCTTGATTAAATAACGCTTCTATGAACCTGACTGCCTTGTGTGTTGGTTATTCAAATGTATAATTCTCTGCTCTTTTATTTGCTTTTTTACATCTGTAGACTCTGATCTTATAGGCCAATCCATGTGAAGAAATTCACAGGGCACAAGTAGGTGCATGGATTTAGTGAGAGGCACCTGACTGCAAGATCAGTGCTACATTCATCCTGTTCTTCAGAGCCTCATAGTTTAGTGAGAGAAATGTGCTGTGTCTCTGAGCAGAGTGAATGACCCAGAGACACATTTTTCTTTTAGGTTATATTTTCCTTCCAGCTCCAGTAATGCCCTGTTTGTCCTTGATTGAACATCAACAGCAGCAAGTGGGCTCTAAGGAACTGCTTCTCACTTGTCTCAAACATTCCAGTTAGTCTTCTGCTATATCATTGTCCATTTGTCTGGGGTGCAGAGGGGTTTTTAGGAGATGAAAACTAGTCTCACTGTGTATATTCCTCTTCAGTTTGTCTTATAGTTTTTTATATCATGGTTGACTTATGGTTGCTCAGCATGCACATATTCCATACAAGCAATACATACATGACAGGTATGTAATTACATGATGAGCCTTAACCCAAAAGGAATGCTAATTTTCAGGGATGGAGACACCAAGTGGCTTTCAGTAGTTCCAAAACACATCTCTAGCAAAAAGTGTAAATTCACACAGTGGTCCCTGTTGCGCTTTAACATTGTTAGGTAGCCAAGCATCACCATGACACTCTCTCACTCCCCCTCCTTAACAGAATGGGAGGAAAATACGATGAAAAAAACCTCATGGGTTGAGATAAAGACAGGTAGATCACTCAACAATGACCATCATGGGCAAAACTGTCACAGTGAAAGGGACATAAATGTAATTTAATGCCAATGAATACCAGACTAGAGCAGTAAGAACTAAAAGCATCTTAAAACCACCTTCCTGCCCCATCCATTCTCTTCCACCTCCTCCCCCCAAGTGGTTCAGGGGAACAGGGAGTGGGGGCTGTGGTCAGTCCCTGATGCTTCATCTCCGCCGCTCCTTCACGGTCACTCTCTGCCCCTGCTCCACTTGGGGTCCCTCCCACAGGATGCCATACTTCCTGAACTGAGCCTGTGGGGGCTGCCCACAGGCTGCAGCTCTTCAAGAACTGCTCCCACATGGCTTCGTATCATGGGGTCCACCCCCCAGGAGCAAACTGCTCCAGCACAGGTCCCCCACGGGGAGCAGCTCCTGCCAGGCCATCTGCTCCTCTCCACAGGTCATTGGGGAATTTCTACTCCGTGACTGGAGCACCTCCTGCCCTCCTTCTGCACTGACCCTGGTGGCTGCAAGGCTGCTTCTCTCAACATTTTCTGACTTCTCTCTCCCAGATATACCTTGCATGTAAACCCAATACAGTCCATAAATGATCTATATAGTGAGTCTGGCTCAGAGAATTCCCATCACTGCCTGTTCTTCTTTTAAAAAAATAGTGGATCAAGATAAGGTCCATGCATGTGGTGCTGGAGTGACCAGCTCTGCCAATGGCAATACTGTCATCTGAATTTATTCCAGGCATTCAAGATAGTCTTATGGTGAAAGTGGTATATTTAGCCTCTGGGAAATGAAGTCATGAGCACCTTGAAGGATGTGAGGAGTCACAAACAGGTCCAGGGGAGTTGTGAGAGGGCTCAGGGAGGGAAGGTGAGTGGGAAGGAAGTGCAGACACGGCCTCATTGTAAAATGAGGTAAACATGTCCTTTGACCATTGGTCTGAGTGATATTTCCTAGTCAACAAATGACAAGGGACCTCTCAAATAAGCTATTTTCTCTCATAACCGCCTACTGTAAGTATTGTTATGGACCTTTGAAATACATTATTTTTGTATTTTTCATCTGGGCACCTAAATTGATTCATTTCCATTTGGGGGTGATTGCACTGTAATTGGTTTCTGAAGTACAGGAACAACAGTCCTGCTTAACAAACTTAATTTCCTTTTGTTACAAATTTACCCATCTGGTTTATCAAGGGAAGCCAGTAGATGTGGTCTTTTTGAATTTTAGCAAAGTTCATGATACTGTCTCTTACAGTGTCCTTCTGGAAAAAATGTCCAGCTGGACATGTATGATATGCAATGGGTGAACAATTGGCTGATGATTGGGGCTCAAAGGGTTATAGTAAATGGAGTTACATCAGACTGGTGGCCAGACACTAATGGGGTTCAGTGGAGCCCCATTTTAGGGCCAGTTCTATTCAATATTTTTAGAAATGAACTGAATGCAAGGCTCAAATGCATGCTAAGCAAGTTTGAAAATTAGGAGAAAATGTTGGCTTCCTAGAGGGAAAGGAGAGGACTTGCAGTGAGATCTTGACAAATTAAAGAGCTGGGCAATCACCAACAATGTGATATTTAACAAGAGCAAGTTCTGGATTCTGCATCTGAGATTGGGTAATCCTGGCTGTTCACACAGATGTGTGGACAAGTGGCTGGAGTGTAGCCCAGCAGAGAGGTATCTGGGGGTTTGGTTGGTGGTAAGCTCAGTATGTATCAGCAGCGTGCCCTAGCATCCAAAAGAGCCAACTGTATCTTGGAATGCATTAAGCACAGTATAGCTAACCAGTCAAGTGATGTGGTTGTCACATTTTACTCAGAATTGATGTGGCCTTACCTTAAGAACTGTGTACAGTTTGGGGCTTGACCACAGAAGAAAGATATTATTGGAATGAGTATAAAGGACTGAAGGAGGGCTACAAAGATGGTGAAGGGTCCATATGAGGAGCAGCTGAGGTCTCTTGGTTTGTTCAGCCCAGAGCAGAGCAGGCTGAGGGGAGGCCTCATGGCAACCTGCAGCTCCCTCATGAGGGGAGTGGAGGGGCAGGCTCTCTGGTCTCTGGAGACAGTGACAGGACCCGAGGGAATGGCATGGAGCTGGGACAGGGGAGGGTCAGGCTGGGTGTTAGGGAAAGGTTCTGCACCCAGAGGGAGGTTGGGCACTGGGACAGGCTCCCCAGGGTAGTGGTCAGGGCACTGAGCCTGCCTGAGTTCAAGAAGTGTTTGGACAATGCTTTAAGATATAAGGCTTGATTCTGGGGAGATCCAGTGTGGAGCCAGGAGTTGGTCTCAATGATCCTTGTGGGTCCTTTCCGACTCAGGGTATTTTTTGATTCTAAGACAACTCTTTATAGGGCAGAGACACAGAAACAAAAGGGGCTGGGAACATTTGTTGAGAAGGGTCCTCCCAAAACAGAGGGTTATATAGAGGATGTGCTTCTGAGATTTCTCACATCAAAGTGTTAATAACCCTCTACTCCTGTGGCAATCCTGCTTTCAAGGAGCATACAAGGACATCTGCAGTCTCCCAGCTATCTGTCTCTGAACTGTAACAATCACATAAACTGACCAAGTGGAAGGTGGAAATCCCATTAACGAGAGAAGGAAAGCTCACCATTGACACCCTCAAATCTAACCATATCCCATCCCCAGGAGCTAAGTGATTGACTTGTGCCCACTGAAGCTGCTCCACTGCTCTGATTAAGGAAGGCATGGACTGAAATTGCCTCCATCTCAGCAAAGCGAAAGCCTTTTGTTTTCCTTTGTGAAAAACTCTGGTGCCAAATCCAAAAGATTATTTTCCTTTGGCTCATGACCAATGAGCTGAGATACTAGTAGATGAATGCTTTCCAGTATCTTAGAAAGTACTAAAAATAAACAGATTGCATGGAATCTTAAATGATTCCTGGCATTGAGGCACAGAGAGGAAGAAAGGAATTATATTATGATAATATTTCAAATGGTCAGTTCAGTCATTTAATTTATATTTTGTATAATCCAGAATACCCTATTGGTAGAAATAAATACTAGCAGCAGAATTTAAACAGCCATATTTAAATTTTGACTTCATAAATGTTAATTGGCTTTGAAGTCTGATAAACAGAAAGATTTTATGCAGTCTATTAGAGAATTCTCCACAAATTCTACAAGTAGCAACTATTTGTTTTATTTCTCTGAAGTACTTTAACTAATTAAAATGTGAAGAAAAAATGTCTGATATGCCCATGTCAAAAAAAAAAAAAAAAAAAAAAGCAAACAACCTTTGGTTCTCAGTGATTCCTCTAAAAACCTTGCTTGATGTGTTCAGCAACCAAGGTTTGGCTAAATATATCTTTCTTGACTCTAGTATTTTTATCCTTCTGAACAAATACAAAAAAAAAAAAAAAAAAAAAAAAAAGTAACAATATTTCTGTAAAGATCTCTAGGTGCAAAGAAGGGTGGAATTAAAATTAAAAAAGTGGTTTTATTTTATTATTATTATTATTATTTTAAGCTGTAACTTTTTGCAGACACCTAAGCAGCACAATAGTTTAGGAATCCTGGACTCCACACTCGGACTCAGCTCTAGTGGGCAGATGGAGAGCTGGGAGTACACAAACTGTGGAAGCCACAGCAGAGTTAAGATCTACACACTTTAAATCTATGGAGGCAGCATGAAAATCCCATGAACTCCCAGGGTCTTTGCAGGCAGAGATATATCTCCTGCAGAA
The DNA here is from genome assembly GCF_964211825.1 of Aythya ferina. NCBI lineage: Eukaryota > Metazoa > Chordata > Aves > Anseriformes > Anatidae > Aythya > Aythya ferina. The sequence continues at coordinate 9,373,137 of NC_140296.1, forward strand.
ACTCTGCAGCTGGTAAAGTTCTGTGCTTCCCCTTGTTTCACTGTGGTTTATTGTTTTATTGGAAGTTTGTTGAAAGCAATGCCCATCTGCACAATATTTCCGTCAGTAAAATGTTGTTTTTATTTGGAAGGATGTTCTGATTGAAAAATCCTAACTGTATTAAGCAAGTTTATCTTGGCCTCTGCAATATTGCATGGGCACTTTATATCTGTGGTGATATAAAGGCTGAAGAGGCTACCTCATTTTTCATATCTGCTAAGGTCATTTTTAGCAAAAGTCAACCCCTTGAAAAGGCCATGGCCAGCAGGCATTTCCGATCCAATTCCTCAGTTGTTGGTGTCTTTGCTACAGAAAATCTTCACCAGCATACCACCCTTGACCACAGCAACTCCTCGTGTGCGGAAGGATGAAAGTGAAGCTTTGGATCACTATGTCTTCTAAATCATTTTTTCCCCCCTCTCAGCTCCTGGCCATCTCTTCATGCCCCAAAGCACTGAATTCGTAATTCATACCCCATGATCAAAGCTTGTGACCTACAAGTAAAGATCTCTTTATACTCTACTCATTTTTTTTCCAGAACTTCTACCAATTCCCAGGCAAGCTTTTTCCTTTCCTTTTTCTTCAGAGGAGGATCTAACAGCTTCTTTTCTGCCCCCCAGAAATTTCATCACAGAGACCTCACGCTAACACCAGGTGATGAAAGGGAATTTGTTTCTCTTTCATTCTTGTAGACATATAGCCTAGCCATTTTCCCCTTTAATTCCCATTCTCTGTTTGACCTGGAGTTCATGTCTGTTTTGACAGGGGACAAACAAGGTAGCCCTGTTTCAAACAGTCAACGTGTTCTGTGGCAGGGACTAAACAGTACAGTGTCTATTAATCTAAGTAACTAGAACAAGGTTAACACAAGCAACACATCCCTGTTCTTTCTATTATTGTGGGGTTCATACTTAGACCACTGTCTCAATGATAGTTTGGAGACAAAACTCTCTGTAAGTATATCTGACTCTGAGCAATGTAAACCCCACTGGACCTCCTTCTGATCAAGCTGTTCAGATTCTTCCAGACTGAGAAGTGAACACCACTGGGAGGTGGGGATTCACTTAAGCAATATTAAAGCAACTATTCTGGGACAGGATAAATTGTCTTGCAGACATGCATCCTTCCCATAGACTTTTTGGAGGACCTTAGGTGCTACCTTCAACCTGACACCTAGTTTGAGGATGGTTCAGGAAGGAGAGGATTCTTAAAGCACCTTGGCATGAAAAGTTTTTTGGCACACCTCACCCACACTTGCACGGTATGTGCTTTCTACCTACAAAGTGAATAGCACATTCCCTTTCTTCTCAGGGCCATGTTCAGGCTCATGCTTACTCCTCAGACATACATACATAAGTTACATGTTGAAGGACCAACCTCTCCTTTTTGTAGATGCTTCTCTGAGATGAATGTAGGAGCTCCTGCTTTGCTTTAAACGGGGATTCTCTGAAGGTACTTGTCAGATGAGGATCACACCAGTGTCTAGGGATGTATCATGTTGCTTCACATAATGAAACAAAAATACTGTATGGCTGTCATTCAGTAATCTATAGGATACTTACCTCGCTACTTCATTACTCAGTACAGTATGGCTCTCGCCTTTGTAGGAGGAGACTGTTACCTCTGTGGAGTCTTCCATTTTCTCTCCTTCATCTCTTTCTTTCCCAGAATGTTAAGAGTCACATTTTATCAAGACAGGACTACGAGCAGCTGTCAATATTTTTCTTTCTGTTTTCCCTCCTGCCTTTTCCCAAAATTTGTTTTTAGCACCTGTCCTCTCCATCGAGCTACATCTGTAATTCACCATCTGTGTATACAAACGTGTGTAGGGATGCAAGTCATTTTGAATTAGTCTCCATAGTGAGCTGAAAATTGGCAGCAATGAGACCTTGTCATTGCAAATGGTCTTTTCCTGTAATTTTTGTAATAAGCTCTGAATTAGAAATGAAGTTGCTATTATGAGTATAGAAAACCAACCTATTTCTGCATATCCATCTTGCAGCCATTAGGCTTTCTGATAACCCATTTTTTAATATATGAACAGTTCCCCATGAGTCTGCCTGCTACCTCCTCTTCTTGAGGACATCAGGCGGGCAGAACTCATGGAGCCAAAAAGTTCTGGAAATCATTGGATCAGGGAAAATAAACATGGAGACTACTTCTTTTCCTGCACACAGAGAAAAAAAATCCCCTTTGAAAGAAGAACAATTCAGCAATAAACATTAATTATAGACCCTAGCTTTGGCCTGGCACTATGGATCATCAGCCTTTCTGCACCTTGATTCAGACTTACGTGGCTTTACTCTTCTGTCACCACATGCTGCACTGATCTGTCCTTCAGAGATGGGCTCAGTGGTGGAATTGTCCTGCCTTACTGAGGTTGGTATGGCAATGGCAATGCAAGGCAGCCCACAGGGTTGGTCCCTAGCCATTGCTGTCTGAGTGAGAAATATAGGTTTTAAAGGAATTTGGATGTATAAAAACACCTTCCTGGTTTTTATTACTGTTTTCAAGTAAAAGAGCCATGCTCCAGCAATAATAAGCAAACAAGGTATTTTCAGGTGGATTACATATTGTGGACAAATTTTCACACATTTTCCTGCAATCATAACAATGTTAAAATGCTTCTGGTTTGAATTGCTTCTTGGAAAAACCTAAGCACAACCATTTTACTGTGCTACATTTTCTAACTGCTGTACATCTTTCCAAGCACTTCTGACAACAGTGTCATAAATATGAATAAGGGAAAATAGTCTGCAGAGCCTCTTAACTCTTAGGGCAAAGCCATGCACCAGGCTGTCCTTGCCTCGCATACCAATACAACCCTCCTTGTAATCAGATTCTGTTTTTCTCCACCAGCAACTGATGCTGATGAGCTTCTTTACGACATTAAGGATATTACTCACCTTCATTCCTCTGTGCAAGCCATTATAAATAAATAGTCCATACGCCCCAATGAAGAAAATACATTTCTGGAAAAAGTGCTAAAAGCTTATGCTCTTTGCAAGCAAAGACAAGAACACTGCAAAAATGTGCTGGCTATTTTGTCACAGAGCTGAACATGTCAGGAAGATCTCCTAATAAGGACTTGAAGGCTTGGGCTGTCTTCTCATAAATTTACTGGGAGATTGGCATGGTGGAAAATACTAGTCTATTAATGATGCTCTGTTAAATTTACTGTGGGCTGATTGCATTGTCAGGTGACCTGACTATACCGAATGAAATATATATATGGTTAGATAGCTGGAAAAGTATCAAATGGCTGAGATCATTACAGTATCTGTATATGGAACTATTTATTGGTGCAATTATGAGCCATGACTTTTTTTTTATTATTTTTTATTACTGAAGCCTGAAGCACAATGCATATTTGTTTACATGGCAAGGTTTTGGTAGCAAGGGGGATGCAGGGGTGGCCTCTGTGAGCAGAGCCCAGCAGCTGCCCAGTGTCAGATCAGAGCCAGCTCCAGATGGCTCCAAAAGGGACCCACTGCTAGCCAGAGAAGAGCCATGAGTGACACTGGTTGGACCTCTGGGAGAGCAGAGTTAAGGAAGGAGAAATCTGCTGTGCTACAGCAGCTGGGAGAGTGGGGTGAGAGCTGAGAGAGAAGCAACCCTGCAACCCCAAGGTGAGTGCAGCAGGAGGGCAGGAGGTGCTCCAGGCATGCAGCACAAGTTCCCCTGCGGCCCGTGGAGAGGCCCCTGGTGGAGCAGGCTGTCCCCCTGCAGCCCATGGGTCCCACATGGAGCAGATCTCTACGCTGCAGCCCGTGGAGGAGCCCCCGGTGCAGCAGGTGGATGTGGCCTGGAGGAGGCTGCGGCCCATGGAGAGCCCCCTCAGGAGCAGACCCCGGGCCGGAGCTGCAGCCCGTGGAGAGGAGCCCACGCAGGAGCATGGGGTCTGGGGGGAGCTGCCGCCCACCTGTGGGGGACCTGTGCTGGAGCAGTTTGCTCCTGGGGGATGGACCCCCATGATATGGAGCCATGTGGGAGCAGTTCCTGAAGAGCTGCAGCCTGTGGGCAGCCCCCACAGGCTCGGTTCAGGAAGGATGGCATCCTGTGGGAAGGACCCCACATGGAGCAGAGGCAGAGAGGGACTGTGAAGGAGCAGCAGAGATGAAGCATCAGGGACTGACCGCAGCCACCATTCCCCATTGCCCTGCGCCACTCCTCGTGGAACATGTGGAAGATAATGGATTGGGGAAGGTGGTTTTAGTTTGCTTTTAGTTTCTCTCTGTTCTAGTCTGCTAGCGATAGACAATAAATTACATTAATTTCTCTATGCTGAGTCTGTTTTGCCCTTGATGATCATTGTTGAGTGATCTCCCTGGCCTTATCTCAACCCTTGAGTCCTTTTCATTGCATTTTCACCTGTACTTTCTTTGAGGAGTGGGAGTGAGAAGGCGGTTGTGGTGGATTTCAACTGCCCAGCAGGGTAAAACCACCACAACATTGTAATGTGATAAAGCTACAACCATTAGCTGACAGCAAGAAACATACATTCATGGTGTCAGAGAGGTGCTATATAAATGTATTTTTACTATTTTAGTGAAAGTTGTACAACATGCATGTATATATGTGTGCATACAGCTGTATGTGTGTAGACAAGCCCTATAAGGACTCTTTTTCCTGCTCTCCTTTCATATGGGTGACATTACAGACATTGTATAAAGAGAAGGTGAATCTGGTTTGTCAAATCAGAACAGTAGCCATTTGTTTTCACTCTGACCTTGTTAATTAATGCCACAGTGACCACAGGAGACATAGGCCAGCAAAGAATCTGGGCTTCATGTCCTGTTAAAGCACCATGGACTTGAGAAGCTGCTTTAAAATTCTTAGTAGTTTTTTAATTCTACAGTCTGAAGTCCCAGTTATTTAATCCAGAGGGTTGACTGTCAAAGTACCAACCTCCCATTAGCATTCAGGGAAAATCAGGCTCTCGACAACTCTCATTTAGGTGCCTAAATCAAAATGAGACATTTTTGTCTTCCATTCTGCTATCAGACAAGTTGCTTGGAACTTTTAAAAATGAAGTCACTTATATAAAAGAAGAACTTACTCCTTTCAGTGGTACAAAGATGCTTAAATCCACAAGGCTAGATAGCCAGGCTTAAAAATTATGGTCTTTTGTCTCATCCTAGGAGACATGGTATTCTAGCACCCTGAACAGGGATGCCTTCAGGGAGGTTGCCACTTTAGAAAATGTGTATAGAGGTATGGATATGCATGACAGATCAGGGAATCACTGCAGTCATCATAGTTAAGGTGCCATTATACTACAAGAAGATGCATCACTGTATATAGTTAGAGGAAGGCTTGTTTGGAAAATGTATCTAAAGAAATATCAGAAACTTTGAGCTAACAAAATTAATTTCCAGGAAAAGCAGAATGGTTTTTGAGGAGGGAGACAGGACAAGTTGTTGGTTATTCAGACCATCAGTCATCTGTCAACAATGCACAATTTCATATTAGAAAGTGCAGTTATTAAGCTCAGTCTAATGCAAATGCATATGCTAAACAAGACATCATAAAGGGTAATGACAAATCACGGAGCTATTCAATTCATGGGAATTAAATTTGGGAGGAGTTGGAAAAGGGAAACAGATGAAAATTGCAGATTATGTGAACTCATCTCACATACAAAAATGATAATGGGTTTTCAAGAGAAACAATCCAAGTTGCACTGACTGCAAATTATTTCAGTGTGCCAATCTTCAGCCTTCCTGAAACATCCAGTTGCATTTAATGCCTTTTTGGGCACATGTAAGTTTAAGTATTATGCTCACTGCGATGAACAGGGCTCTAATTGGATGGTATGGCTGTTCACCAGCTCTTAGGAGTCTGGTGGGACCAGCATCAGGGTACAGATCCCTTTCACCTCAAAATTCAGAATCAGAAACAGGTGAGGAACCACCTGTGTGTGCTCCTCAAATACTCTCAATTTTGTAACATGTACTCACTCCTTCTTCAGCTGATCCTCTGGATAAGATACTGCAGGAGCTAGTTCACACCTAAAGATTTTGTATCCTGAAATGCAAAAAGCCAGGTCAAGTGAGCCAGACCTCCTTGCAGGTCTTCAAAGGCTTTCACATCTCCCTAGTGGTTATACAAGAAAAGTGTTCATTTACTTTAGGAAATCTGGTACATTAACTAACTGAAATCTGTGAGAGGTTGGCACCTGAGCTAAGGGGACAGCTGCTGTTCAGCCCCTGGCTGCTGTTTTTTACCTCTAGAAAGGCTCACCTGTTTCTGTGAGCAATCTCTGCCTGTCATTGCCCACCCTTCTGCTCACTGTGATAACAAGAATTTATCATGATCAATGATGCCTATACAGAGGTGAAAAGGAGACGAAGAAACAGAATATTTGGCTTATGATAGAAAAACATCAAAAGGCTGCAGAACTTTGCTTGTTGTCCAGTGCAAGGAGAGCTCCCCTTGTTGCTTCAGCATTTTTAGCTAGGCTTTGTCAAAATAAATAGTGGCCCAGTTTTTGTGCTCCCCCTCCCTTACTCTTGTTCCAACAATGAGATTTTCCTCCTGACCAAATGCATTTGTGAAATGTGCCATTTCCCATAAAAACTCTCCAAATAGCAGACAGAGAATCAAAGCTCATGAGTGAAAACACATTTTTGCCAGACCTCATTACTTGGCCAGAGTAAGGTGAACGGGGATATTATTCTAAATGAAAAACACTGTAATTTGAAAATATTGGTATTTCCTATGATAACTCTGCCCAGCATGCCATCGACACTGTGTTAAGTATAAACAAACACTTTATCCATTTCCACTGCTCAAAACCTCCTTCACTGGTAATGTTAACTTCCTGTACATGTTTATACCATAACAAATGAGAATAAAGGAGAAGGAATTGAAGGAATTGAAATATTTTTTTTTCTTCTCATCTTGCCACATTTAAACTCCTCATCATGGAGGGATGGTACCCTTCTGGCAGCATTTTATCAACACCACTCTGGAAAGAGAATGTGACAAATACAACCTTGAGATTGATATATGCAGTTTAATTGTGTATCCTTACTTCTCAAAAATAAATAATGAACCAGAACTTTTGACAGCAATTCTGAAAACTCAAGAGTCTATACACTTTTTTTTTTTTTTTTCCACTGAAATAATACATGTTTTACATGGAATTTTCATGAAAAAACATAACACTGCCAATGCAGAAATAATTAGGTGGACAGTTACCAGGACATTCAACATTTTGCAGAGTGATTGAGTGGGTGCCTTGGACCTTGGTGCACCACCAAGACTCCTAGCAACATTTCTGAGAAGTGGATTATGAATTTTAAAACAATTTGGTTTCAGATACGCTGTAAAATCGGCAGTGTCTTGAAGATCATAGTAAAATATCAGCTCTCTATTAAGTTCTATCAAAAGCAATGTGGTCTGAGCAGGTACTTCAAATAAAACACACTGTAAAATACTTTACCAGACTGAGCAGACTAAAGCAAATGCCCACTTTGTTTCACTCAGTTAGGACCTCAAGTGCTCATATTAAGTCAGAAGGATTTCTATACACTTCTGGTATGGGAGGGAACTTTGTTCCTCATTGATTTTAGTGGGTTCATGCAGCTACTGTTTTCTATTCCCACTGTGCTCTAAAAGGGCAAAGACATGATGCAGAGTACAAGGGAATGGTGTTCTCCTAAGTTACAGTAGCAGCATGACTGCGTATGAGAATTAAATAAATTCATCCTGCTTCTGGGATGGTCACACAATCAGAGATACAAAAGGAACGTATCTGTCACAGTCCTTCATTTCAAATGATTTATCAGAAACTCCACGAGATGGCACATGAAGTAAGCACATGACTAAAATGTACAGAAAATGGCTCTGGGTGACTAAACAAGGGTGTCTAGCATCATTTTGGTACTTCTGGCTTGCTGTTCCAGAGGATCATGGGTGTTCTGTAGCATATGTGTTTAAGCAGTGAAATCCCATCTTCCCCTGACAGCAGTAATATCTATGCATATATGCACATACACAATGCTTCCATGATTAAAGCAGTATTCCATTAATTAAAACCAGGTCACAAACAGCAACTCAACCATGTTTTGATCAGTCTTGGAATGCTTGTTTATTCCAAAGTCATGAAGCATCCTGTAAAACAAATACCTTGAGAGTACAGTGCTATAATTACATGACAAGTAAATGTATGGTGCTTTGTCAAATACAATACGAGACATAAACTCAAGTTAGGGCGTCCTGCTAGTATAACAGAATGCAACAGTAACATCTGAACAGCAACAGAACTCAGCAGCTGAATACTTTACTTGCCAGCATTGCCATTAACATAAAATGGCTAACTCAGTCTAATATTTTTGGAAAGAAGCATCTTTTCCTTACTGCAACCAGGATCTTGCAATTTAGCTAAACAAGTTTGAAAAGAAAAACTAGGGATTCACAAGCACTTGGTATAATAACAGGCTGTGATGCCAGGCAAAGTCAAGTGTGACCGCGGCAAACAAAACATGAGATTTTAATGCAGCTGGGTATCAAAACTTCAGAGAATTTGGATTCCTCATGTTTCTGAAAATCTAAGGAGAGTGGTTGGTTTGTAAGTTAACTCTACAAGAACATCAGATAGAGTCCTGGATTCCTCCCTATCTTATCTCTTCTTTAGCCAATAGTTTGCACCTGCCCTCACAACACTGTGTAATTAAGAAAGGGGCACTAAGGGAAAAGATTTCTCCATGACTCAGAAAAAGGAGAGAGAATAATAACAAAACAAAACAAACAAGACTTTTTATGATCAATTTTGTACCTGTGCCTTGTTATGCATCTAACTGGTAAACATTTTGCTTCATTTGATGGGGACACGTGGAGTCAAAAATCTTATTGCTTACAAGAAGGTCTACTAGGCACGCGCTCATAGTAGAGACTTATTTAAATGCTTCCAGCCAGTGAAACACAGGTCCTGTGTCTTGCTGGGGGGCAGCAAACTGAAGCTACAAAACGGGGTATTTCATATGACAAGGGTATGACTTACTATTGGCAGGAACCCTCTAAGTACTACTCTTGTTCTTAAAGCCAAGCCTGGGGGAAAAAATATAAATTAAAGTTCAGGACCAAATTTTGCTTTCTGTTCCACTTGGAAACTAAGCAGTCATTACCCTTCAAAGAATCATACCACATCCTGATCTATAAAAACATATGAACAGATTGAAATTGCATTAATGTAAACAGGGATCTCTGAAAAGAACACTGAATCCTTACAAGCATGGATATTTATTTATTTACTTTCCAAAATGGTTATCTTGCACATTGTATACAGATAAAGAGGTAAATGTCACCTTCCTTTTTAATACTTTCTTTTTAATTCAGCTCTAGTAGGAAAATTAAATAATTACAGAATTGGAAATTCAGGACAAATTTTCTGGCCTCTTGCTTTTGGGACAGGGAAGAGACTGCATAAGAATAAGGGAAGAATATGGTCCGTAGTGAAACAGTTTTCCTTTCCTAAAAGGAAAACATTGGGAAGTTGAATGTTATTTATTGCTTTTTCCAAATTTCAGTGATGTAGATATTTTCATCTAAAGTCAATCCTTCCCAAGACTGGATTGTGGTTAATTATTTTCTATCCATGTAGCAAACTGGTCCACTGAAGTCATTTAACAGTGTGACCACAGGCCAAGGTCTCCACAGGACACCCAAGTCTTGTATCAGTGCACCCCAGCTCTTGGACACTAGCCACATTAAGCTCTTCCACATCTTCTGAGTCCCAAAGTATCCAAAGTGAGATTGAAATTGTCTTCCTCCTTTCTATAACTCTATATCCTCATCAACTCACAAGCCATTATGAGGTAACCTGTGGCTGAAGACAATGCCCAACACGCTGCCTGCCCTCAGCACGTGTCTCTCCCAGGAGGTCTGGTGGGTGCCAACAAGTCCAGCAAGTCCCCAGCAGCCTACTCATACCTGGGCTCAAGTTATAGGGCAGCCCAACTCGAAATGTGTCACAAATACCATCTTGAGGGGTCAGACAGACAAATTACTAAAGGTGCTTTGCTTTAAAAGGCATTCACTTATCTAAGCTCAGATTGTGGTAGTGCCTCGTGTAGTTTGAACAGTACTTTTCATCAGTGAAGGCTGGGAAGAAAAAAAAAAAAAGCCACACACACACACAAAACAAAACAAAACAAAAAATCACAAAGAATGTTTTGCCATTAGAAATTAATAGTTTGCTGCAGCTGAATGTGGTGTGTGCTGTTTTCCAGAAATTTCTCCTTCTCAAAGAAACTTCGAAGAATCTTTTTTTTTTTTTTTTTTTTTTTTTTTTTTTAATAAATAGAGATGTTTGGGACATGCTGAAATTTCCTAAGCAAATAGTCGGTGGATTTTTTTGTTCTGAAAATACTACATAAATACTGTAAAATCATAGAATCTTAAAGAAAACCACGCACAAGAACATATGCACATTCTGAAATAAATATAGCTGGCCCTATCTATGTATCTCAGTTTGAATAAAAATGCCACAGTTATGACTTTTCTCCTAAATTCTCACAGACCAAGGAAACCTTTCCTTACCCACATGAACTTCATCAAATTTGCTCTTGCAAGTGACTAGAAGGAACATGGGGAGGGAAAAGCTCAGTAGGATTAAGGGTCTCGCAGCCTAGCACTGGTGCGCTAAAGCTAATTAAAACTAAAGAGAAAAAAAAACAGTTAGTAAGCCGAGAGCTTCAACAACACAAGAATCCTGGAAGAAGCTCTTTGTTGCCTCTGAATCTCAGTAAAGCTCTGCCCTTCTGCAGCTGCAGCAGCATCAGTGCCTCCTTCTCAAGGATGCAGAGCAGAACATATGTATTGGGAGTGGTCTGCTTAACAGCACAATCCTTCTTCTCTCTCTTTATAAACAATGAGCTCTCAGGCTCCCTGAAGCAAAGGAACCAGGTGAGGAAACATTTAATCAGTGAAAGGAGGAATTTATAGGCAGTTGATAAACTAGGAGCTGTATGGAGATAGAGGATGTCATTGTAAGAAGCAACCACTTCCATCACTGCCCACTGTCCTGCAACACCTATGCGTGAAAGCAGAAACATGTCAGGGATGGCCACAAATGATCTGAATTTCACCAGATGGGTTCCTGTTGCTCATACACCAGATGATATAATCTTTGTTATTACTTGTTTTTCCCATTTTCTGTTTTCCCATCATTGTGGCACTGCCTCTCTTCCCATTCTAAAAAAGTATCTTCAGGTTTAGGATCCTGCATCCCATCACTTACCTAAAGCTAGTCAGAGTGATTAGAAGACCCTCCGTGGATCAGGTACATTATAAGAGTTACAAAGGCTAGTGTCTATGGCCATGACTATGGCTATGACTAAACCAACCTCAGCACTTTTCACAGTAGAATTTTCCTGAGTTAAGAGACGCAGAGGATGGGAGAAGCCTCAGACACAATGTGTGCTGTTGAAGCAGGGAAGTGACAGCAGAAAAGGAAGACACTAGATGATCTTTAAATGTCCCTTCCAACCCAAACCATTTTGTGATTCTGTGATTATATGACATACAGATGAGTTTGTTTCCAGTAATCCAGAGGTGAGAGCACCACTCCATACACCAACTGGAGGTATGCAGAGAGAAAAAGATGGAGCTGAAAGCTCAGCTTTCACAGAGTGGGAAAAGGCTGAGATTAATGAAAGCACCAATGCCTCCAGCTCCAACAGACAATGATACTTCACTGTCGGGTGGAGACCCTTTGCCACACTGCATCTAAGCCACATTTTTTATCTTTCCTTTAGGGCATTATGTTTATTAAGTTTATCTCAAAAAGCATGAGTTGACCAGTTACAAGTGTTCAAGCAATCAAAAAGAATGCCATGAGTGAATCTTCCTATTATTTTTTTTTTTTCATCAGCTAATTATGTTGTTCTGACACAACAAAGGAAAAACATGGCACTTGTACCTTCTCTGCAGAATTCTCTCTTTGTTCCCTGTGAACACTAGTACAAATATGGGTGGGTTATATACATTTACTGATGGAAATTGGCACTCATCATCCTTACCTGTTCAGGTAAGGTTTCCTTACTAGGAAAGTACATGTTTTTGAGCATCTGACCCCTAATAATAACTCCCTGCTCCCCAGTCACTGAGCAACTTGCTTTTTCAGAGCCAGAGAAATACAAAGGGTGTGTCCATACCCTCAGTTAGCCAGGCATCTGAGACTGCACTCGTGTCTGAGACCAACTCATCACCTATGGAGTTTGCCCTCAGGTATGACAGGTCTAGGCTGCAAGCTGGACACTGCACACAGGTGGCTAACCCAGCTGCATTAAAAACTGTTTTCATCTCACACTGCAGACTCAGTCTGAGAGCCCTCAACTTTCCCCAATGCTAAGTGTACTTTTAAGGTAGGCTCTGACTCAGCACCGTGCACAGATGTGATAGTCAATGTTGTGACATGGCCTCTTTCTGGCTACAGATCACGTATCACTGTTGTGCTTCTCCTTAAAGAGTTGTTATCTTCTTTGCCCAAACCTCGTTTCCTTCTTTCCACCAGCTTGCAGAGTTTCTGTGCAGCACTGCTAACCTGGCTGCACTGAGAGCAGCTCAGGACACAGTCCACTCTGCATGCTCTCTGGTATTTTGCATTTCTCCTAGATTATTTAAGGGAGAAGAAAGGGCTCAGAGGTGTTATTTATTCAGTTCAGAAGCGACACATTATCACTGTGCTACATTTATAACATGCAAACACCACTACTCAGCACCAGCAGAGAATCCTTTATCCCTGAAAAAGAAATGACAGGCTCTTTGGAAACAGACAGAAATGCCTTGCTGTCGATGAATATATTATTGGCTACAGCACAAGGAGGAAGTTTTCGATCTTCCTTCCCCACCTCTCCTCCAAATTTCTTCCCCAGGGTTGTAGAGTATGAGACAAGCAACACGACCTTGCAATGACAGAATTTTAATGTGTGACTGGTGCACCAAAAGCAATGCAGCAGCATCCCTCTTCTCAGTGTTGCTATGTACACTACACATTTATGTAACACTGCTTCGCATCTTCAAGGCTGTCTGTACCTAGGGTCACAGCAGCAACAAACACAAAATGTATTTATTAAACTGTTAAGGCTCCTGACAGCTAGCATGGAGAACTATATACTCCAGGAATTTGGTGAAAAGGAGTTAACACAAAAAGCCATACCCAACCCAAAAGCTGCAAAACAGAAGTAGGTAGCTCTTGAAACAGGTTAACTAGAAAGTGACAATGATAGATTTATTTCAAAAATTACTTATTTTGAAGGCATTTACTAAAATATACTAGTTTACTTCTGTGCTTAGCTTTGAGTTGTGCACTGAAAGGCTATCTCTGCATACATTAGTTCTCAAATCCCAGGGAGACTTTGCATTCACATCAGGCAATGGAGTTTGCTTTCAGTGTCTGGAATTTAGGAGCCAGGAAGAATGACTCCCTCCTTCCCTTTTACTTCCAGGTTCTAAATATTTCAGACTGTTCAGTGCTGGAATTTATCATCCTCTCCTGCCCTCCTTGGTTTGCTCCTCAGTTGACAGCAATTCTCCTGAAGCTTCAGGAGCTACTCATGACTTCCCCCTCCTGGTGTGACAGTGCGGATCATTAGGAAGATGGTGCAGATTTCAGGACACTGGACAGGCAGGAAAAAAAAAAAAAAAAAAAAAAAAAAAAAAAAAAAAAGCAGAAAGAGCAGTTGGAATATTCTTAGCATTTTTGTAAGGTCTGACACCCTCAGAAACCCAAGGGTTCTGTTAAGAGACAATCTACAATTGGGATGAGTCTCTTCCACCAGCTTTCTCCCTGTATCCTCCAAATAATGGGAGATCTTTTGCTGTTTGTACAGCATACAAACACAATCATTCTGGAGAATATAATGCTACACTACAAACCTTGAGCATCCACTGCAAGTTTGGAGCTATTCATAACCTTCAGAGGAAGTGCACAGCATTTCCACGGGACCAAAACAGATCCCCATGTCTCTTACAACGTGGGTGATACAGCTAGCAGAATACTAAACCTTTACAAATGTTCGGCCAGCTCTTGAAGAAGCATTTGTTGCTCAAAACCTTTTCTAAGAGCATTCATTATATTTGTGAGTCTAGCAGAGGACTCAGGGTTCAATCTTAATGATGCTGGCTAAACAATCTCCTGTACCTATGAAGGAAATTCCAGACTTCTGGGATTTAGTGTGATTAGTTAAGGTACAGGTTCTTCATGGGAATTTCAAAAGTCTCATTTCAGCTCCATGTATGTATCCACTAGTGCACCATCACAGTGGCTTTAATGAAATACACCAGCAGCAGAGATGACTCAAACCCCAAATCACCATTCAAAGTTGAGACCTCAGCTGTATTCTATATATCCCTGATAAATGTACATTCATTACAGAAAAGCTCAGTTCAGCACAAGCGCCAGTGGCATTTTGATTAAACTTTGCTGTTAAATCATCTTTGTTAAAACAATAAAACTGCTTTTATTTGTGAGGGGTGGGAATTTTGCAGACAAATCTTCTCTGCATAATCCAGAGAAGAACAGATCCAGCTTGTCTTAAATCACACTGGCATGTTTATGAAATGATTGCCAGGCTGAAGTGAAAATTAATCTCCCTAGAAGCCCTTTTATTTTTTAAACAAGTAAACATTGTATTTTAATAACTTTGTGTCTGCTCTGACTTAAGGGGCTCAGGCTCCTACTGGCAATGACTAGTTAGCCTCCTGCCGGCTTCTCTAAGCAATGGCTTAGAGTTTGAAACTATAACCTAGCATGTTAGTGTTGTGTAGAGGCTTTTCTCTTAGGCTTCTGCTCTAAAAACAAATTTCTTACCAAACCATTGCTTCTCTGATTTTTTAGTTTTTTTACAGCCAAATTACTATGTCCCAAGGGGCCAGGCTACCACTCAGATTATTTACCCCTTCTCAGCTAGCTCCAAATCTCTTTCTCACCTATGTGCGAGAAGCATTAGGGGCAAAGGGACGATTCTGCACCTGTTTGTATTGGCTGCACAACACGCTCACAGGTTGATCTGTGCTTGTATCAGACTCTGCATGCATGCAAGCATATGCAGTACCTCTCTCACCTGCAAGACACATCTAGCAACAAGACAGGTGAAGATCTGCAGACAAGAATAATGCTGGGGGCTGAGTGCTGAGGTCGTAAGCCCGTGACAGCAATGCAGCGTGTGCACACCGCAGTGCTAGTGGAAGCTGAATGTGTGCAGTGCTTTCATACTCATCTTCCATCCCATCAGGCTCTCGTGGGCAGGAGTCTTCAAACAGAAAGAGGGCTTATCTCCTTTCCCTTAACAGCAACTGTTCTCTAGTTTGTTGTGGCAAAACAAACAGCATTTTGCAGAAAAGCATATTTGGCTTAAACTTTCTACCAGGTCCATAAGCAGCACAGTCATCAGCTAAGAGGCTGTGGTACACCCTGGTCTCCTGATCCTAGCCCAGGTTCAAGGTTGCATGTAGGGGTCTCTCATATTCCTTTTAGTGCCATCCCCTAGAAGAGCTGATAAAAGACCAAGGAAGACTTTTCATGCACTCAGTACTATATGCAGAAACAGGGTATGTTAGGCAAAGTGCCACTCCAAATTGCTGGAATAATCATCATGGAGAGAGAAGGACTGGCCTTCAGACCTTGGAGGTGAAGGTCACTCCCCATCAGGCATTCCCACACTCCATAAGGGCTCACCTCTGCAGCCCTTCACTAGGGCAGTGAACATTTACTCAGACAAGTAATCTCAGTGCTGTGAGAACAGGATTGCTCGAGTAAATCTGACTCACTACTCAGCTGTTAGCTGTGTAAAGGTTTCATACTGTTGTATGAGGGCTGGACTCTCCTTGCAGAGAAAGGGTTTGGCTTCAATCATGGCATAAAACCCTCCCGTTTTAAATAAACATTTATGAATCATGAAACATTTATGATGAATAAAACACAAAGACCCAATGAGTGGTCTGAAGATTTGGGACAACTAAACAAGAAGTGGCATAACACAGGGTGGGATCCTTCCCCTGCCAGCAAGAAGCTTATGACAAACTCACTTCCAGGACTCAGTTTAATGCGTAAAGAGACATTCAATTACGTAAATCCGGTTGATCTGTAAACGTGGAATTAAGTGCTGTCAGCCTTCACTTACTTGTCTGGCACCAAGTTAATATTTTCATGTACGCTTGGCTTACAGAGAGAAACACTGCATAGTTTAAAAGCAAGCCCAGCTCAGTTTTGCAAGCTAGTGACACATGAAAAAGCAGCAAGGAGAATGCAGCCTGACTGCCTTTATCAGTAACATTTGCCATTCCTGAAACCAAGTCACAGTCACTAACCCTTAAACTTTCTGCTCCTCTAAAAAGCACAGCACAAAGAAAAGGAAAAGAGCAACTGAAGCTTTTAACCTTTCCCCAAATCCATACTTATCCGGTCTAGCAATACTCACACAAGCAACAGAAAGGCTCAGTCAAACAAAGCTTTACAAAAATAAAACACAAACACTGTTGAATAGCAATTACACAGACCTTTTCACTGCAGGTGCACTGAAGTGATCCCGAAAACATTAATTACGCCTCACAACACTCCAGACAGGTAGACAGTCCCCAGCCTGTTTTACAAGTAGGTCAGCTGAGGTTGGCATAGGACAGAGGCAGAAAGAGGAGAGTGTGCCTCTGCCTGCATCTTGCTCTGACAGCATGTAACGACAGGAGATAACATTCCTCCACAGTGTCAGCTTCTGCTAGTACTCAGAGCAAGAGCACAGGACTATTATTATTAATTATAAAATACTACCTATGTAAGAGCTGAGCCAGAAAATATCATCTGTTTTAGCACAGAACCAACTACAAAACTATCTGCTCATTATACAGTAATGGAACCGATATCTATGAGAGAGGAGATGTGAATCCACAAAGAACATCGTGATTAGATGACTCTACACTGTATTTAAAAATCATTAGACACTAGATCCTAAAACGAGAGGAAAACGATCACTGTGTGGATGTAGTTAACAGATGCAGTCATGATTGCAGTCATGCTTTAAGCTAACTGCAAACAAACACAAAAGCTGACAGTGCAGGCAATACCTGACATTTATGCATGTTGCCATCAGTGTTATGCTTATTATGAAATCCATGCATGCACTATTAGAAATATTAGTGATTAAAATGATCTGACACTTTTCTGCATACCTCCAGTTTTACAGGGACAGATGAAGGAGATCCAATAGGAAAATAATGATCCTTCCAGCCTCAAAAAAAAAATAAAATCAGTAGCTGCAATGTAGGCTCCAATCTCACACTGCATTTCTATTTTGGCTTCTGTCTCCTCTAGGCTCCTTTGAGAATTCTCATCAGTAGGAATAAGTCCATCTCTGGCTCTTTCTTTCCCCTCTGAATTTCAAATTGGGCAGAGCCAGAGGCAGGAACTTCCTGCAAAGTCCAGGCACTAAGAAACACATCCCAGTGGGGCTTTGCTGCTGCACTTGGGGCAACTCCACAGCAGAAGCTGCCAAGGCAAAGATCAAACTCATCTTCACTAGTTACACTTACAACATGCCAATACACCACCTACCAGAAAAATGCTTTCCTCTGAATACTGATACTGATACTGATAGAGAGCTTGTGCTGTGAGGTGAAAATTAGTAAGTCTTTCCTACTGAAATGAAAAATTCATTCATTGGAAAGCAGTAAACTGAATCAAATGCACTGTTCTAAATACAGGTGAACCAGAGGTATGAGAGATGATGATATATTTTACATGAGCTTATTCTGCAGATGCTACAGGCTTTGTTTCCAAGCTTCTGCTGAAGATGAAGGGCCAGGTTTTCAGCAAGTGTAAAGCAGTACTGTTGTACTCAGATGCAGTAGAATGATTGCTGTTAATGCCAGCTAAGTGTCTGGCGCAAGCTTAAATGTCCCCTTCTCAGCAAAATAACATAAAAAGAGTAAAGAGAAAATAAAGGAAATTGGATTGGCTATTGAAATGAGGGAACAAAATATTGCTTCTCAGAACCAAAAAGTTTTCAAGTGCTTGTTTCAACCCCTAGCCTTTCCTTGGCACCTATCAGCAGTCAGAAAAAAAAGCTTTAATAAGGACAGGGAATAAGAACTTATGTTTGAATATTTCAGATCCTCCCCTATGGAACATACTGAAAATATAATAGAGAACTGGGGCTGTTCAGCCTAAAGAAGAGAAGGCTCCGGGCTGACATCACTGTGGCATTTCAGTACTTAAAGGAGGCTTATAAAAAAGATGGAGAGTGACTCTTTGCTCAATCAAATAATGACAAGACAATGGGCAATGGTTTTAAATGTAAAGAGAGGAGATTTAGCTAAGAGGTTAGGAGGAAATTCTTCACTCAGAGGGTGGTGAGGCCCTGGCACAGGTTGCCCAGAGAAGCTGTGGATGCCCCATCCCTGGAGGTGTTCAAGGCAAGGTTAAATGAGGCCCTGAGCAACCTGATCTAGTGGGTGGTGTCCCTCCCTGTGGCAGGGGGGTTGGAGTTGGTATTTAAGGACCCTTCCAAACTGAGCCATTCTATGACTCTGAGAAGTTTTGATCTGCACACAAGATGTCAAGAGCCACAGAAATTAAGGCCTCACTCCTACTCTGCTGTAGATCTGGCCTGATCCTGCTTTTAGGGCCACCAGTGTGACTGAATAAACAAGCCCGACTCCAGTGATGGTTATCCCTGGAAGTCTTTAAAAGACATTTAGATGTAGAGCTTAGGGATATGGTTTAGTGGGGACTGCTAGCGTTAGGTCAGAGGTTGGACTCGATGATCTTGAGGTCTCTTCCAACCTAGAAATTCTGTGATTTTGTGATTCTGTAATCCAAGGATCACAGTCAACCAAAGACAATCTGCAGCTTCCAAAACTGGTTTTCAATCTGCTTCATTGGAAATTAATCAGTAAGAACACCTGAATGCTTTAATAAGTATTTGACATTCAGGGCATGTGAGTGCTACTTCCATGTTGAGCATGTGGTATACTAAAACATCATGTCCTCCCATTAATTACTTTTTTGCCCCATATTTCTGGCTGCACAAATCACACTTATTTTGCAAACTGCTGAATGCTGAATTGATGTGCCTAAATTCCTCCCTTTCTTCCATTCAAGGTGGGAATACTGACACCCATGACAGAAGCAGACTAGAGTAACACTGTATATTTGAAATACAGAATCTCAATTCCGCAATGCATAAAACCTGTAGTATGGAGCGTCTCACCCCAAAGCCATAAGGTTTGTATACCAACAAAAGCAATAGGTCTTTGAAATGCACTATGTTTTGCCATTTGGATTAACCTGGGGTTTAATTTACTGATCCAACTTCAGAGGGTTGAAGTGGAAGAACATTCCACAGATTGTCCTTCCATTGGCTTTTAAAGCAACTGTGTCTCTCCCCAGTGTTTGTACTTTTCAATTAACAGAAACAACTCCAAAGAATCACTGCTGCCACAAATATTGTGTGAGAACATTTGGCTTTGAGCATAAGCACTTATTATTTGTTGGTATAC
This sequence comes from Aythya ferina, assembly GCF_964211825.1. NCBI lineage: Eukaryota > Metazoa > Chordata > Aves > Anseriformes > Anatidae > Aythya > Aythya ferina. Next base: position 9,392,676 of record NC_140296.1, read on the forward strand.
TGCCATGTCCATCATTTTCCAGACTCTTAAATAATCATAAATAAGAAAAACTGTGCTATTCTTTGGTACATTTCTGTCTGTTTAAACCACAGCTGAACTTTTAAGTTGTACAAACAAAAAATTGCACTTTTATCTTCTAGAGACTCTTGCTAGTCCAACAGACTTTCAGCTGAAGGATTCCTTATTATACTCAAACCTTGTCCCATAAGAGTTGCTGCTGTTGCTCAGTTTATGAAGTATCTTAGAGATTTTGTTTGGTCCACAACAGAAAACTCCAATAGTCTTCCTGAAAGGGAAAATAAAATAAGTTATGACATTGTGAATGAACACTAACTTCTAACAATTGACAGAATTGGGTTCTGCTTTCATAGTATTATAGAAATGCCAACTATGTACAGATTTTAGGGTGAGAACAACTCATTGGGTCATGTAGCTGGTATTACAGAAGCCACTAGATCTCTCCCATCTTTCTCCACATCACATCCTGTTACTTACTTGACTAAGATGACTCTTGCAAAAAAGAACCTCATCTTAGTCTCAAGATACCAAGCAAGGAGAAACTGCTAATTAATCACTTTTTTTGTTTGTTTGTTTGTTTTTGGGGGGGAGTTAAAAAACGTGTCTTACTCTAACAACTTTATTAGTGTAACTTTTGATTTACACAAGTAGGAGATCAAGTCACTAACAGGGATTTGTTACAACAATGAAAACAGAGCACTACTAACCCACGATTATTTCTGGCAGCAGCAGAACAACTTTACCACATTAGTTTCACATTAGCATGAAATCGTTCCTCCAGTAGCTGTATTGGAAAGCCTTGTGAAAAGCTAAACACAGAAAAAGATCCTTGTATCCATATCCAGCTATCAGGCCAGATCCATTACAACAACTCCACTGACAGCACCACTTTGCACTCTGGTCACCTTACACAGAAGCTTTAAGTCAGACTCATGGTCACACAGCATCTAAAGACTCTGGGCAATAGCCAGCGGTAGAACAGGGCAAATACACAACAGCAGAGCTGAGCCACTCATGATATTCATCATCTCCCTTCCCTTGAAAGATGAGGAGAAGAGTAAGGAAGGAGCGAGAAAAGAGGATGTGGTGCTGTCTCTTATATATTATTTTAAAAAAAGTCTTCATCTTCCTGCTGAAATTGTGCCACTACACAGAAAAATCTTAAAAGAATTAGTGGGATGGAGAGAGAACATAAAGGGGAACGTGGCTCTAACTATTATCATTTACAGCACTCACCAGGAGGCTGGAGACTTTGAGTTCTGGTCCTTGCCTCTAGGACTGTTTCAGTATTTTATCCAGTGACTATTTAACACAAAGTATCTTAGCACATGAAGATACTCAAATGCACAGTTTAAAGCTGCCTGTGTATACGTTTGGTGAAAAAAGGGAACTCATGCCTATGAACAGAAATCTTTGATGCATACTGCCAAGTGTATGTCACTGATGTCAAACAGCAGTGCAAACAGCATGGCAGCCCATGGTATACAACGGGACACAAACACTGGCATGGCACACCTGAGGACTCAAACATCAAAAGGCATCACAAAGTTACAGAGGTAAGTGCAACCGTGTCCTTGTGCAGGCACCTCACAATGCTGACATTTTAATTGACATATATTACATCATCTCTTATATCAATCCACGTCAGATATTCATAACTCACACTTTTCTCATTTTTATGTATATCTATTAAACTTTCATGCCCTGGCAGAACTCCTCTTAATGGCAAAGGGTGTTGCGTTGGTGGCTGGATTAGCAGAAATAATGAGCACACTATTGCTTGTTGGTCTCAAACACGATTTCTCAGCACTTGCAGAATCTGAACATCCTCTGTTCTGTGCACAGAGGAAAAAAAGGGTATGTAAGCTGGCAGCAAGAATGTTTTCTACTGCACATTTAATTGATGGAATTAACGTTATTGCTTTCATCAGTCTAACTAGTATAGACAACTGCTAAATAAAAAACAGAGATCATCTATCTCTCTCCTTCTCATTATATATATATATATATATACATATATATGTATGTATGTATGTACACACCTCCTAAGCACAGGCATTTCCAAGCTGCACATACTGCTAATGTACCCCCCATCCTAGCAACAACCTTCTAAGGTTCAGAGAATTTTTGGGCAGTAAACAAAATCACCAAAAGGTAAAGTGCTTTGCCTAAGCTGTCATAAGAGGTTTGTGGCTGACTCGGAAGAGCTCCTGGCATTGCCCCATACAGCGAGCCAGAGGTTCTCAAGTGTTCTTCCTACAGATACCCAGCATCAGCAGCTGAATATTATGCTGCGTAATACTTACCTCCCACAATTCACCCCACATGTCCTCCCCCACCTACGCCCACCACTTCCCTGCTTGCAGATACTTTCCTCCTGCCTGGTTTGCTGCAGCACAGGCTGTGACACAAGCAGGCAGGGAGCTGAAAGCAGCTCCTGCATGGAGCAGTACACTACTGCCTCAAGCTGACGGGATTTAATTGCCTATCACTTGTTTGGGTCAATGATTTACCTGGTTGCTCAGAGGAAAACAGCAAAGTGTTGCTGGGACATAATGTCTGAAAATCTTTTAAATACCACTAGCATGTTTACAATCGGGGAAGCTGTGTTATAGGCCCCTCTTTGGAATAATTATTAATATAGGATTTTATTCACTCAAAGCGTTACATAAATAACTACCCTTTCAAGACTTCTTAATGTTCCTATTGGATGAGTAGGTCAGCAGTATTCTTACATCTGTTTTTTGAACAGTGGGAGCTGAGGGAGAGCTGAAATATTTTGCGACCTAGAGAGGACAGACTCAAGACTTGAAATATTCCAGTTTTAAATCCCACATCCATTCCTAGAGAGAGAGTATCTCTTTTACAAAGCATGAGATATGTGTCATGGTACTCCACGCCTTCCTCTCCTACAGATATTCGTCTTTTTCTAGGTCAGTCTCCCATCTGGAAAAATGCAGCTATTTGAACAAAGCAAAACTGAGGAAGCATTTCTGCAACAGCATGGTGTAAGCTTTTCACTCAGGACACAACTGAGCAGAAACAAGGCTGCTGCTCTGTCCACAAAAAGCACGAAAAACAAGACCAATAATTTATTACATAAACCATCATAGTGCACATCCCTGAGACTGCAGGTGTCATATAAAATATCAACAGTAGATGGCATGCGTCTGCTCCAATCAGTTTGGAGGGAAGAGTTAGGAGCCTGAGGCCGGGTTGTCCCATGTCATACTCCGAAGCTCTGGCAAAGCTCAGACACTTACAAATGCACTTTGGCTATTTGGGACCCAAGCAGCAACAAGAGCAACAATTCACAAACCACAAACCAATCAGATGGCTGAACTGATGAGAGGTTTGCCAGCTGTGTGTTTACTTATGCACAGCTTTGACTGAAGTCACAAGATAAAAAATGGAAAATATCTAGGCTTCTTGGCTGCCCATAAACAAGCCCAAGGGGATGATTGCAAATACATGTGAACATCTGAATGCTGGCACCAGATGCTGGAAAAAAACTTAGTTGCCCAGCTCTTTTTTTGGTCTCCATATTGCAGCGTGGTTATTTAGGTAGAAAGTTACTCAGAAATAAGAACTGAAATAAAGTTAGCAGGAGACCAGGAATCAGACTACAGAGAAAAACTGAAGTTTCTGTCTTGTCCAGGGAAACAGAATATTCATCTATGATATCCATGTTTCTGTGGTATAGTTGATTTACAGGTTGCACTACTGTTTATCATGTTACACGTAACTACACCTATAGAAACAGACCTATATCTATATATTGTGATAAGGGGTGACAAATGGTAAGAAAGCCTACATCTTAGCAAGCTGCAGGACGGTGAAAAAGAGGCAGAGAATTATTTAGGTAATAAGAGACACCTTGCTTGGAAATGGTGGTATAATTTAAAGACCTGGCGTGAAAATGCAGAGGAAATGGCACTTGAAGGTCTAATTAGGCATAATGCAATGGAAAGCGCAAAGGAAAAAGCAAGCATGACTACCACTAATAGCTTCATCTGTATTATGTGCACTTGCAGCCTTGCAAGGAAGTGGCAGAAGCCTTATGATTTTCATCTTTTGAAACTGGATTCACACAGTTAAGCAAAAAAAAAAAAAAAAGCCATTAGAATGGAGCAAAAAGAGGTTAGCAGACCTCTGTGCAGGAGCCTGAGCCAGAGTCAACTTGCTTCTCTGCCCTCCCTATTTCCCCATCTTTCCCATGGCTCTTTACTACTGCCATTCTTGAAGTAGTATTCGTTTGCTCTGCAGCAGCCTTTGGGGCATCCTTTCCACAACATCCTTTAAGACCTGAACACAAGATACATGGCTGCAGCAGCTTACACTGCCAACAGTGATACACAGTGGTGCTCAATATTTCTTAAGATACAGGGCTCCAAATCCCCTAGTCATATTCAGCTCCAGAAGACTGGAGAATAAACCATGGGCAACAGTTCACAAGTGAAACAGAAGACAAAAAACATTTTGAGGGAAAAGGTCTGTAGGTGAAAAGGATCGTGAGAGCACCTCTCAGTCTGGTGCAGACAGATTACCTTCAAAAGCTACTGCGGGTGGCTTGAGGCTCCGACCCTACTGACTTTGCCAGAAGCAGATTAGGGAAGACTCACACAATCCTGTCTACCACATCAGCTTTTAAGTCAGGACACTGCCAGTAGGGTGTAATATAACCAACCAACAAAGCTGGATCTGGAAAAAGACATTCCATAGTCTAATTGCATGTCTTCTGTTTTACAACTGTCTTGTTTTAGACCATAGTATGTTCGCCTAGCACAGTAAAAAGGCATTGCCAGGACTTAACAAAGAATAAAAACTGCCAGGAATCTCTGAAGACAATATATCCTCTGAATAAAAACAATATAGGACAGCCAGATTCTTCCTTATGCAATTTATTTGTTTTAATCCAGTACAATAAATCATTAAAATTATATGAGAAGTCAGTGACTTTAAAAACCTGCAGCTTTATATATAGAAAGAGCCTATGTTGCAAGCAAGATACTGCAATGGATAAAAACACATGCAATCCCAGTGCAATGAGATGAAAATCTATTACTTTCACTTTCTGGGCCACTGAACATCCTAAGCTGCATGAAAAGATGAACTATGCTGAGTTTTTTGTTGTTTTATTTTTAATGTTTGTGTTTGTGCAGGCTATCTCTCAGAGCAAAATACCAGCTAATTTCAACATCAGTAGCTTGAACATTGGAGTCCAAGATAGAACTCTAAGAACATTTTCATACAACACAGAGCTGCAAAGACCTAGTATCCCCATCCTTCAAACAGTGGCATCCCTCTAGCAGACCAGTACTCACCGCCTGTTACACTTTGCTATTTCATCGAAGAGGAGCTTCCACCGGGGTCGTCCAATCAAAAGCCTCGAGTTTAGGGCTTGATATTTCTCACCAATTATTTTCTGCAAGAAACAAAAAACTGCAAGCTGCCTGATTTGCAGATTGCCTCACATCACCCAGGGCTCCCATTTCTGACATTGCTTGACTTACCATATCGCTGAGGTGTAAAACCCAAGCCCAAGTATCAGGCAGTTGTGATTAAAACTGAAGCCATTTCATACATCAATACCTCTACTCACTGTCTTTTTCAATGGCTCTCCTTGGTGTTTATTATACATTGTTCCTCTCGCAGCTGCTCATTAATCTCCCCATTACTTTTAAACCAATTTATTTAAGCCATAAAACAATAACTACGCTCCTATTATTCATTCCCTCATTGGCCTTTAATGCTTAGCTGGAAGAAACACTGCTGATGCAAAAATCGTATTTCTGTCTGAAGAATTTTTTTTCGATTACATACAAGGTACTATTAAGATGACTAGGCCTGAAAAAGTAACAAGGGAAATCTTACATTTCTCCCTGAGAGTAGTTTGCCAGCTGCTTTGTGCTGCCTCAACAGCAGAAAGCAGCCAAAACTGGTCCCCAGATGGAACCCAACCCACTGCAGCAATGCTAATTCACCAGCAATTTTATAAGGTCAAATGCCCTTCCACTGCAGGGCTATTACCTTTCCTTGGTTCTTGTGTCCTAACACAACAGGAAGGCAGAGAGGAATTACATCTTTAGCATCCCACATTCTCTCTGCTGCAGAATGATCTGAAACATGGCTCATACCAATGCAAACACAGAGCCTTAGCCAACTCATCCTCTCCCCTGGCCTTCTATATTCAAGAGGCATTTGCTGAAGGAAGGGATTGACTCCCTGTTGTCACAAAAGCATACTGCTCCCAAGCAAAGGGAGCACAAAGCGAAACTGCCCTAATTTTGGTAGCAGTCAGCACTTGGACTGACATCAGTGAACACATAAGCTGTAAGGCAATGGAGAGTTGAGTTTAACACCCCCTTTGAGAAATCATCATCAGCATTGTAGTTCATGCCAGCTTTGTTCAACAGCCACAAAAGAAAAGTGACTTTAAAGAAAGACTTAAAACAAAGTTGACTTAAATAATAAATTCAGTAGCTGTTTGATACACAGGATCAGAAAACTTGCTTTGAATTGGCTGTCATTACAATCTTGCTGTGTCATTGCAATGCAATCCTGCTTCAAGTTTCATTTTTAACCTAACCAGGTTAAAATTTTAACCACAGCAGGTTCACAATTAGATATTTTCAAGCACACCATTCAAAATGACGTATGTCATCCAGGCATTAAAGCTGTGGAGCGCTGTTCATAACTGCTGTAGCTATCACATCATCTAGAATACTGGATAGCATTCCTACCAGAGCTGGGAATGTTATGCTGTCTCTACCTGATACCAGGCAGATCAAAATCCTTTGGGCATGGTTTCTCACTGCATTTCACATTTTGTAGTAGTTGTTAGGCTTGGTCCTGGGCCCACCGCAGTGAATGGTAAAGCTTCCAGACGCAGCTGGGTAAAGAATCAGGCCTAGGTTTACATGCTAAATAATGTAAAATGAATATCATAAGCATCTATATCTCTGGGAGGAGATTCCAGGAGCTGAGGAAAGAGAACATTTTTGGGGCTGACAATATACGACAACTGGCAGTTAACTTACAGTCTCATACATCAAGCACTTTGTAACTTTTTTTGATATTTCAGGCAAACAAACAAAAAAAAATCCAGAGCTTTTAAAAATAGCCATCTTCTCTCAAAATATTTGTTTTAAAGGAAGATTTGAGCTTGCATGCTGCTACAACTATCCTGTTTTGATTCCTAGCCCAGCAATGATGCAGATTTCCCATCAAACCCTGCCAACTGTCTGGTCTGTGGCCTGGCCTGGAAGGACCTCTTTCCTAGAAAAAGAAGATATGGATTTCTGCCCACATATAATCAAGTTAAGGCTACTAGACCAGATTCTTTTATGCGGTGGGGATGGACTTGCTCTCTTGCCCTAGCAATGAATCAATCACTTGATCTTATGGCCTCATTTCCTGTTTTTACCATCTGCAATAATTCTCTTTTGCATATGACTGACAGTTTGCATTGTCTGCTACCCCAAGGTCTAGTTTGGTTTACAAACAGCATTTAGCCACATACCTGTATTCCATCTGTTTGACTGAGGTACAGCTGGATATTTATATAGTCTGGTCGATTCTCTTGCCAAAGCTGGGAGGATGATAAAAACAGCTAGTGAAATAATATCCCTTCTTTAAAGGAAGTATAAAGTCACTTGTGCCTACTATGCTGATGGACTCAGGTTTCAGCATCACTGAAGTAAGTTTTTTAATGAAGATGTGTTTACATAGCACCTCTTTGTGCATTACGGAATGTTGCACATCATGCTGTGTGCAAAATATTATTTTAGAAGGCCACATTCCTTTTAAAATCCACATTAAATTGTAAACCCCCTCCCTTCTTAATCCGTCTACGAGCCAAAAGGCAAAAGGCCACTCAGACTCCTCAACCTGTATGTTCCTCTTCCATCTCATAAATTTCACAGAAAGCTGTCCAGCAACACTGTGCAATGAAATACCAGTGTGACATACACTGGTTTATGCAGCTTCAAGCACTAATGGAGGCCAGGTAGCCTAGGCAGAGCTGAAGTTTGCTGGTATTCTTTATAGCATGCCATATGTGTTGTGTGGACATACCCTGCATTTATTACATTATTGGCATCCCTCCAAGCAACACCCGTTACCTTGTCATGCAGCATACAGAGCAAATCTGCAAACCAGCGGAAAGATTCAACATCCCTGCACACCCAAATGAAGTAGAGTCTTCTCAGCTTGTAGCGTTTCCAGCCATCACTTGAAAATGAAATGTTTGGGGAATTAAAAATTATTATTTTAAAAAGGCAACGTTAACTAAGTTGCTTCATATTCATTAGTGGAAACGTGAATTTCTATTAGAAGCCAACTGCTAAGTTGTTCTTCATCCTATGATACATCAGACACTGAAATGACCAATGTGGTCTATAAGGATGATTCTGGGAATATTAAATCTCTAATGCAGAGCCAACACCCCTCGCAGCTCCCTTTTCTGCATTAGGAAGTTGTCAACTATATAGATGATCTGGGCTGCAAATATAGATTCATGTATCATCATCAGACTTTTATTTCAAAGCAAAGCAGACATTCGAAGTTTAAGTGTATTATGTCAATTCTTTATTAGGTTTATAAAGCGACCCATAAGAGGAAAATATTGACAAATGCAATAATGTCAGGACTAAATTCTGCCAGTATATGTGAAAGGCTCTAGTTGATTATAATTAATACTGCAGCAGAGTCACAAAGACCAAATCAAATCAGAGCTCCATTGTGTTAGGCAACTGTGAGATATTATACAGTCCTCTGAAAATGCTGGTGTGTAAAATGCAGTCATGGACAGATTCTGACATTTCGCTTAGAAAAACAAGACTCTTATGTCAGATTTCTTATGCAAACAAAATGCAAATATAGCACAAAGGAAGTATTGGAATGAACTCCAATAGAAAATAGAAGTGAAAAAAAAATTCCTGATGATTAATGAGTTCAAACCAAACAAAAATATCCAGGAAGTCTTTTCTTAGTTAGCCAATGCTGTTTGTGTAGTTCACTGAAATGGCCAGTGAAAAAATTGTTTCCTCCTCCTCCTAAAATAATGTTCAGATAGAGAAGACCAACGAATGGCAACTTCAAATACCAGTCCCAGGAGCCAACTCCAGCAAAAAAGCTTCATAACACACCTCACCACTCCCACTGTGCATTATTTAAACTCTAAGGCTGCCAGCATACTCAGACATGGTATTGCACTAACAAATACACATAAAGGATGGCTCCAACCACTGTCTCACCTCTCCATGCTATTAACCTCCACCATAAGCATGAGGAGCAAGGACGGAGACATTTTCAGCAGCATGCCGCAGCTGAGAACTCACCTTTATGTGATCCCTCCCTTACAGAGAGAAAAACATGCACTAAGACTGGGAAGGAGTGTCTTTCAAGTCCTGACTTCAGCTTTTGTGTTTGTAAGCTGTTGACCTGTAGACTAGGATTTCTTCCATCTTCTTCTGTCTACCTCTAAGACAAACCCTTAGGAAGGGTCACAATCTGGTCAGATGTGACAAGATAACTACAAGCAGTAGCAAGGAAAATAAGTGCCTTTCATCATAAAAACAGACAAAAGAAGAAGAGAAAAATGCAAGGAATTTTGTACGGAATTGCTGTAGCTCAGTAATTCAGACACAATCTCCCAGGTGCAGTCTCCCATTATAACCACATCCATGTGCAAATAATACTTCTTTCATTAAATATTACCAGTGCCCATAATAAAAGTTGTTATTTAAGGATCCTCCCATTGCAAGACACTAGCTTTCAAGCCACTAGCTTTTGTTAATGTAAGTCATGACTTCTTAAAAATAGGTGCAGGGTTCAACAGTTAAGTGCAGTCAAGGGCAGGGGCAGAAATTAAATTGTGCTCATACAACAGGAACATAATTGAGCCAGAAACAAAATGCCTCTCCATCTCGACAGGGTTCTGATCTCCCCCAGAACTGCCTGTCCTTGACACAACAGGACTGGCCCCGCTGCTCTGCAGCGCTGGCATCATAAGGAAGTTTGCATTTTCACACCTGCCAATTTCTGCTTCTCAGCCAGGGTAAACACAACAGGCAGCTCATCCAGTACGCTTGTGATTTGTTGTAGATGTTTAAATACTGAGAATGAAAGCAGGCTGAGATTGTTACTTTTTTTTTCTAGAGTCACAAAATTATTCCCCAGCATAATGCTACAGTGCACATGAGGAAGACTGGCTACAAAGCCAGATTATGGGATTGGCTGCTTGGAAGTAATTTATGGCTTTAACCAAAAGCGTGGATTGCTCAAGTTTTTGGATGTTAAGCTTCTATGGCAATGTCTGTGCAAGTTCTTATGGCTTCTAATAACACTCTGGTTGGGGTAGCCATCTCATTAGCTGCTGTTGGCCCATCATTATGATCTGTGACATTTTAGCTAAATGCTGTCAAGGATAAACCATCCCAAGAAAAATGGTCAGCTTACCCATCTGGACTACAGGCTTTCAGCAAAATTGTACCCAAGTTTCACATTCTTTCTAACTTTGAGAAGATGATCAATACACTAATAGGAAAAGAAAATGAGGGAGCCCAAGATGGTCTTTGAGGGCTGCACTATAAGACAGGTGAGGCTGATTATTTTCTGAAGTGCTCAGCATTGCCAGGTCCAGCCCAGATCAAGGACAGAAGAACGTGGATGGCATTTAAAATCCAAGTTTTAATTTTGGAGTTAGAGCTGGCTATTGGCATTTACATCTTAGAACAAATGCTTCAGCTGTGCATTGCAAAACCTTCCCAAAGGCAGCTAGCCTTTCTACACTTCAGAGAAAGATTGCTGCTTTGGTTGGCTGTTTATACTGTGCCTATGAAACAGGGGTGCTTAAATTGTGACTGGAGCTCTTAGCCAATGCTCCAGCAATAAAAATCAGCAGCAATCATAAAAGCAAGTCTACATCATACAGTGTAAGATTTGGTGGAAGCATGTTGCCAGTGTGACAGAGAAACAGGAGATGAAACCTTCGGTCTGAACATAATTTCAAAGGTTTTAATTTAAAATAAAGGGGAAAAAAGTAAAGAAAAATTCATACTTAAAATTTTAAAACTTCAAATAGAGTCAAACATCCAAACATGACCTGAATCCAAGTCAAGCCCATTCCTTTAAAACCCTAAGTTTACACTTTTACAAAATTCAAACAGAACTGGAGAGTTGCCCTGCATTTCCAGCAGGATTGTCATGACCTCCTGAATCTCAAAAACACACTACCATGGTGCGTAGCCTCCTCTAAGCAGAGACCAGGGAACAAATCTAGCTGAAGGGTCTGTGACTATAGCAATCAATAGTCGCAGGTGAGGCTGGTGGTAGGATATAAACACTAGTCCAAGTGTCCCAGCTCATGTGCATTAGTGGCACAACTCTGCCAGAATTCTTTGGGTTACACAGCTTGTATGAGATTATGTATGCTCTCCAGGGGACATCCCGGTTCTTTACCTCTCTTTAAGGAAATTCACTTGTGTTTTGCTAGTAGAAGTTTTGAAATACTCTCAAACCCCATCTGACATGCACTACTACGGTAAATTGCAGGGTGGAGGGAAGAAATGGATTTTAAAAGCTTGAGCTCACTTACAGCAGTGTGTTGAGTACTGATGCGAATGGCGTAACTCCAATACCACCAGCCACGCAGAGGCTGACCTCATAGTTCAGGGATTCCTCAAAGGGACTTCCAAAAGGTCCATCCACATACAGTCTTCAAGAAAAGCAAAAAGAACACTTTTAGAGAAAGCTGCAAAAATCAAAGGAGAGAGTGAAGGCAAAGAGCACTGGAATTAAAATTCTACAAAGAATTTGTTTCAATTTTTTATTACTCCTGGGATGCAAACTATGAAAACCTTTGTGCTTGAAAGCTTGATGTGGATGACTGTGGAGAGAAACCAATGTACAGGTGGCATGAAAAAATTGTGTCAGATAAAATCTCCTGGCACATTCCATGATTAGACAAGCCTTTTTAAATCAAAGCAGTGTAAATGACTTAATTATTACTGTCCTTTGTGTCTGGTATTAGAGGACAAAGAAAGTGCTCCACTGGAAACAATAACAGCTCGGTGGGTCATATGCAGGAAGACAGAATTTGGCTAGCTGTGCTTAGAAGGTTCCTTGAACATCAGAAACTGCTGAGATGGACAAAGGGTACAAACATCTATTTCTCCTGGCTTCTCATAATGCTTTTCAAGGACCTCCAGAAAAGAAAGAAGTGATATTTATCCATCCTGCAGTATGTAAGAGAAATGAATTACCACCTGTCTACTCCTTCACTTCAGGTCCAGACTCTTGGGAATGTGATCTATCACAAATATATACCTGAAGAGGGGAAAAAAATCAGAGATGTACCCCTTTGCCTCATGCCTCTCATTCTTAAAATAGTTTTGTCTACCTGTTTATAAAGATCGCTTAAGAGACTGAGTTCCATTTCCAACCCATTCTGAGTATTTCAGAGACTGCTGAAAGGTCAGCTGACTGTAACTAGAAAACAGGACTTTAGGCAACTTCACAAGTTTGACCTCCAAATATTCACTACTCTGCTGAAAGTCTGACCAAGGCCACCCACAGACACACCAAAGTTTACAGACAGTAATTTTTCTACTAAGATTCACATAACCCCCATTCTACCTACATAAAAGCAAGTGCATCTCCTGGCTGCAGTAATAGATTAATCTTTACAAATAATTATGAAGAAAACTTGAACAATACATTCCATTAAGGTGCATTCTGTGTATGAATGAATTACTGGATCATCACGTTTTAGGTAACCAGTGGGACCAGCGCTGTGTTCAGCAGCTCAGTGACAAAGTATTTGCTCACAGCAAGGCTGAGTGAGATCAACCTTTGGCATGACTCCAGAAAAAAGCTCCAACATATACGTTTTTATACATACTTGTGCAATTATGCAACCAAGCTAGGCACAGTGTACACCTAATAAATGGACATAGGCTTCTCCTTTATAGCATCAGCCAGAGACTTAAACACTGAAGAGGCGTCTCTTTTCCCAGACAATGTCTTCCACCCCTTACCTGATTCTTTCCTATTGAGGGCTGGCTGTTAGTTATAAATTAACATCTTACAGCCTGATTCCCTTTCTTTTAGCTTTGTGGTCTGACCATTGGCATCTTACCAGTCAAGTCAACATCTCGTCTGGGTTATCTTCAGCCAATATAGTCCTCTCTGGGAAATTTCTTCCAGACCTTTGCTATTACCAACATCTCAATGCCTTTTATGTTAGGCTCCTTCTTCTAAAGTTTCTTGTCTAAAGATGGCTAACTACCTAATTTCTGATGGATCTAGAGATAAATGGCTGATCCCTATCTATGCTCTGTCTTATAAACTCCTTTCTTGGGTCTTGCTGTCCTACCTGGAGAGAGAAATAGAAGACAGGGGGCCACCCACACCTATCATCAGAAGGCATGAGAACTCCTGGCAATAGCATATAGTTAAAATGCATCTGAAATTCATAACTAATCGATCTGAAAACTAAATATGCTTATACTTATTTATGTCTTTATATTCTGAAGTCACTACCGTGTTATCTTATTTAAATAAGCAGCAGGGGCAATGTAGAGAAACCCAGCATAGAAAGCTGTGTGGTCCAGGGACATTTTGAGAGAAGGCCACAAATGTTATGGGTCTCAGATGTGTGTCTCAACATAGATCTGATTTGGGGATCTCTGTGTGGGCAAAAAGGTGAAAAATCTGTACAGGACTACCAAGACCAGCAACTGAAATCCACTGCCAATCCTGGCATACCTCTTACGCATATGTTACCCTAACCAGGTCCTACCTGGAAGGTCCTGCCTGGAAGTGAAATTTGGAAAATCACTCCCTATGGTACTAAGGATATAAGTACAGGCATGAGGGAAATCTCTTGCACTCTACATATGAAGCATTAAGTTTCATTTAGATATACAGGCAAAGCCAACATTTTGGGGGAAAACAAGCAAAAAAAAAAAAAAACAAACACAAACGCAAACCAGCAAAGCAGATATTCCCAGAAATGTCCACAGCTGATCTGACTATAGTCATACTTTGTAAAGGTGCCACTTTGCACTTGAGCCTGCTTGAGGACTACCTCAAGTATGTATGCCTACTCTCACATGGGACTAAGCAATTCCTGGAAAGTCTGAGTGCCACTGAATACCACTAATGTGATCATAAGTTGAAACATGCAAAACCTCCAAACCAGACAAGCATGTGTCCTATTCCGTGCCAAAAATTCAAGAAACAAGCTTCAATTAAACATGTATTTTGATTAGGCTGCTTCAGTTCATGGCCCATTAGCCAAATCTGGCCTGCAAAATATTTTTATCTGCCCACTGGTTCTTTCTCTGAGGGGGTGAGGAGCAGTTGTTTGGACAGCAAATGCAGTCAGAGGAGCCAAGGGCTTCCTGCTGTGCCTGCATGTGGCCCAGCACAGAACAGCCAGAAGTCACCACTTCCAACTGCAAGAAAGAAAAACAGGGAAAAAGCTGGAGAAATATTGCTACTGCATTAGCCCACTCTACAAGACTTGTAGAGGCTGATTCCAAGGATAACATAATCTCCCTGGATGATTTTGTTGAATGGATGTCATAAACACGCTATTTAACCCCAGCATGCTATGGGAATAATTTATAACGAAAAGAAATGTGTCTCTGATGCCCTGATGGAGGTGGTCTGTTATGGAACTGATCCTTCTTTCATTCAAGTCAGAGGAAGGAAAAAATCAGATGCCATATAAAGCAGTGTGGTGAAGAACAGAGCACTGATTCAGCCATTGACTTGTGCAGGGATTATGCAACTCTCACTTCCTGTCAACATGCTCTTCCTTTCGTCTGGTAGAAAGGAAAAGTTCTGTACAGAAGTGGCTCATTATTGCAAATGAAATCTCACAGCATTCAATAAAAAGACAGATGAGCCAAGGGGAGTAGGATGTCTTTTTGTTTCTTGAGTTATGTCCCAGATATATCACACTACTATATTATGGTCTCCCCCCAAGCTTTAATTTAATTAACATGAAGGAAGGGAATAGAATTTTAGTAAAAGTTTAGAAATACGCCCTTCAGGCAAACTTATTCAAATAACAAGTTGTTCTTTTCACATGTATTCATTTCTTGTCTTTAGACTGCTTCCAGTTATTCTGGCACAATTTCTCAGCTCACAAACAGAAAAAAGCCCTTCAAAACAGAATGCATCACAAAAACCAGCAGAGCACAGTATTAAACAGAGTCTTACAGATAGCTGGTGAACGTATTTCCTGTTTAAAGCCCAGTACAGCAGTACATAAGTATTCCAACAAGCACCAAAACAGCTTTTTCCAGCACTGGGCAATGTATCTGCAGTAACACGTGGCTATCCCTAAACCAATGGATGCTGTCTTGGGGACAGGGGCAGCTGCACTGCTTTTGAGACCCTACTTGTCATCTTCCATCAGGAACTGCAGAGTGATGTTTGAGACACCTGCCCACACCTCTGCTGGACTTCGAAAAGCTTAGTGCTTGCCTTGTATTTCACTGCTCAGCTGCAGCTTTGGGAGCTACCGCGAGACATTATCACGGGTATTAGTGGAATAACAGATGGATAGGGGTGTTAGTTCAAGAGCTTGTAGGAAATTTTAATTAAAGAAGCATCGGCATTTGCAAGCTGAACAGAATGACTGGATACTAAGTGCTGCACAGAATCACAGAACGTGGTTTATCACAGAATTTTTTCTAGGTTGGAAGAGACCTCAAGGTCATCGAGTCCAACCTCCAACCTAACACAAAGCACAGAAAGTAAGTCCTCATCTGACTGAAGTCAAAACTCTTGCTAACGTCCGCAGAGCGCAGATTTCACTGAGCAGTATATTCAATATCCATGGAGCAGTAGTCAGTTTGTTGCTAAGACCCAAGTGTAGATATCTTTGTATAAAGATATACTAAGTCCCCAGTACAGTCAAAAGAGATGCAGATTAATCTATTCAGGGTGTGATGAACTGCTTGCTCTGTGTCTACTGACTGTACTGACTCAATTCAACAGGTCCTTGGAGATAGGTGTCCTTCTGAATGGCTGCTAAAGACCAGGCAGACCTAAAGTGGCATCAGACACCTTGCCTGAGGCACCTGAAGCCAGGCACAAATCTCCACGGAGGTAACTGGACATCAGATACCCAGTTCGCACACAAACACCTGCATTTAGGTATCTTCAGCTGGAGCTGAATTCCCTGTGAAGAGCTGGTGTCGTCCTTGGATTCAAAAGATTTTGGATAAAGTTCCCCAAAATCAAAACAAAACCAAGTGAACAACCCTCTTCCCACATTTGTTCTCTTTAACTTGCTCTACCAAAACCTCAGCTTGGAACCACCATGGTGGATACAGCCTCAGACCTCTAAGGAACTGAATCTCTGCTGGCTTCAACTCTCCTTGTGCTCTCCTGTGACTCTAACTCCTCTCCCTTCTTATGCACCAGAGGGATGCCACCACCTCCCTCTGACAGCCCACAACATCAGCTCCCACCCCCATGCGATAAATATTCCAACAAGCGCTTTCATGTTCCTCCCCCACTGCCCTTCATGCCTGGGAGGAAATTTCTGTAAACATCTGCAGAGCTATTTCATTATCTCCCTTCAAACTCCTTCTTAAGGCTCCTCTCCTGGTTTCTCTAATATCTAAAAATAAATAAATAAATAAACCAGAAGTTTACAGCAGTCAGTCTGCTGACTTGCTTCCCATAGCTCAGTTATATTCTGGTCCAGTACCGTTTTGCCCTTTCCCTGAATTTTGTTGTCTGATGGTATCCATCTGTTGTCTCCTGTTCTTCAAGTTGGCATTGATTTGGTCAGGGCAGTCTCTGCTGTGTGGCTGGGCATTATCAGGAGGGCTTCCTGATGTATGGTTCTTTAGGGCACTAATAATAATGCAGATAAATAATACTGGAAACCATCCAATTCTGAAACTTACATATGAGGAAATCTTTCACATGCTAGGCTTGCATAAAGCAAAATGGACTGCTGAAGTCTTCCTGTACACTTTGGACCCAGGTCTCAGTTCACAGTTCTTAGTAAAAACATAGTTACAACAAATTTTACTTTTCAAAGACACTGTACTTACTAATATGCAATATTTTCAACCATTTTCTGCATCAAAAATCCAGACAACTGCTTCATCTTTTGAAGTCATGTCAATATTTAAACTTCAAATAATAAGCATATACTCTGACATTATTTTTCCCGAATGCTTGTGATTGTTGAAAGCATTTTAGTACCAACATCCTTTTACAGCTGAAGAACCAACACTTGAACAAAGTATGACATCCTTGGTTTGGATGGATTTCCAAAACTACTATGGCTTTTCAGGGCTTGTAAGTGTAACAAAATGTGACATCTGGCATGTGAGATCAGAGGTTCCCATGTGTTCTTCTGACATTGTGAAGGACGATGTTTTCATTACAAAAAACAGCACTCCCTTGGACAAGTAAGCTTGTAAAACCCAGTGGGTCCAATTAAATTTATATACTATTTTGCACGAGATTGAAAAGTGTTATCATTCTAATTCAGATTTCATTAGGCATCATCTTTTTTTAAATATCATGAGCTTAATTTATGATCGCACACTTTTTTTTTTTCTTTTCAACTTCAAACAATATTTTTAAAGTGTACTAGAGCTTCTAGAAGTTTTCTTTTCTCTTCCATAGCAGTTGCTTCCTTTATCTGTTGGTGCAACAACCAATTGTAACAAGGTAGATGGCTTAAAAAAATACTGAATCATTTATTACCAGATTTTCTTCTCATAGTAACATGGCAATTTATCTTTATTTTATTTAAGTTCTAGTTAAGCCATTGGATTTAAATATCTCAGTACCATTGATTTCTCCTTGGTTAGGTAAAACAAAATGAAATCATCTGTTCTTCAGGTTATTATATCCTCAAAAGCCCAGGGATGACTGAAGAAGAATTTCCATCTGAGATGGCACTTCCACTGAAGACAACAGAAAACAGACACTACTGATGGACACCCGTGCAAGTATGGCTATTCCTTCTTCAGAACTTCTATAGCACTCTACAACTCTGCAATTTAATATTGCCTTCTCTCAGACCAAGTTATTTTTCCTCAGAACTGAATAAAATTGTCTAAATATTTCCCAAAAATATTTATGGACAGGCTGTGTTTCTCATTGCTGACTATCACAGGAGAGAAGCATCAGTTTAGACCATTCACTTACTTCATTAAAAAGGTGTGTAAAACCGTTATAAGAACTACAATCAAGTATAATTATGTATTCAGACAACTTTGTTCTCTCAAAGAAGTACATGTACTTTCTGTACCAAATTCTTGGTTCAATATTCTTAATTAATGTTACATTAATTCTTCTCCATGGCAGCCTTTTTACTGTCATTTTTATAAAATGTTTCCAAAATGTATTCCTTTGATTAAAGATCACACTTGATTTAATTTTATTATAAGAAGAAATCCAATTTTCTACTTACTTCGTTAACAATTACGGTAACTTTTATGAGGTGCCTTGCCTCTGTAAACTTGTCTCCTACTGATTCTGCCTCAGCTAATGAAGAAAAACAAAAAGAAGAGTATTTGTAATGTCTGTACTGCCTATTTTTAACTTGACTTTTGAAAATTTAGTTTATCATTGGGTGATAAGATACTGCTTCGGACCAGCAGCAACAACTAGGTTGAACATGTTGGTGGCCAGGTTTCACCCCAACTCATTCAATGCCAGCACAGGAGTTATCTGCCCATCTCATGGTATCTCTGTTTTGAAGTAGTCAAATTCCATATTCGCTCTTTCGTGTCTTAATAGTTGGAGCTTTTTCTTGCCTGTATTGGTGCCATTGGTGGCCATTACAGCATTGCCATCTAGCAGACAGCATGGGTCCTTCTCACAGGGAGTGCTGATGTTAGCACTGAGCCCTTTTCCTCCCTTAGTAAATTATAGTTGCTAAGATGGGATTTCCCCTTTCCCTGTGTCAGTGGAAATGCCTGCAACCTCAGTGTCTCAAGGGTACTGTGGAATACCTAAAGCAACCAAAGGAGCTGGATTGCCAGCGTCAGGTGCTGATTCAAGTTTTTCGCACCTCTAATTATTACATATGCTTTTTTGAAGCTTTTAACCAGTGCTAGAGGTCTAGCATAGTTCCCTTAGCCATTGTTCAGATATTTTCAAATTAAGTTTCAAAAGAGAAAAAAAAAAAAAAAAAAAAGTAGAGGAAAAGACTGCAATATTTACATGGCAGTTTTGGACTCAAGAAAACCTGGCAGTATATACATAAGACATAATAGCCCCCCATGGAAGCTGCTTTGAGCTTACTTACAGATACATAAGATAGGAGCATACTGTATCAAAGGTCAAAATACATTTTTTGGTAATAGGCTGGGGGAAACAGCAGAACACTCTAACAAGACATCCACACTGCAAGTAGGCTTTCCCAAAAAAGCTCTAATACATCTTAGGGGTTGGGGAAAGAAAAGTTGGTACCTGCTGGCAAATCTTAAGGATGACAAGTGAAGAAATTAAAAGCCTGGCTAGGTAGCTGGAGAAACAAAAAGGGAGGAGAGAAGAAGCTGACTGGTGTGCCAGAAGACACAGTTGGTAGCAAATCCATCTGAAGACAAAGTCCAGGAACTCCACAATCCATTCCAAACGCAGCTTGTTCTGGCTCTGGACTACATTAAGTAGAAATGAAGAATTAAAAGTGGGAATAAGCAGAAAGAAAGAAAGGAAGAAAGGAAGAAAAAGAATAAATCACACAACAAATCCTGCAATTTAAATGAAATAGTCAATCCTGGAATAAAATTGGATCCTCAATACAGAGTAAAGCTGAGCAGAAATACACTATATAGAGTGTGACAGATCCACGTGAAAAAATTGCCATGTCACAGTGTTGACTCTTTTCTGCCTTTGGGTGTACATTGTGTAAGCAAAGTAATTTAGTGCAGACACAAGCCCATATTTTCTCTGGAAAACTCTCTTTGCAAGGACATGTTTCTCATAACCACATTCTTTAAGGAACAATGCTCTCCATAAGCCTCACATCCTATACAGGATTGTTAATGTGTCTATAGGGGTAGGTTTCCTTCAGTGCAGCTACATGAAGCAAATAAGCACTGGTTTGGGGGTCTGTAAAACATCTCTGCTTGAACTTAGCTGTCAGGAAGCCCACAAAGAAAATCTCCAAATATTGCCCTCACGGTTGAGAACTGAGGTCTGCAAGATAATGGAAAGGCAACTCCAAATGGCTTCCAGATGTTCACTGATGGTCAGAGAAGCTCATTTCCTTAGATGGGCAGCCTCTTATCTGGAAAGGGCTAGAGAAAACTTGCAAAGCAAAAATGGAAAGAAAGAACACCTGCTGAAAGCTAGAGGGAACCACAAACAGTTGCAGTAAAATGTCAGATTAAGGATGAGATCACTCAGTTTGGAGAAAGAATTTCTGAAGTCAATATAAGCCTAACAATGATTGTCCATACTAACTCACAAGCAGAAGCTTATCAAGCTACCAGAGAATATACTGCATTACATCATAGATGAGCTCAAGCCAGCCCTGAACATCTTGACCTCTTCATTGTTTTCCTCTGAATATGCTCCAACTTCTTATTTCGAGTTCTGTATTTAAAGTGAATGGCCCATTATTGTCTGCAGTGTTCCAATTTCAGTCCTGCCAAGACTCTATATAATAGCATCATTATTCATAGGTGGTAGTGTCATTATTATTACCTTTCTAGACATACAAAGATAACTCTGTACAGCCCTCTGGTCTCTTAGGTTATTCAAAACAAAGAACTTTTAATCCCTTCAATTTTAAAATTCCTTCATGCTCTTCACTTTCTGTGTACTGTAAGAATATCCATGATAACAGAGAGAATCTTATTTTTAGCATTTCTGTGAGTTTTAAGAAGCTGAAAGAGAATAGGTGACCCCGAACAAGACAGACGAGCAAAAGACTTTGCAAGAGATGGAGAGGGAACGAGTGTTTAAGTTCACACCAGGCACTTCAAATAACGAAATTCTTCTCATAACCTTTCCCACCTTTACTTTTCCTGAGGGTTGCAACCCACTGGGTGCGAACAATTGCTATAGGGCACAGTAGCTAGAAGGCAGCGAGGAGAACAGAGGCTGGATGTCACTGCAGAACATATCTGGCACAGATTCAGGGTCCAAGACGAAGGCACCCTGGGGCTTTTTCTGTAGGCCTGATACCAGTTCCTACCGATAAGGCACTGTGAAGTTGCTCCATGAATGCACAGAGAAACTACAGTGTGTGTGTGCCTGGTCTTGTCACTCTAGGGGCACATGGGAAATCTGACTTGTGAGATTTCTTGCATAAAATCAGTGTCCTGCAGCTCCGTGCTGGCTGCGCGGATCCCTGTCATGTTCTCTGTCACTGTGAAATGCAGATCACAAGACAGTGCCCCAGGCCTGACCTCAAATGACAGTTTTGATCAGTCTGAGAGGAAGAGAAGTCCTCCTGCCTTTTAGTCCCATCTCCCTGATCCACCCTCCTTTCCAGAACTCCATTCAATTCCTCAGCCATGCTCTTCCTTCTGCTGTACCAAGGTAGTAACACTTGCTCAGATTCCCACTTCAAAAGCTTAATTTAATAGGTTAAATACTCTGATACATGCAGACAAAAGGCTGCTACAAAGTGCTAAATACGATTCTAACATTTTTTTCCCCCAAGTCACTGTTTCTGCTTCAATTATGATAAATTGTCTCTTGGTGAACTGAAATTTCTGCCTATTTTGACTCATCTTACTTTTCTTTCACCCCTGAAATTTCCCAAATCATCTAGAAACTTCAATCCATCTGCTCTGAAATATACTATCCTCCCTGGTTCAATATCATTGGAGGATTTAATTAACTTGATGTTTACATTTCCCTCCTTGTCATTCATTACTTAATATATTGAAAACAACAGGTCCCAAGATGAATTGCTACATATCTGATACCTCACTCCATTTAAAACTGTCTGTGTGAGAATTCTTCACTGGCTGCCACCTGCCAGCGGCTGACTTTTTCATTTTTTCATTTTTCATTTGAATATACTGTGCAGAATTCAATATTTTGCTAAATAATTCTTTCTTATATAAAAAAAAGTCTGATTACAGGACAAAGAAGTGGCAAAAATAACACTGAATTCTATGACACTGGGATTTAGTTCTGCAGGGCTGAAAGAGATATTATTAAGCAAATATAGACTATATAGTCTATACTACACTCATGCTATCTACTTTTTACTAGTCATGCTGCTATGGTACTTATATTTGTAATTAACTACAGAAGGACATGGGCAGTACACAATGGATGAAATACCAATGCTGTGGGTTCTGTGCATCTACCAAACCTCATTTTTCCAAGATCTCATTCTATATCCATCAGCTGCAGAGTTTTAGGTGTTCCACATACCATTTACTTTCTTTCTGCTGCAGGGTTCCTTCAACTGTACATTTAACAAACTGTAAAGTAAAAAGAGGACGGATGAATACAGCAGCTCAGGTGATGTTCTGGGACTGAAAGACCTCAGATCAAACCTGCTCTCTGCTGTGCCTTCCTCAGGAGAAGTTGGGCATGTCAGTTTGGTACTGCGTGACAGCATCTACCTGTCACAGAGGAATAATTAGATTTCTCAAACACAGCAAAGTGACCATCACTTCATTAAAAGGCTGTCGGGCCTATGGATACATTTATAATGGTGGTCATAAACCCAATCAATATACAGATGGCAGTATATACAGAATATACAAAAGGGAAGGAAGGACAAGTAGAGTGTTTCTAGAGAGTCATTGTTCTATTTTGTCATGTAACTGATGGCTTTTATCTGCAGACCTCTCAGATACATTTTAAATAAGGCTAAGTGATAGCTTCCAATCATTGAAGAACTCTTGCCAAGCCAAACAAGAGAGGGTAAAGATGACTGTAGATAAAGGCACCAGCCCTGTAATTTCTTTGTTAATTCTATTTCATCAGTTTGGTTAACCTTAGTTGGCAGTGTTCAAATACTTACTTGACTGAACAGTGTTTTTTTTGTTGTTGTTCTGTTGATTTTGTTTGTTTGTTTGTTTTTACCACCGATGACCTAATGATAATGAAACCATAAATAGTTTAGGAATGCTTTTGACGTTTTTTTCTTTTTTTTTTTTTTCTCTGAGTATGTTTTATAGTGCAATGTCCCTTGAGTTTTGATCCTCTAAGGAAACTTCAGGGCAGAGAAAAACAGATCCTAGCTTCAGCAAAGACAAGACACACTTCTAATATTTAGACACACATTAAGTATTTCAAGCATGAGTCTTCTCCTTGGACATCATAAGATGGATGGATGGACAGAGGGAAACAAGTCAAATTTAATTGTCTCTTAATTGCCATAATATTTCTATGTGGTCCAGATGTTATTCACTGGTGCCAGAATTTCAGGGCAGGGTCAAATAATTAACAACAGACTAAGTTAATACAGTGAGGGGGGTTCATCTGACCAGGTACAGCTGGCAATAGGCAACAAAGAGATAAACTGATTTCTTAAACTCCAGTGATGCTCTTTAGAGTTGCTTGCAGCCAACCTGCTCTATTTTGCTATCAAATGACTTCAGAAAGCCAGCCCAATTTTTTATAAACACCATTTGCACAGATGCGTTAGCGTGGATTCCTTAACTATAGTGCAATTCTGCACCAAGACAAAGAAAAGTTCATCACCAATACCTCTGCAAAGCTAGATCCTTTCATCTAATAATATGAATGCAAAATGCAGAGTTAAAAAAAAAAACAAACAAAACATTCGGGCAGAAAAAATGCTGCTGTGGATGGGGCAGTAAAAGCCAGTTTTCCCCACCTCAGGAGTGCTGCTTCTGCTGACTCTGAAAGAGGGAAGCAGGGACTGAGCCCCAGGGGACAGCCCTTCTGCTGCAGTTACAGCTTGGAATGAGATGCTCAAGTGCATGCTAATGGCACCATGGGCCAAAGAAGCCTTGAAGACACCAAACTCAGCCTGTTTTCTCCTGGGAACACAGCGATCAGCAAATAAATTAGCCAGACATTCCTTAAACCCTCCTCTCCAGCAGAGGACAGAAGGAGCTCAAGTTGTCAGTCAATACCAGCATCACTTGCCTGTCACCAAAGCGCCCAGAGGCTCTCATTACAATTAGAGTGTTGTAAAGCTGAACAAGCTCATTAAATTCTGCTCTGCTGATCCCACAAGGTAAACCTGTTCATTTGAATTAAGGTATCTTTCTCCATGTAACGTGTGGACTGTGTGCAAAACAGAAAGCTGCATCTGTCTTTCCCTCCCCTCTCACCCTCCTCTCACTCAGACTCAATATCCACAATATTCAACATCAGTCTGCTCCCTTCCAAGCCGTTCAGACATCAAACTCTAATTACAGAGCTTTTTTTCTTTTTCTTAGGTTCACCAGCAGGTTTGACTTATGTGAGCTGAAGCAAAATTTCATGTCTTCTCCTTGAAACAAAACAGGGCTGACAGAGAAGCTGGCGTGTAGTGATTGTCCTTCAGAGAAAGTTTGCTGTTTCTGAAGGGAAAGCTGCATAGCATTTCACTTGAACATAACCAAAATATGTAACCAGTGACTTTTACACTACAGATCTGCTGAGATCCTTCAGGACTGCAGTGCCTGCCCTTTCCACTCAGAAATGCTGGCACAGCCACTCAATTTCCTACTGAAACACCTTACCTAATGGATTTCGGTACTTTGTAGTCTTTCTTGCAGATTATACTCAAATTTTATGGAAAGCTTGAGTTCAGTTCACAACTATCCCAGATTTTATGTTATACCAGCTTGAATGAAATGTCAGGTTCCTAGATTTGAGCAAAGTGAGGGGTCTTTGTCCAACACACTTCAAACTCTTGCTGATGCAGTGATGAACTGAAATCCTACTACTGCTTCTTTTGAAAACTTTGCAAAGACAAAGACAGAGTTTCATCTTCACCGTGCCCAAATGCCCAGAATTCAAGGTTTATGATGCTTTCACAAGTTAATTCCATGTACAATGTGCCTCATCCCAGTTAAAATGGCATACTATGGTACAAAAAATAAACTACTAATAGCTTTCAAAATCTTTTGAGGTTTTTGTAGGGATGCAAATACTTATTTTGCAGAAAACCCTAGAAATAAATGGACTCATTTCAAATACCATTCAGGAAGATTCACTTATCTAGGCAAAAAGAACAATGTACCATATTTAAAGGATTTTAGAACCGGTTTAGAAATGGGATAGCGGTATGGTTAAGAGATTCAATATATGGTGATTTATCTAAAAGAGGAAGTAATTGTATCTTAAACATTCCAATCTTAGAAACCACCAACATTAATACATTTTAAAGGTATCTCATGCCTTAAAGATATAGTAACAGTGAAGGGAAATACAAAGCTATAATATCATTAGGTAACATCGTGAGGCACCATGCAGAGGTAAGCAAGAGCCCAGTCTTGTGAGTGTTGAGATAGTTGGCTTTAGGAACTTGAGTATTTTCTGAACCACAGAGGACACACAGAAGGAACACTTACGCTGTACAGGTTGTAGGACAGCTTACAGTCTCAAACTGATAAACTAGAGTTGGGGTAGGAGCACTGACCTTACTCGTATTGTGTTTTCTTTGTTGTTGCTGTTTTTTTGTTTTGTTTTGTTTTTTGGAGCATGCAGCAATTTTGCCAGCTACAAGATCCCAGAGGAGTGAAGAAAGCTCCTTGCAGAGTTTGGTTCTAAATGAGTTTTTACCATGCACAAACTTAATTTAAACCTTGTACTACAGACACCTTGACAGCAATGGATAATTAAGTCATAAAGAAAGTGCTACATGAAAGCCATTAGGCTCTAAAGCAAATGATTTTAGTATCTCTTCTTTCCAGTCGGTGACTATAACACAGCTTCTGCTATTGCTTTGAGGGGAGCAAAAATGTCATTACATTCATGATACCGAGGGAAAAGCATTGCTAGGCACCTCACTCCATACATGTAATGTCTCACTTCAAGTGCAGATACTTACACTAGTAATTTTCTGTCAAATCTATAACCCACAAATTTTTTCCATTAAAAACAACCACCAGAAACTCTGAATATCACCCAATTTATCCTCCCCATGCAATAACTCTGTACAAATCTTCTATTCAAGCATCCTTTGTGTTAAGACTTACCTACTTTCGTCTCCAATTCTGCTCGTGAGCAGCCTCAGCTAGCTGATTAGGCAACACTCAGAACGAATTTGGCAGCTAATATCACAGGCCATTCCTGCTCTGCAGCTGCTAACAACGTTTTCCAGCTGCTGACTGTCTGGCTGTGCTAAATGACTTGTGGGTCTTACAAACTGTGGATGTAGAAGGATTTTCCTTGGGGCAAGACAGGCCTACAGGTCACCATCTCCCAGGAGCCAACGCCTGTCCCCATGATTAAGGATAACTGACTACTGCAATAACACTATTGGACAAGATGGATTCTCTACTACTGCCAGTTTTTAAGACTTGAAAGCTAATTCTGAGCTAAGTTCTAGCCTAGGTGCTGAGACATGTTCCTCCATGAAGCCTATACGTCTACTTGGAGATATTCAATCTAGGGTGGTCCAGTCGGTATCCCACAGCCCAGAGCTCCTATTCATATCTCAGACGAGATAAGGGATGGCTGGATGGCTGTGAGATCAACATGGGCCTCTCTCTGATCTTGATTAATACCAAGAGCTTAAAGCCTGACTTACTGCCTGAAAAAGAAACATGAAGTGTGTCTCATACATAAAAGAGCCTGGCACTTGGAATTGAGCCACTCTGTCAGTGCTGCCTGACAAAAGGTTGCTAGAACTGAAATCTAGGCTCACGTCCTGATAAGAATCATAGAATCATTAAGGTTGGAAGAGACCTTCAAGATCATCTGGTCCAACCATCCCCATGCACCATGTCTAACCTTTCCTTGACCACCCCCAGGGACGGTTATTCCACCAATTCCCTGGGCAACCTGTTCCAATGCCTGACTGCTCTTTCTGAGAAGAAACATCTCCTCATTTCTAACCTAAAACGAAGAGACCATGGTTGCCCACTTTATGCAAAACTAGACCAGCTTAACTGCCTCCTTTGGCTTGACGGTTTGTGCTCCTCTCTCCTCCTAGACAGAGCTTATACTTGCTCGGCTACCCCAGGGGCAGCCCTAGTATATGCTGCTTTCTGAGGTATTAATGTCTTGAGGAAGTACAGTTGAGATGCTGATCTAACAGCTTTCCTGCTTCTTCAAACCTTGTTTGGGCGAGAGCCAGAACAGCAATGAGTGTTGCTAGATTTCTGCCCTCCTTAGAGACCAAGAAATACAGTTTTTGTTTATGTCTTATATGAAATATAAAGGAAGACATGCTAGGCAACTCCTTTTCCCCTCCCAATTTTTTCCACATGTTTAGGAGCACAATATTGTCCATTGTCTCCTTTGTTATAACTGCAATTCACATCTTTCTTTTCTTTTTTTCAGCAGGACTTACTAACAAAACACCAACAAAAGATGCTGGCTCCATTGACAGGTTCTGTGACAAAAAACAGTTTCAGGGGTCCCCCAATGAAAGCCCAGGGCCAAAAATTAAATTGCTAATGTGCAGGTAGGTGTATAGGTTTGAATGAATGAAGCAGTTCCCTTTTGTTCATAGACTTAAGGAGGAAGTCACTGTTGTCAACAACCATGATTTGTTAGCAC
This sequence comes from Aythya ferina, assembly GCF_964211825.1. Classification (NCBI taxonomy): domain Eukaryota; kingdom Metazoa; phylum Chordata; class Aves; order Anseriformes; family Anatidae; genus Aythya; species Aythya ferina. Next base: position 9,420,351 of record NC_140296.1, read on the forward strand.
TTTATTTTTGCTCTGAAGAGCCTGGTGCTTGGATCTCTGTAACTATGGTAATTGTGAAACTCTTTTTTCAACTATTATAATCCATTATTTTTAAAACTATGATAAAACTAGATATAAGGCCAGAAGGGATCATTGTAACTCTCTCTTGCATAATGAATCAAAGAACATCACTAATAATTTCTGCATCAAATTACTATAACTTCTGTTCAAGCTGTTTTAAAAAAAACATCCTTTGAGACATCTGGTGACAGATAATTCCCCACAGTCTCACATTGCTGCTCAGTAGTAGGCAGGTATATATTAATTAAATCAACAGGCTTTATCAAGAACCGTGCTCATGCTCCCAAACAGCAAAATGAAAACCAGCTGCAATGTTCTGTCTTATACCATTCACTTTGAACAAAGTAATGATTTCACCTCCTAAATATTTTGAAAGGTTTAGGAATCTTTTATTTTTAGCCAGCCCTTTCCCTTCTCAACTGGGAGCATTGCAATGTTTTGCATAAAACAGTTCATGACTGCTAATGAGCCACAGCTATGCTATGATAAACAGAGCTAAGCTGAACTTGAATTGTAGATTGCTTGGTGCTTAAAAGAGAATATATATGCACACAGAGCTTCAATTTTGCATGTATGTTCCTGCAGAAAACTCCCAGAAGACATGGGGTTTTGCCCACATCCCTCTACATCTGAAATATTTGTACTTGTTTCTTCAAAGTTTCTTCAATTTCAGGTGAAGTCTGGGCTCTGCTGAAGTTAGCAGCAAAATCCCCCTTGACTTTAAGGGGACCCGTTCAATCCACATTGCCAGTACTTGAACTCAAGGCCTTTGGAAACAGAACAAAAGTGTCTTTATTTTGCACTAGAAGTTACTGGGGCATTGTACTGGTACTATAAACAAATACAGCCTCTGTCTCAAGGAATTTATGACCCACATTTGAGTTTAATGTGCCATTTTAAATATTTCAAGATACTGAGTTGGCCTTGCTTGATATTATGTGGATATATCCACACAAGTCTTTGTAGGATCAGAGCCCAAAAATGCAGTGTACAGAATGAATTACTGTACTCTTTCCTTCTATCTTATTTATGGTTTAACCAAAATCCAGAGCCAATACTTGTGTTTTTATTGACATGATTAGCCCTATTACATGATTGTTGTTTTTATAAAAAGCTACCAGCCTTTACTCTACTGCCATTGTTGTTCTTGCCATTTGGTAAAAATTCCAAATGACAGGAAAATGCCCTTTTCCTATACTGAATGCTTTATTGTCATGCAGCTCAACCCAGCACTAGATTGCAAACTCTACAGGATAACTTACCACTGCAAGTAATATTTAAAAAAAAAAAAAAGAAAAAAAAAAGAGAGAGAAGAAGAAAAAGAAAAAGAAAAAGAAAAGAAAAAGAAAAGAAAAGAAAAGAAAAGAAAAGAAAAGAAAAGAAAAGAAAAGAAAAGAAAAGAAAAGAAAAGAAAAGAAAAGAAAAGAAAAGAAAAGAAAAGAAAAGAAAAGAAAAGAAAAAAGAAAAGAAAAGACACAAAGCATTAAAATCATCCCAAAACATTTCTCTCTATAAACAACTTGAGTTTCTTTTAAATGACGCTGCAGATTACTTAAGAATCTCTTTTTTAGCTAGTAATCAAAATGCTCTGAGTTCCCCAAGAATCACCTTTTCTGAGGACTCAGTGCTGCTGGCGAGATAGCTTCATTTTGAAATAAATCTTGGAGCACTTAAAAAACAGTAATTTTCATGCTTAATGTACAACAGTACACAAAGCGCTGAAGTGCTTGTGTGGGCAAATGGCTCCTTCGCTCGGCACCTTCCCATTTGATTTCAGGAATGTGGGCAGGCCACGTGTTTTTGCAGCGGAAAACAGGATGGATGCTATTTTAGATGAAAGAACCAATTGAACAAAACTGAAAAGACTGTAGATGACCTGATTTCTATTTCTGTCCTCATCCCCAGGAGAGCTGGTCCTGGGTGACACTGGTAACATACATCAGTTGTTACCTCGCCTCAGTTTCCCTTCTGTAACAATAGAGAACATCTTTTGTAAAGTGCTTCAAAGAAAGACTTTTATAGAAAAAGACTCCATTAAAGTTCTTCCCCTCTTTTTAAAATTATAAGCCTCTTTGCCTTTACAATGAAGACCAAGTGACAAATGCATAGGTCATGATTCTTCCCCTTGCTGAATGTCAAGGAAGACTTTGCCTTTGCTTCTAATGTGAACTGAACTGGGTTTCTGTGACATGATCCTGCTAGCTACTCCTGTGCATGCTTAAATCTGGGCTACAGAAGGAATCTCCATGGATGTGATACGTTTGTGCATCGTAGCTTCCAGGAGCTGCATGCCAGAACCCACTGCTTTTTCTGATTACACACAAATTAATTTTCTCTCTAAAACACTCTTAAGACAGTTACAAATAAGATACAAGATTTATTCCTGGGCTATTATTTATGAAATATCATAAGCTTCTTGGCTTGGCTCTCAAGCTGTAGTAAATTGGCATGGATCCATCATAGATCCATTATCATTAAAATGAGTAGCAATTGGGGACCAGATGGCACAACAGTTAAGGGCACTAACTTTCTGCCGCCTATTTGTCTAGACTACTCCATGACGAGAATTGAATAACATGATTTGGCTCTGTTTGAGCTAAAAATTTCAGCAGCTTTTCAAAGATGACCTTCAAAATATATATTTAAGCAGACATATATATATAGAAACAAGGATCCTGGATTTTCTGGGCTTTGTGACATGAAAATGACCAGCACTTTGCTACACACACACAAAGTCTATTTTAATTTACCAAGAATATATGCCAAAGAAAGGTTTTTAAGCTTATGAAAGATGGAAAGCAAATGTATTTGGAAGATTCTATTACACCTGCTACATTCTAAGTTCATTTTTTTACTCCAAAGTTCAACACCTTGTCATTCCATTTAAATATAAATAATAAGATAATATGAAACTTACATAGTCTCTCTGACTACAAAGAAGTGCTGCTATTTCTGTGTACAAACATTAAGGAAACAGTCACCAAAATACTTTCTTAATTCTTCTCCATGTTGAGAGAGAGAGAGAATCTACAAGTTTTAAAAAGAGAACACAAATTATTAGAGACCTTTTAAGTAAATCCTGCCCTGTAATAAAGTTTTATCTATTTAATATGTCTGACAGAAAGATATGTTTTTAAATGATCTCTAACCATTTTAATGGAGGTGTCACTGCAGATGGTATAGAACTCCTTTACTTAGCAGAAAATGATAGAATTAAATAACAGAGATTGGAAACTGAAGCTAAGGAAATTCATTCTATACATATATCAAATAATTAACAATTGAAGCAAGCAGATCTAGAGGTTTGCAAATTTTCCAGTTTTTAATGTCTCAATTTAAGGATTGGATGTCTTTCTAAATTAATGCTCTGGTTGAACCAGAAGCTTGCTGCAGGGATTATAGGGTAATGCTCTATGGTTTATGTTAAGAAGGGAACTCAAATTAGCTAGAATATAACAGTTCCGTCTGTTCTTAAAATCTGTGAATCATCCAAGAACTTTTCCACCAAGCCCACAGAAGATAAGAATGAAGACTGCAAATATTTCTGAGGGAAAAAAAAAAAAAAGCAAATAATCCCTCTAAAAAACACACACATACTTGAGGATTTCAGTAGTATCTTGAAAGTATAAAGTGCAGCTGCACCCTCAAGTTTCTTGCATACTGAGAAATTTGCATTAGAGCTGTAACACCATCTGGCCCATTCTTCACAATCACAGTCACAGAATCACAGAATGGTTTGGGTTGGAAGGGACCTTGACGGTCATCCAGTTCAAACGCCCCCTGCCACGGGCAGGGATGCCCAGGAACCAGGCCCAGGTTGCCCAGAGCCTCACCCAACCTTGCCTTGAACACCTTGAGGGATGGGGCATCCACAACCTCTCTGGGCAACAAGCAGAGTTTCGTGTAGAGTTGGCCTCTCTCCTGCTTTTTTAACCTACCGAACTAATTCCTCACTCTCACTGTTAACATTTCCCTTACCATTCTGTCTCTTTTAGTCCAGTTTGACATACCAGGCCCATCTGCAGGGTAGTGGTCAAGGCCACCATGCGATCTCCCCTGGAGCTCAGAGAGGAAATCACCCTGGTTCCAGTCAGCAACTTAGGCCCATACTGCTGGCACTAAACTCACTGCCACATGCAGGACCCTACAGCGCTATTAATGACCATAACAATGTCGTCTTTGTCACGATCAACACCCTGTAGCATGTGTCAGCACTTCAGCAGTTCTGGCATTTTATGAGTAAATTCACATGACAAATGGTATGAACCTCATGGCCTAAGCAGGCAACCAAGAAAAGCATAAGCTTGATACCAACTTGAGGAAAACTCCTGTAAAAATGCTCTAAGCTCTACTTTTAAAATGTTTTAAAGAGATTTAGGAGCCCTAATGCTCAGTGTCAAAGCAACTGGTCAGGAATGAAGACTCATTGCAGCAAGTTGAATTTGCTTACAGCTCTGATTGTGTTGGTGTAGTCCACCTCAGGGGCTTCAGCAGGCTCATGGAGGTGAGGGAATGAAGGAACAAGCTGCAAGCATGTCTGCAATTTGTTTCAAAGGCCGAGGCTCTTCCCAGGCGGGTACTATTCAGAGGCTGTTATGAGCCCCTGCCGGCTTGGCTGCCCACAGCTGAAGGTTTATTCTTAGTTTCAGGAATGCGAATCCTCATGGATGTGGTGATGGTTTCAATTCAGTTAGGAGATCAATTTTGTCCTCCAACATTTCTCTCTGTGGATAGGGCAGTTTCCTGATGAGGTGGGAGAGGGGTCAAGTGATGTCTGATTTTGTCCTCTGACAGTCACTTGAGGTATGGAAAAGACTTGCCTGGATTAGACTGGTCCCCCTAGCTCAATAACCTGTGACTACATGAAGTGCAGAATGTTACAGTAAAAAACGCTAGTGTAGGCATTTATGGGAGAACATACTTTCCTATCCTTTCCCCAATAATTTGAATTCCCCCCAACACAGTTACACAGTTCCATCGTCATGTGAATGAAGCACAAGGCAATACTGAGCTCCTTCTGCTCTGCAAGCTCATAATAAAAAGTGAGAGAAAGCATACTGCTGGCCAGGCTGACTGCTGGACGAGGTGATCTTGGAGATCTTTTCCAACCTGAATGATACTATGATGCTATACAGATGTACTGGTGTAGCACTGCATCTAAGCCCATAGGCTGGCGCTCATGATGACACGCTACTTGAGACATATACTGATAAGTCACGGAAGCACTGTGATGTGCCCAGTGGCTTTACAAGCTTGAAGCTTAGTAAGCTCAGGCTTCTCCATAACCTGCCCTATGTACCAAAGCACATACTTGCTCTTTGGTTAAGCCATGACCAGCAAAATAAACTCAGGCAAACACAAACCATCAAAAGATCTGGGATTTCTTCCCACATCAACAAGGATTGCAAAGAATATTTCTTTGACACATTTACCCAGCAAATCCAGAACAATATGCATGCATATTCTAGGAAACTACTTCCAGCCATTCCGATGAATAGACATTTTCTCTGAGAACAAACATGGACCCTAAACTACCCTGCTGTTCCGTGGGAAGGCAATCAGATCTTAATATAGCCAATGTACAAGAACATAATTCAGCCCAGAAAGTCAAGGTTTCTACTTCTTTCAAAAACTGATGGATTACAGTTTACTCATTTTGCCTGTAACTTTTATTACTAAAACTCTGAATATCTTGAGAGATGCTGAACATCTATCTTTCTTTCCCACGTCCTTTCTTTAGGAATATATTTCCCAAATACGTACAAACTTTTGCCCTTTCTACCTACCAAGCCCTGCTAAACTATTCAGTTAGGTCATTATTACAATTTTCCTTTTATTTTTAACCTTCCATATTCTTAGGAAGTCCTTAAGCATTACAAGCTCCAGCTTGTGCCCCACAACAAGGCCTTGTTAAAATGACCTTGCTCCTTATGTAGTACAAATGACTATTGCTCAGCTGAAGTCAATGAAGGAACACTGATTTATGACATCAGTCTGTTCATTATCTTGATTTCTGTTGACTGACCTTTTAATGAAAATGAGCATACAGAGGGAAAAAAATGAAATGGGAGTAAGACAACATATATTATGAAGATGAACAGTTTTTCTACCTTGCTGAACACAAAGATTTCGCTTACAAGAGAACCCCTGGGGAAATTAGGACACGTCAATAGTCTCCAACCAGCCTGTAAATAAACTATAATAAACGATGAATTTCTGTAGCAAGCAAGCAAATCTGCACCCATTAATGATAATATAAACAGAAATCTATTGCTTATATATGGCTTATATGCAAACTTTTCTTTCAGTTAGATGCCAAAGTATGGCTGATTTTCTTTATTAAGGGAATCACAATCTGGCCAAATAATGTGGCTGAAAACAGGCATCACTTTGTGACACAAAGCCACCATAATTTCAAACAGCTCCATACCACAATATTGGTTGTATGATCTTGAAGGAGCTGGAATATCCCATGAGCAGATGGCAACAGACACTCATTCACCCATAGATCTAACAATACTACTATACTCCATACTAGCCAACAATGCTAGCAATAAATTGTATGCAAAAATTTAAAGTCAGACACCTTAGGAATGATTTATACAGACGGGTAGAATAAACCAGTTTCTCAGACCAGTCTGACAGCATCCATACCATACATGAAAACATCTAAGCCAAGCAAAGCATTTTACAACTGTGGAAAAATAACTGTTTCATGCTCCAAAGGGTGAGGGACCAAGGTAGTAAATGGAAGTTGTAGTAAATGGAAGTCGTAGCAAAACAAGCAGAGCAGTCTATCAACTTAAGGTATCTCTGGGAGTGACATATATTAGACCTGAATGGTATTCCAGAAAAAGAATGACAATAGATAATGCAAGCACTAAAACCAGGGGGATAAAATCCTGTCTCCCTTGAAGTCAGTGGAAGAGTTTCACCATCTTCAGAATCAGGATTCACCCTTGAGTGCTTTTATCCTCAAATATTTACAGTGAAGAGGTAACTGGTTTTCAGCATTCAGCTCCTTTATTTGCTGCATGCTTTTAAAAGAAAAAAGAAGTTATAGGATTTTAGGAGCTATATTTAACAAATAACTCCACTGGCCTTTCATGCATTTCAGGAATCAGTTAACAATAATGATTAAAATAAACAATTTCACTGATTTTCATTGTTGTTGCTGGATTGTCTCCAAACATTTCTTTTACTCCCTCTTTTCCTCCCATGCTATCTTCCTTCCATCACTCAGTCTGGCCAAAGTTACTGCAAAGAGACTCTCTTCTTCATTTCCCTTCACTGCCTCTTTGCAAGACTTAGTTGAAAGTCACTGTTTCTTTTAACCAATACAACAACAAGCAGCATCTCTTGTTTCATTCAGGCATGTGAATTTAGAAAAAGAATAAATTTAGTCCATGATACTCATTACGATTACACCATCTAAGAACTCCTAAACACACAACACTGTTCTTTTGGATTGCTTGCATGTTTATCCTTAAAAGTGGCAGGGAAAAAAAAAAAAAAAAAAAAAAAAAAAAGTTTTTAAGTGTTTGTAGGCTTTCAGAGAAGAGACTGTTAAAATCCAAGGAAATCTGTCACCATAAATGATGGAATCCCACAAGACAAGAGAGGGATTAGCCTGACAAAACATCTGCCTGTGTCAACACACAGTGTCAAGTGAAACAAAGCTCCACCAGGCTCTGATCCAGGCAGCTAAATGTCTGCACTCTGCCACCACCTCCCCCCGACAGCTGGGCACGCTTGCAAAGTATGTCTGCTTCTTCCTGACACTGCTGAAAGACTGCAGAGCTCAGCGTAAGTGTGGTTCCTTGACAGCTCTGCCTTAGGACCTCACAGCAAAAGCATGCACAGAGCTACAAATTCCTTTGCTGCAAATAGATAAAGATTTTATTTCTCCCAAGAAGGCAATCTTACTTACTTGGGATAGCGCCTCTGCTGAAAGATGGGCAGAATCTCTGTGTCTTGATTTGAATGCAGAAGCAGTAAATCCCGAAATCTTTCTGTCAGGACAAAGAAGAAAACAAAACAAAAACAAACCCAGGCTGTGACTCTGCAGTACATGTTTATGCTACCAGTAAGCAAGCAGTAGTATCAGTGAATTCTCTTGTGCAGCACTGATTAGCAAAGGGCCAAGCTACATTTACAACAAAGAAATTTATATATATTCATACACACAAAACTAAGACTAGAAATTACTCTTTCTTGTAAACCCTTTTACTAGTATTTCAAAATGTCATTTTTTAAAAATCTAGTATTGAATTCAAGTATGGCTTATAAATTTCTGAGGCCTGTGTATAAGTCTTCTGGGTATCAGGGACAGGAAAAAGCCTTGCCTGTCTTGAAGAGTTTAGTCTAAACAGAGTGAGGGATAACTAAGAATTCACCAGGCACTCAAAAATCACAGTAGTCTAAATGAAGATAAATTAATTAATTAAAATTAAATCACAATATAAGTCCTTAGATAACTGATTCATGGATATTTCCAAGGAGGGCTGAAAGACTGGATCACTTTTTGTTAACAACTATGAATTTCAAAAACTGCACTGTAGGGTCATCTATAATAGATCAGCTTTTCGTAACGTAGCTTCTCTGACGAGTGGGTTCAGGGGCAGCTGTTTTGTGCAACACGCAATGTGTAAGTGCGATCTGTAGGAGTTTCTATCAGAATCAATTTCTCAATTTCTGGAATATATGGGAACCTGCTCAAAACTATCTCAATATCTAGATTTAGGGATAGAAGGGAATTTCCTATTCAGGTCAAATCCCCTCAGCATGCCCCTCAGCTCTCCATAGCATGGGACGCGCTCTGCTTCCTTCCATCATCTGCAACTTGTATTTAACCGGACATCTAGCAGCATGGAGAAACCTTGGACCCTGATGATACCCTTTCGCACCTTTGCATCTCCTACTTTTCCTGCAATACCATGTCACTGAGGCTTGAAGGCTTTAGCTGCAGGTTTTAAGCCTCACTCCTTTGCTGAGCCACTTTTTGTAGTCTGTGGTGTGTGTAGTAGCTGTACCATGGGTTTCTCTAAACTAGTCATCTCTTCCATGTATGTTTCTCATTCTGGGAACTGAATTGTTGAACAAATATAGTCCTTCCTTCCTCTGCATTCCTAGGTATCTCAAAATATCCTCTAAAAAGGGTTTACAGATAAGGAAATCAAGGGAAAGAGAATTAACAAAGCTGAATCTTCCAACACCAGAAAGGAATCATAACCACCTTCCCACTTCTTGCAGTTTACTATATGATGGTTTTCCTAACATCACTTTTTTATGTAATATTGTGTCACCATAACTGCATCAATTTGGATACAATTCTGTTATGTAGCCATTTAAATGAAAAAAATAAAAAAACAACATACTTCATAAAATTACATTAATTTGAAGAATTTATTCTTCAAAGATTATTCTTCAAATATATTTATTCTAATAAATTCAAAAGGTCAAGCATCTGTGACGGTCTGATCTTGTCTTTTATCAGCATGCTAAGATGTTTTGCAAATATCCCACAGAAAACTCCAGGATCCACCAGTGATGAAATGAGAATTAATACTTAGTTTCTTCATCCCACATCTGTTCAAATTCAATTTTGAAAACGCCTGTACCTACAAAATTCCTACCACATCTTCAGAATCCAAGTTCTTAGCTTTCCCTGTACCTAACTGGGACAGAGACTGGATGTGATAGACAATGATAAATGCAATACTGTAAGGATGGAAATGAAATTCACTTGGTGCTTCTCAAAGGAGGGCCTGCTCATTGTCTAGACAAAAAGCTTACCATTACAACTACTTTTTACCTGTTTTTGAACTTTTAGGAAGATGCAGAGATTTTTTTTTCCCCACTGTCTGGCACATGGCAATGTGCTGCATGCAGGCATGCCCTGTCACCCTTACAGATTACACGTTATGATCTTCAAAAGACACAGGACAAGAACTGAAAGATTTCAGGAAGCTTTAACTACTGCAAAATATCTAACTGTGTATGTGTCAGAGAGAGCACTTTAACTTCTACCACTACCATCTCAGGAATCTTAGTGTATTTTTCATGCTTCCCAACACAAGTCAAGTTACTGGTGCCAGTCTAGGTACCCTTTATACATAGGCTTTCTATGAACAGCCTTTGAACACACCTGGTAGAGGAGGGAGAGGAAGTTTTCAATGGCAAACACTGAACTATAGGACTTCCCTCTATGACTTAAGGGTTTTGACCTCCAGAACATGGTGCAAGTAACCACAATTAAGGATTTGTTTAATACAACGTCTTCTGGGTGTCTGATTTATGCATTTTTCAGGGCACATAGCCAGGTGCTATAGCAGTGGAAAGCACTGGGAGACACCACATTACATTTAAGTGTGTGAAACCGTTTTGGCAGATGTTGCAAAGGGCTTACAACTCTTCAGGAGAGACAAAATACATCTCACCAAGGGTGCAGATGTGTCCCGTGCCGTTGCCTGCCTGAGACAGACAAGACCCAGGCTGAGAGCCGTAGTCTACCTCCAACCTTTGTTCCCTGACTTTTTTTCCTATGCTGCTGCCCCTTCTCCTTGATCCAGGCCAGACAGATTCATTCCACTATTCAATTCAACAAGCTGCGATCTTGAAAATATTTTGAATAGTAATGTGACAGGGCTGGCCAGAACTGGAGTGAAGGCAGCCAAGGCATCTGAAACTGGCCTAAACAGCTTCCCTACTGGATCATGTTCTAGTTAAAGTCAACTGTTGTTTTGCTGTGTGTTTTTTTTTCTTCACTATGGCAAATTTCCCAGGCAGACGTGTTTTCTTTCCACCATATGACTTTACTCATTTTTCCACAGCAACATTTATACTATATGGTAGCATTCCACCTCATCTCACATACATCCTACAACTTCCTCCTGTACGTGTATCCTACATGTCCTGTAAATGCTCTTAAGAGAAACATCACACTGAACAAAAGCTTTTAGGATTAATTTATCCCGCAGGATCCTGATGTACATGATTCTCCCTTCAGGTCTATGATATTCCCATGGGAATATCATATCCCATTCCTAGGAAGCCTGTCCCAGCATCTGCCCACCCTCACGGCACAGGAATTTTCCCTCATGCCCAGGCTGACCCTCCCCTGGTGCAGCTCCATGCCGTCCCCATATGTCCAGCCATCAGTCCCAGGGAGCAGAGAGCAGCACCTCCCTTGGTGCTTCCCTCCTCAGGGGGCTGCCAGGCGCAGTGAAGCCTCCTCACAGCCTCCTCCTCTCCTGACTGGGCACTCCAAGGCTCCTCGGCCTCTCCTTATAGCACATGCCTTCCTACCCTTTTACCAGATTTGTTGGCCTCCTCTGGAGGCTTTCAAGTAACTTAAAAATGATCTTTTCTTTTAATCCATACTATAAGAGATGAACAATCTGAAAATTGATGAAACTAAGAAAAGCATTTTTAGACTACTTTTATTTCCAATCACTATTTGATCAAGAGACATAAACCAAGTCCCAGACAGTCTTATCATTACTCAGATTATTTTAGAGAGACATGCTGTATTTCCTGTTCTTATTTATTATCCTTTCCATAATTTAGGATGTTGAAACATCTCCCAAAATTGAGTGTTTTCTTTCACTTCCTACGGTTTAGCACATAATTTTTTTTTTCCCTGCTAGATGTTGGTCTGGTTTGTTAACAAAACATGAATAAGATTTTCTCAACCATGTTTACAAAAACTTTTGAAAAACTGCAATCACCTTATCTTTCTCTCATTCAATGGATGTATTTTGCATTAGTTTGTCTGTATTAGTGTCCTAATTATTATTATTACTATTTTCAATAATAATTGATTATTTGCCACTCTGCTCAGTGTGACACTATAGATGTCACTCTCACCAAGTCCTCCGTATGTCTGCCCACAGGTCAATATTCTCATCAAGAATGCTGAACATCAAGAATGGTTTCACAGTCCCGTCTTATGCCCAGACTTATCTTGTCAACATACTGAGTGTCTCCACTTCTTTCTAGCTTTCATTTCAGGTCTACAGTTTCTTCTAGATCTTTGCTTAGCAAGAAGTCCTCAGTTAATTTTATGCCACCTCACTGGGATCATATATGTTTAGCTGAACGTGTAGCATAGTTAACTGTGATGACTAGGACTGGATGTAGTAACACAATCCTATGCCCTGTGAAGGTTGTAGACTCTCAAGGAGGAGAGAAAGTTTGTCATGAAGAGCTTAAGAAATTTAATCTGTCCTCTGATATATATCTCTTCTTCTTCTCTCACATAATTCTTCTTCACTTTTTCACTCTTTGTTCCTCCTTTCCCACCTGAGCTCAAAATATTCACAAGTCAACTCTTGAATCTCAGTATAAACGCGTCCTAGTATTACAGAATTACGGAATTGTAGGGGTTGGAAGGGACCTCAAGATCATCGTGTCCAAACCCCCGGCAAAGCAGGTTCCCTAGAGCAGGTTGCCCAGGTAGGTGTACAGACGGGAAATATCTTTATAAAATACGTTCTGACATAACAGTTTACCAACTTCCAAGGATAGAAGAATGCATTTCATGTGAAATTTTCCCTTTGAAATCTTTATATGTATGCCAATGTTATTCTTAGGTAAGAATGGGTGTTATGTTTAGTATGGAGAGCAAACAATAATGTCAGAAAAATGTGAGCAATAATGGGTGCATGGTCTGAAATCCACTCAAACTGGCTATGAAATTAAGTTTCCTTTTTTTCTAGCATACACTGTTAGAGAGGTGGAAAGAGAGATGAAGGGAAATGTTATGATATTTTAGTATCATAAAGAAATATCAAAGAAAAATAATTTGTATGGAAGGTCCCTGTGAATTAAAACACATTACTATTGTAGACATAGATATCAGACATTACATTCTGTAGACATAGATACTGTCTCACAGGGAGCAGTGGCCTTGTTTTTCCAAGATGTCATGCCTCTGAAGCTCTAACTCCTTTCACACTTGCAAGATGAAGCCAAAATAACTTGCCAAGTAATGCTCTCTGCAATTGTATCAGGTTTGGCTTTAAAAGTCAGGTCTTGCACATCTTGTTTCCTTGCTCCTTTTCTTGTTAAAAAATACCTCACGGAAAAAAAATAGCAAAGTCACTCCACTGAGTGCCAAGGGTCTTGAAAAATCAAATTCCTGCTCTTTTGGAGTTTGACGGGTCTTTAAGTATGGGGTCATAGCAGTACATAAATGAAGTCTGAGATATTACTGTCTGTTTATCCCAAACACTTTTTACCCAGCAGCTTTAGACCACTCTGATACTCTAATAAAAAACGTTGAATTCCATATAATTAACTCAATTAGGAACACTGAAAAACTGACAGTAATTGCTTTTTATGGGATAAGGATTTTTAATATTGGTTTTATGCATTATTCTTTAAAATCAAATTTAATAAGAATAAACAGAAATGTGATTAGAAAGCAATACAGGAATGGAAGAACAAAATAACCTCATAAATTATAAAGAACAGAAAATTGTGATCTAGAAGCCTATTTGTCTACTAAAAGGTCTATCCATATTGCTATACACATACCTTTGAATATTTTGCAATCACGGTTCAGTAATTAACCTTAGCACTTCTGCTTTCACTGGAGACACAAACCTCAGTTTCATCTTTCACTACATGTGCATTTGTAAGCCCCATAATTTCTGCCTAAAAACATCTGCCTGGTTTTATGCAAAATGCAGATTGGTCTGGAGGACCTTCTGTGTTATCGATAGCTCTTCAGCACCTTGCAATAATAAAAAAAATAATAATTAAGCCAGCTTTTTGAAAACTGCCAGCAGCATTATAAAGGATTTGAGACCCACTAATCTGCCTTGTTCCCAAGATCTGTAAATTTGGAAATGCTGTCATAAGTACTTCCTCAGTGTGTTGAAAAAAAAAGAAAAAAAAAAAGGAAAATTATTTAGGAAGATGCCTTTGCCAGTGAAGGGCTATAAAAAACATGCTGAGCAACAAGATGGCATAGAACTGAAATGTCCAATATTTTACTTTGACCTGCGAGTTGCTAATGGCCAAAGTTTCTCAAGCAAAGGAAGTGTCACTTCTCTCCTCTTGTCAGAAGTCCATGCTGTAGATATCTTCCATCAGATTAAAACAATTAAGTAATGTTAAAGGTTCCAGAAGACTTCATCATAAACCTCAGAATTCCCCTAAAACATATACATGTATATTTTGCTTATATAAAAAGCCTGTCTTTTTGACCAACAAACTTCTGTGATTCTCATTCCATTAAGCTTGCAGTTTAATTCTTCTGTTTCTGTACTACCATTTCCTTCCCTCCTGATTAGTCATTCAGAAGACTAATTAGAGCCCACCATTTACAGAACTACTCAAAAAATTAAAAGCTTGTGAAAACCCAGAAACTTGAAAATTATATTAAAAAGACTTGCAGATTATATTTATTTAAGTAAAATAGAGAAGCTTTCACAGAAAGGAGAGTGGTCTCTTTATTTTTTAAGCTAGGTTAATAAACAGACATCAACCCTCTGTTCAACATTACCTTTAGCAAGATTTTAGTTTATTTAAATTGAGGGAATAAAATAAGGAAATCAACTAATCGTTACACAGGGCAGCAGTGAATTTGAAACATGAAGTCTCTGCACACTCAGCTTTTCTTCCTAACCTGCATTTACTTTCTAAGAAAGCAGTCAGCTCCTCCTCTTTCTCCAGCTGTATGCTTACCAGCTGGAAATCATTCTCACTCCCTGATTCCAGCTTATCTGCTCATCCTTTCCCTGCAGGTGCTTTCTTATGTCTTCAAAATGCCTCACCTCATACGCCAAAATTAACTTGGACAGATTTATTTCTCACGAGACCTCCCTCATTTCCATTACAACCGCACATACTGCATGATTACTGTGCATGCATACTCGTGTATCAGCCAACAGAGTAAAAGGCAGTAAAAGGCAGCTCTTGTTCAAGGAACCTTAAAAGGTTGAAAGGTGAATGATGGGAAGAAAAAAGCATCACCTGCTTTGTTTCAGCAGCAAAGGAGATGCTCAGGAGCATATTTAGTCTATGCTGTGTATGCCTAACCTGAACTGCCAGACAGTGAAAAGAAGTGACACAACACCAACCATAAGCAGTCTCAGTGCTCGGTACTGTCAGAAATCCTTCTAGAGGTTACACAGCAGCTCCCCGGCACAGATGGGAATTAGCTAAACATCCAAAGTTAAAACCCAGTATCTCAATCACGAGACTTCTTTTTTCGTGGATGTATTATATTTGCAAACTATTTCTTTCATCAGAGGAGAGTTTATCCCTCAACATGGTGCTTACACAGTGCTACAGTAAAACAGGGTTCATTAACAATAATAAAGGTAACCTTAAAATATCTTTATAAATACATGCTATGAAAGAAACGTTATTTGCACTGAATTTTGTAAGCACTGAGTTCTCCAATTGCTTCCTTTAGCCACAAAGGGCTGTACTTTGTTCTTTGAACTCCACAGGAGTCAATACAGGGAAGCTCAACTACCTTTTCTTTTTCCACTTTCCTCTTTCACAACGTGCCACAAGAACTGGTAAGGCACCAGGTCTACCCCTTTTTGGCTTTAATGTAAAGTCATGAAACTTGATCTAAAATACCCTTACCTTCATAAAAAAGACTCTCAAAATTATGTATGGGCAGGGGGGGACTCAACTGGTTCTCTCTTTGTAATTTGCAATCGGATACAGGAACTAGCAAAAGCTCAAGCTTTAAAAAACTACACAGGATTTTAACACTGAAATGGAGCTACCATCCAGCTGTGCAATCATGGCAATACTACTGCAGCAGGTAAAAAGCTGAGGAAAGGCACAGTTCATCAGAACAGCTGTATTGGGTCAGACCAAGGGCTCCCTACCCTGTATCTTGCTTCACACGCTTCACCTATGGAAAAATCAGCATAGGGCAAGTCCATTCTGCTGTCACTTTCCTAGCCTCCAACCATTTCTACCACAAGTCATCCCCTGAGCTTTACGTGGTTTGTCTTCTCTTCTCTTTGTCTTCTTTGACTTTTCCCTGAAGTACTTGTTCAGTCTTCCATGTAAACTTCCTTGTCTCTCCCCCAGCCTCTGTCAAGGAATCCCAAGGTGTTTCTCACCTCCTGAATAAAGAGCCATCACCTTATGTTTGCTCTGAACTAGTGTCTGCATTTGACTGCCAAAAGTTTGGCAAAAACTGTGGTCAGACCCTACCCACTTCCAGCATGATTTGGTACTCCGCTGTTACATTTTCCTGAATTCTCTCTTTTCCAGACTAAAAAGTCTTCATATACTGAACTGATCTCTGTTTAGAAGCCTTTTCAAGTTTTGAATATCTTCCTGAAGCTTGTCCAGTTCTAATGTAACCTGTTTGAAACAAGAGGGCCAGACCTGCACACAGGATTCAAGGCTTGGGAGCACCACAGAGGTACATAGCTGCACAGTGATCTCCTCTGCTTTATTCTCTACTTTTCTCCTAATGATTTTCTTTTCTTCACTGCTGCTGAGCACTGAGCTGATGCCTTCATGCAAGTAACTGTCATGACTCCAGAGCATCATTCTTGGGCTAACAGTCACATCATCTCCATCCATTGTGTGCATCACCAAATCTATCAAACATCAATATGCACCACACGCATATGTGTACTGGTATTTTTAGCCAGTTCTGTAAGAGTTATATATTTTATACATATTCATTTGAACAAACTACAAGCATTCTTAATTAAGCTTATTTAAATGTCAACCACAAAATAATAGAATTAATCCCTTCCAAGGCTAAAATTTTGCAACCACTGTAACAGAAACACCACCAGGCACTGGGAACTTCTTCTGGGGATTCTGTCTCTGTATATTTGGTCTCAGTTTAGACCCTATGTATGGGATAATTTTACCCTCTTACTGCTACAGACACAGCTTCATTATTACATTCAACTATGCAAATATTTCATTGTATAATAATTTGGAAGCATCACAGAATGATAGAGGATGGGAGGCACCTCTGGAGATTGCCTAGTCCAACCTGCTGCTTAGGGGGAACGAGAGCAGGTTACTCACAGTCCTGTTTAGTTGGGAATTGAGTATCTCCAAGGATGAAGACTCCACAACCTCTCCGAGGAACCTTTTCCTGTGTTTTAGCACCCTCACAGTGGAATTTTTTTTCTTATATTTAAAAAGAATTTCCTGTACTTCACTTCCATTGTCTCTTGTTCTCTCAGTGAGGAAAATCCGTCTCCATCTTCTTTACTCCCTCCCAAATAGAACAATAGAAGGAAATAGGATGAGATTTTGGAGGGAGCAAGTGGATACTATGAGACTTGGATTCAAGATCTAATGAACCCATCCCCTCTGCAACATAAGGGGTGATTTAAGGTAGGTAAGATTGTTTTTTATCTTCAGCTACTGTTTTTTTGTTTGTTTGCTTTTTTGGGGGGAGGAAGATGATGCACAGAATGCTTTGCATACCCAAAACACAAAGCAGGCCAGTCTTGTACAAAGCACTTCTATTCCATTACACTAGAACAGGAGGGAAGCCCTAGCAGATTTTGGCCCAGCTGAGGGTACCCCTATATAGACATCACTGCTAAGTATGTTCCAAGTCTTTGCGCTGTCTCTTTTCTTAAAAATCACACTGAAGTTCACTTACTGTTGCATCAGCAAGTCTGGGTATTGGTGTGTGTGTGTAAAGGATGCATTTTTACCCTGAATATCAGTATTTTGTGCTGTTGCCATAGTCTTTGTGCCAGCTGTGCTGGCTAAACATTGTTTTTTCCTAGTTGGGTTAGGGAAGGGAAAATGTTGAAGACAAAAGAGTTTGCAAAAAGTTTCCTTGTTAATGTTTGTTCGCTCTCTGCCTTGTAATGTGAAGTAGCCCTGAGATTGCCCAGCCCTTGTCCTGTACCCTCTTCCCTCAAAACACAGCTGAGAATGATGTTGCTAATTGTTGAGGCTTAACCCCTTTTAGTGAGGTCACTAAGCATATCAAGCTTCTTTGACCTCAGCCCAGCATCTGTTAGATACAGACATCAACATTCACTTCTTTGCAGCTAAGATGTGGGAATACCTACCCTAAAGGTGCTACCTTGCTCTTGCAGCCTGTGCTGAGAGTCAGCCAAGCTGAAATCCAAAGAATATCCAGATGCGTGTTTGGACACACCAGCACTGATGTACTTCCTTGGGGTGGAAATACCTTCAATCCCTGTCTAGCTGACCACTTAGTTAAACCAAAATGCTGCAAATAACAGTAACAAGGCTCTTCGTCCAAGAAAAGATGAAACAAAGTACTGAGGGACTCCATTTATATATAAAAATCATTTCTCCTGTGATTTCAGCTGCCTGTCTCTCTCAGACAAGACATGCAAGTTCTTTTCTTGCACTGAAGCATAACACAGGATAAAGCGATCAGAGCTCAGCTGGATCCTATTTTCTATATAAATTTTGCTAGTCAACTGGGGATGATCCACTGGGAAGAAATGCAGAATTCTTCCGAAGATCTAATCACATCTGAGGCTTCAATCTTATAACATCTCTCAAAGGGCAATATCAAAACCTTAGCAGGAAATCATTTGAATGACTGGCAAATGAAATGAGCCATTAGATACTGTTTTTCTCTTTTCTTTTGGATAGGTGATAAAACCTAATGCACACAGGATATCAAGAAATGTACCAGAAGTTTGGTTTAATTTCACCCTGCTGTGAGCAATCCTGTTATTTCTTCTTATATCTGAATTAGAGAAGCCATTCTCGAGTACTTAAGCCAGCCCACTCCTTGAAGATGAACTACTACATAGGTTATAACCTATCTGAGTCTGAGTAGTTTTATTTTACTCTTAATAAGTTCTTAAAAAGACATATATTTGCAGTACAAGCTATAGTGCAGATTCTTAAAATCTGCTGCAGGATTTTCTATCGGTTTGTTGTCTCAACCTGTTAAATATAGTGTTATGAATGTCATGAAATACTAAATAAACATGTGTTTACATGACAGAAAGTCTGTTACTAAATGTCTTAGTATATCAGGTCAACCGAACAATTATTCCCAACCCTGAATGGGCCAGAAAATCTTGAAAATGTTACTATATAATACTACATTTATAAATATTTTCCAGAACAAAGAACCAGTGGTTTAACATGATTTACATCTCACAGTTCCTCATATCACTGTAAGGAAACGTTTTTAGTTGTACTTTACTGAAAAAAAAGTTATTTGCCAATTCTTCTAACTATGAGCTGCCCTTAGATATCTGAACGTTTGATTCCTTTAGTTACCAGCCATGACCTGCACATAGCAATGCATGGATGCACCATCACCACTTCAGCAACACAAAATGGCACAGAAGCAATAAAGCCCTCTGCATGCAGAAATGGCACATGGTTGCACATATGTCTTGAAAGGTATGGGAGGCTTTTAAAGTATTATTGTTAAACTAGTTTTTTGGATTAATGAAATGCTACTTTATTTGGAAACTACACTGAGAAAATTTCATTTCCATGCTCATTAATAATGGGGCACAATTAGCATAATCTCTTCAACCCATTACAAAAAAATGCAAACATCAAATAAGAGAAGTTATAAAAACTTCTACCTTTAGATATATATTATTCTGTTTTAAACCCATCAGAGCTAAGCTCGAGAGACAGTCAGCTAACACAGTAAAAGTGAAATCCTGGAGGCAAAGCCCTGTGCTGTCAGGCTGGCACCAGCCACTTGGCAGAGCACAGTAAAGCATCTCAGATTCCTCTTTGAAACCATGTGTCCATGGCATTTTCCTTGAGGAAACGGCACTTACAGAGCCCACAGTGAATAAGGGAATGTTAAACTGATGGGAAGGACTGGTCCTACAACTTGCTTCTTGCAATGACAAGCACAAATTGACATTGATGTATTGTCATTGCCTGGTACAGGAGGAGACTTCTCAGACACTCTAGGTGTGCTAGCTACCAGCAATGGCCCACTAAAATCATCACAGCAGCCACTTCAGCAAAACTCCAGCTACCAATAATCACCAAAACTCCTCTTCTCCCCCAATCTACCCTTTCAACACTAAAAAATCTGTCAACAGCCCTATATAAACTCTCCTCCTGAGTGAGTTCCCCTTGCCCAACACCTACAGTACAAAACCATGCCTATCTGGCTTCATAGTCCTGGGCTCTCTCCCCCAGCAGAGAAGCTTTCTCTCATAATCAATTAGAACAGCACAAGTCAAATTTTTCCAGTTTCAGGTAAGTCACAGATCCAAGCAGCTCTCCATTGTTTATCAGCTTCGACAGAGAAAGGTTCCCCTCAAACTACTAGAAACACAATGATGCTTTGCATAAAGCACTATCCGAATTTTACTCTCAGAGATGGTCAAGCATTTTCAATCCAAACTTGTTAAAGATAGCATATTGAAATCTTAAGAGGGAAAAAAAAAAAAAACAACAATCAAACAAAAAAACCCACAACATTAAAATGTACTAAAAAGTCCAAATGCTGAAAGTAGGAGAAAGTGTGTGTGCATGTATATACAAATAAAATTTAGTACTTCATGCAAGTCACAGTGACCAGTAGAGTTTTCCCATGTGTTCACCTCTTTTCCCAGTTAGCTTTGCCCAGGACTGTATCTAGCATGATGGAAGTGCTTTCCCTCTCCAGGGGAGAGACCACAGCCTCTTATTGCAAATACACTCTACATCGGGAACCCAGCCAGGAGAAGATAAAGAAAGCTGGAGACATACAAATCCTAATAGGCAATGGGGACAGCATTTGCAAGTGATATTTTTGGCTTTCAGACAGTATTTTTGGCAAGATGAATTCTTGGAAAAACAAACAATATTTTGTATGGAAAAGGTAAATCAACTTTTTAAAAACTGAAGGGGGAAGGAGGGCATCTATGAATTTACCAAGCTGTTCTAATGTGTACATTTCTCAAGGGAAAAAATAGCTTTAAAAAGTAACGGGGAATATTATTTCATTCCCTGCTCATTGCTTTGAATTTGCTGCCCGTTTGTAAAACCTGCTGAAGGCTCTGCATGCCTGAAAGCCTGTTTTTTTTTTTTTTTTTTTTTTTTCCGGCTGTTTCTCATTATCTAATAAAAGATATTACCTCTCCGTACAAAACTTGCCTCTCATGGAATATTATTCTGTTATCGTGTACATTGGACTAATCTGGTACAAATGTCACAAACTATATAAATAAAAAGCATCATGATATCCTTTTTTAAGCAAGCTCTGACACTTTATCTCCATTCTTACCAAGATGTAGTTTAAATAAAGAAAAAGAGGAAGAACAAGACCTCAGCTGAGCTGCAGAAATGTGGGTTATAATGTCAGTGAAACAAAATACAAGCTGCACCCTGCCTATCAGCTGCTGCACTTCATACCAACACACCATTTATTACTGTCATGACACACTCTGTGCCGCACATCCCAGTGCACAACATAGCAATCCCATTCACATTTCGGCTAAGTGAATTTCCTCCTACAGATTCTCCTTGAAGCATATTAGTTAATAATTAGATAATTGAGTCATTTGTCTCATTACAAAATGCCATGTTCAGCATGTAATGTGCCATTTCACATTTTATTCATGATTCAGAAATGCTAGAAATTTACCTTGCAGCTTCTCAAACTTTATTACAGAGTATTTACGACATTTCTGCCTTGCCTTCTTTTGAAATTTCAAAGCCTGATTAAGAGATAAAAATCAGGTTTTAGTTATAAAAGAATTCAGATCACTGATGCTCACAGAAGGATGCTCTTTTGTGAACGAATGGATTGCACTGGCAGTCTCACTCCATTACCATTAGGAATGTGTCCCCACAGAGGTACCTGCTTGAGGCACACAGAGGTTCACACAACTTGAGGTTCACAGCCCAGTATAGAGCTCTGCTAAACACGTATTTTTGTGTGTGGATTAAGCTCATATAAAACGTGTAGCCATAAAGGTATCTTGTAGGTACCTTGTAGGTATCATAAAGGTACCTTGTTAGGTAAATGTTTCTACTCTGTTTACAGCAGAAGCCAAAATATCTGTTGTGACAAGCATGGAAACTGCTGCTGGCCCAGTGTCATGACATGATGCTTTCAGTGCATATTCAGAGGTTTGGTTGCTCTTTGCTTGAAGGAAAATGGGTAAGGGACATTTCTGAGGCTGTCACACACTCATTTTTTCCATATAAATCTGATTTCTGCAGCTGATAATTATATAGTTGGTTGGTGACTGTTTTTTTAATAGTCTTTACGACAGATCTCCTGGGGAGGCCTGGGACAGAGAAGAGCTGCGCTTGCAAGATGCTCCTCAAAAAGTGTTGTATCACAGACTGGCTGCAATGCTTCACAGAAAGAAAGGAAAGAGAAACAAAACAAAACAAAACACAAATTCTCCAGCTAGTGCAAGTCAAAGTTCTGGAAGGAGCAACAGGAAAGTGTGTGTGGCCTGTGAATGGAAAGCTGGGTTGCCAGGGGCTGTAGGGAACTGATGCAGAATTGTCCTCATCTGAAGAAGACTATCACTGATGATAATGCAGTTTGAGGAGATTTTGAAACTGATAATTGCAGTTTTTATGTGGTCAGAAGTTTTGGGTGAGGACACACAACTGGTCAAAAGTGGGGTAAATATACTTACAGAGTGAAAAAGAAAAAAAAGTAATAAAGGAGAACATTAATATCATTCCAACAGAGAGTTATACAATATTTTATATGTAAATAGGATGAAAATGTAACTTAGATATTACTTGATCATGGTAACATTTGCAATATTATCACAGATTTTACTGAGAACCACAACTGTCTTATACTAAGCGTAGAACAAATTCAGAACAAATGATGTTCTCTCTCTCTTCCCATCCAAGTGTTAGCTAAGGCACTAACAGAAATAAGCAGATAGGTAAGAGAGGCCAAGGAATAAAAGGCAGCATAATAGGAAGTCATCTCAATATCCCAGGAACCACCAGCTGTTGGCAGTCTTTACAGCACAGGAGTGCTGAACTTCAAATCATACCACAGCCCACATGAATAATGACAATGCTGCTGAACAGTGAGACTAATTCTGTATTTAAAAAGACTGTTAAAAGTGGAGAAGGTGTATAAAGAGCCAAATGAATCCAAGGTCTCAAAACTTGAACCTTGCATAATAGATTGACTAAATGGACAGCTCAGAGGTACAATGCTCATTTTCTGTATTTGCACCAAAAGGGGCAACAACAAAAACAACAACATATTTTCCAGTGGTGGTGGTTCTTATCCTGAAAAGAAGGAGGGAAATAAATAAAATATTATTTTAAAAAAGACAGAACACTGAATTTCGGGAACCACTCAATTTCGGGAACCATCACAGAGCTGAACTTTGTTCACAGAAAGGTCCTATGTTCATCCAAAGGTTGAAGCTGAAAAAAATCTGCTGACTAATTAAATGCCAAGTTTTATTTCTGGCTTATATGAGCTTCTGCACAGAAAATACTATAAATTACTATAAAATTCTAAAACATCACGCAGGAGTTGGGAGCACATATAAGTAACTGTCCCTGATCATGAAGTCTATAAACATCAACAGTTCCTACAGCAGCCATTCCTATCCTTTTAATGTTCCCAATCTGAAATACTCTCTTTCTATTTCACTACAGCACTTTCACAATCTGTTAAGAAAGGATCCCAGAAAGGAACCCTTTAAATCTACCTTTAAGATATTTTAAATAACACTTGTTACTAACTATTGTGATAACTCACAATTTCAAGACTGATTTGGGTCTGCATTTTTCTTCTGTCCGAGGGAGAAGTTTCACTGAACTGGGAACAAAACATTAAGTTGTTTTGGAAGGGATTCCTCACCAAAACTTGAGTGACGTCCAGGCGAGCAGATTACTGCCCCCAGGGAAGCGCAGGCATGGATGTAGAGCTGGCATTTTGTTGTGAACTCTCTCACACTCTGGAAACCATTACACACCTGTTAAATGTGCTCATACAAAGGAACCAGAAAGTCCAGCTAGACTTCGCTTATTAACTGCAGCCATGTTCTTCTGCACAGAAACTGCCACAAGAAAGGGACTTCCCTAGGCATCAGGACAAAAATTAGCAGAAAAACAGGGAATGGGCAACTCCAGAATGGCAACTTTGTATTCTTAACTAGTCAAAGACAACATATAAACAGTGATTACAAAAACAGAAATTTGCCTAGAAGCCCACTCAAATGGGCTCCATATGTCCTGGAGCCTTTCTATTTTGTGATTCTATTTTTAGGTAGAGAGAGGTTTTTATCTGTTTTCACTACATTCATTTAGATGCCAGCAGCTGCTACACACTAGCGTGCATCCCAGCCTTCATTCCTGTAGTGCATAAGGGTACTTAAAACATCTGAAGCATGGCAAGGAAACATTCAAACTTTGTATTTTTGGATCAGCTCCTAACTACAGCAATATCCAGGCATCCTGTGTATATTATGTCAAAACATAAAAGTAACTTATACCATTCAGACATGTCATTTTCCATAATCATTACATAATTAAACAGAAGCTGAGATATACAAAAAGGCAGATTACACAAAACAGGATGCTTGAATAAAGTAGAAGTTTTCCTTCAAGGGAAACTTCTGGCCTAAAAATTTTGATTTTTTCCCCTAGAGAGGTAAAAACTCATGAACTGCTCAACTCAGAGTTGACTCAAGTTATACCAGTTTTGGTACTAAGTCAGCTGGGGTTCAACTAATGTCAAACAATCCAACTCTGAAGTCAAAAATTCAGACATGTTCATCCTCAGCATTAATTCTTTACTCAGAGGAAAGGGTCTTTCAGCATCAAGCCAGTGAACCAAGTGTTATCCTCCTTCTCCATTCTCTTAATCCTGCCTTTAATGAGCTTGTTTACAGTCATAAATTAAAAAAAAAAAAGAAAAAGTTAATAGTAATAAAGAATAAAACTAGTATTCCTTATGGCATGCTCTGGCTCATTATATTAAGGTATTTTAATCTCGCAGTAATGTAACAGTATTGCTTTTATTACTAACGTCAAATTATATAAAAAGAAACACAATTAAACCTTTTTAGCACTCAATTCTGATACCTTCCTCAGAAGCGTATATAAGATTTACTGGGAAGATAAGAATCAGTAGTTGTGAAGTTTAGCAGCGGAAAAATAACATCTATTCAATCCCTGCCATCGGCATCCAAAACCACATTTGGATTTTGCTGGAACAACCACCAGTACCTCATCATTAACACCTTTACTGCCAGGAATTTTCATGGAATAACTAAATGCAACAAAATCCACATTACTATGAAATGAAAGAGGCCCAAATCAAACAGAGCTTGAGGTAATAGAAAAAGAGTTGAGCAATAGCTCACTATAAGTGACTAGATAGCTTTAGAGAAACTTGGTAGTAATTATCATGATCCTGGGACAGCCTTGTCACATCCTGTGGGCATACTTTGTAGTCATATTACTCCTCCTTGTCATCTTCTGCTTCACACTCCTCCAGTCTGAATCAAGATCCACTGAGAATACAGTTGATACCGACTGAATGATCCACTACTTCAATATCTCTAAAATCATCCCCTGGGTTACTGAAAATAAAATACTGTTTCTTTGCTAGCTCCTATACCTGCTGATAAATCCCTGCTAAGTGCAGCAATGCAGAGTTTTGGGAAGCTTCAGATCTTCTCTATATTAGGAGTGACAAAAACTTAACAGGGTCATGAAGATTGTCCTCAAAGATTTGACTCCCTGGCCAGGCAGTTTAGGTCATGGCTCCTTCGGACACTTAAAAGGCATGTTTATTTTTCTTCTGGAGAGCATTCAAAAAATCCTTACTCCATCTCCAGAACGTCAAACAACTGCATTAAAAATTATGTCTGTTTAAAAACAAAAAGGTTGTGTTCTGTACTCAGGTTTTAGTCCACAGGGAGTTAAACAAGAGCCATGTTTTCATACATTTGCCATGTTCTGTAAAAACAGTTTTGTTGTTTTTAACCGAAAAATGTTTTTTCCTGAAACTTCCTGCTCCAAATCTGAACCTTCCAGAAAAAGAACTGTGACAATATCTGGCAAAAATTCCTATCAAACCACATCACATTCAAAATACGACGGTCAGTACCCCAAGGACCTCCTGACCACATATATCCTCATCTCCAGCAGGAAGAGCCAAGCAAAGATGTATTTTCTGATGAAACCAAGAGTTTTCTACATAAATGCTTTGGTATGCTAAAATATACCTGTTCTGGTTCTAGTTCAGCACCTCTGGCTGCCACAATATGGCGTATATATCTATGGGACAAAAGTCTCAGATTTAATGTGTGGCATTAACGTGCAATTATGATGCCCTCATAAAAAATACCATGTTGCTCAGAGTGGTGGACAGGCCTTGCAAACACCTCTAGGATCACACACAACTGAAGAGCAGGCTGATGTCACTACAAGATAAAAAAATACTGTAGAGCACAGAGCAGCAGCAGTGTTTTAAACACAATCCCCCATCAATTTGTACCAGCACACCCTGCAGCATAACAGCGGTGTTTTATGGCCTTAAAGCACACAGTTCACCTCAACACCTCTGAGTGCTGTCTACTTGTTTTCCACAAAAACATGCTGCATGGCTTCAGAAGTCTGTTGTTTCAACATCATCAATATTACTTTCTGTCTAGCACCCTGAAGTTTGTCTAGTGAATGAGACACATTGTCTTGATACACCGCTGTGTTTTTTCCACTGCTGCTGAGCGGCTGGACACATCAGGCATGGTCCACGGTTTCTCTTTTTCCCTCTGGAGATGCCAGATGGAATGTCAATTTCAGACTAAACAAGCACTGGTACTTGAGGCAGCAGCAAGGACGGAGGAAGCACAAGCCTGATAGGTGACAACACCGAGGACAAACAAGACAGTAAGCAGGGAAAAAACAACTTTCAAGAAATCCTTCTGTAAATATCAAGCCAGCTAATTTTTCAAAGCTAAAGGAGACAACAGAGACATGAGAGAAGCAGAAAAGAAAAGGTGTTTAAGGGGAAGTTAATAGCAAAATCAGATGTTTGTCTCATCTCTGGATCTCACTGGTTTGATCCACACACAAGCCCTTGCAGGGCTCTCAGTGATCCTTTCGGGTTTAGGCTCCCATCTGCCAGCTCACCAGCGGAAACTGCCAGGCAGCTGCACAGTAAGACACACTGGCGTAGCTCAGAGGAAGAGCTAGCCCAAGCTGCACGGCTTCAGTTTTGCAATTACTGGAGATCAGCCACTGGAAACCCACTGTAAATTGAGTGCCTAAGTCCTAACAGGCTACCTGAGCGGTCCACAGCCGCAGGTTTTACCTCTGCAGTACCAGATAATTGTGTTACTAGCATGAGCCACCACAATGCCGTAATATGTTTTGTTAATACAACAGGCTCTGACTTAATTAATCATGTATCTGTAAGAGTAATAATTACATTATTATGAAACATTCTTTAGTGGGTTTGTAGGAGCTGTACCACTATGCTCAATACCTGTTGCACATGGTGAAAATTGGAAAAATCATGTCAGGAACCTTTAGGTGGGAAAAAATCACAACTAACTATCAATTAACTAATTATCTCTAAAGTAGAGATGCATATCTAGTCTCTCTTTACAATCAAAGAAGAGAAAAAGGCATGCTTGGGGCCTGGCCTGTCTCATCCTAAAAAGACACAGCAATAGGTCAGAAGTCTACAAAGGGAAGTTGTTTAGGTGAAAGTACCTACATAGGCATCTAAATGCACGTTACAGGAATACCAGTGCCTGTGTGTCTCTGTTTTCTGTAATAAACATGAAAGCTAAGCACAATACAGTTACCAATACCACCATAACACAGATGAGAAATGAAACAGCTCAGATCTGTATTGGAAATTTATCTCAAGAATGCTGCTGCCTATATAGTGGGATGAAATGTTGTGCCTTCATTTAAATCGCTCTTAATAAGGGCAGGTTCTCAGCTCTTCTAAACTCAGAGAGCACCATTTTATTTTGACAAAGCAAGAAATACATCACTTAGGGGTCTGGATTACTCTCAGTTTTGCAAAAGACTCAGAGCTATAATTTCTGAGGTTTCTTCCTCTCTTCCCTACTTCTGTCCCACATTTTGTGATATTCAAATTATTGCTTTCAAAAGCAAATAGTTATACTATCTGAAAATCTACTAAATACCTGTTCCTGTGGGGAAAAAAAAAAATTCTAAAGTGGCTGCTTTCTTTCAGAAGCCACTTCTTGCAAGCTATTGGATATCTACAATTTTATGCATTGGGATATGGACAATAAATGATTTTCCCTTAACAGCAACTTCTCATCAGTAGTTGACAATTCGATTACCTCTTATCTTTCTTCTTGGCGTGCAGTTGCTTTCCCAACCTATAAAACAAAGTCACTAAGGCCACAAGGTAAAATTCAATTTTCAAAACATGAGATTCAGTGTCAGAGACTTGACCTGAAACATAACTCGCAGAATTGGTTTGCCAGCAGTTTGTATCCTCAGCTCAGGTCCTTATGGCTAATGGAAGGAAATTGTTCCTCCTTGACATCTCCGAGGTGCAGGCGGCAGAAGCTAAAGCCAGCAAGAGGAGCAACATCTCAAGCAAACCAGTCCTCTGCATTTCACAGCATATCTGCACTCTTCTTGCATCCCTTTAATTTAGGCTTGTAATTGAGTTCTCTGAAATAAATTGCTAACTCTCTTTGGTGTCAGGCATAAACTGTCAGGAATGTGAAAATGTGATACAAAAGAGAATCTGAATAAATAGGATAAAGGCTGAGAGAATAGGTTGTGAGAGGAGCTTAAATGACAGCATGCTGCATGAAAACTCCCCCAGACCAATATCATGTCTCCAGGAGAGGCCATTAGAGCATACTTAAGAAAGATTATAAGGAATGTGGCAAATATAATAATCCTTCCTCAGTATCCTCCTCATACAGCCAGAGAATTAGAGACCATTAGCTGTCACAGGGCTTAAGGGAATGAGTGAGAAGAGGGCTCCATGGTACAGATGCAGGGTAAATGGCTGGGTAAACAGCCTGATTTCCAACAGTATGTTTGACCCAGGAAGAGATGTCTTTGTGTAGCAAAACTACAACAAATGGCCTCTGTAACATAACAGTGTCCTAAATCTTACACAATCCTACCTAAGGCAGACCTGCTTCATAATGGAGAATGTAGATACTGAGTCGGAAGAAATATCTTTAAATACTATTAAAGAGCAATTTACACCACAGAGGCAAAAAGCTTTCAAAGATGTCATTTTATTTGGAAAACCCATTTAGCACTTCTCCACCCTACTTGTTCCAGTAGCCTACTGTCCTCTCCCAGATAGGAATGGTGTGTAATAACAGCATATTGGGGCAGAACCAGGGATAATCAGGCCCATATCCTGCCTCTTTCTTGCCAACATCCTACATTTTATGGAAGAACAGAAAATCAGGGTAATTATGGATTATACTTGCACATGGCATTACCCTCTCAACCCTCGCCTATTAAAGTTTCAGAGACTTCCACAACCAAGGAAGGACTTGAACCAGCAAGTTGAACTTGGACGTTCATGGACTTATTCTCCTTGAATTGCTCTAAGTCCTTTTAGCGTGACAAACTAGTTTGACTCTGTTCCACAAAAACATGAGCTGACACAAATTAACATAGAAAACATTTCTTCCTAAGAAACGAACAAGATGGTGTTGTGTATTTATTTTCCTTACAAGGAAATGCTATGCTAAGCAAGAAGAAAGTCAGCTGCCAAGCAATGATGACAACTATCACTTGAGCATAGAACTGTGACAGGGAGCAGGAAATTACCATTTTGCTCTGCAGGGAATCCTGGTTTACACCCCTGGTCTGGAGGACATTCAGAGACCAATGGAAGAACATGGAAGAACATGAAAGCAACCTATAATCTCACTGTACCGTGGGCGTTAATTAACCTGGCAGCCATCCAAACTGCTGGCATTAAAATCCTCTTATCTGAGAGCTGCACATTTCAGCATTTCTGCAGTCTCTACTGTGCACAGAGACATTGTACAGCAGCAGCGGGCTACCAAGAAATAAGAAAAAGAGGCAGAAACCGAGGAACACTGCAAAGTATTTAGTTGTGATCAGAACATCTGTTAGTAGTTGGAGAAACATGCTATCTCACGAAATGCACAACTAAATAAAGCAGGGGTTGCATCAAGAATGTAATAAGAACAACTTTGAGAAAACAAGCATAAATGATCTCTAGTGAGAGTATGTTGCAATCAAGGTAAAATCGTGCTGAAGCCAGAAAGTTCAAATAAAGATACTTGTCTCTGAAAAGGAATTGTTTTTCTACATACCTGTCCAGTCTCCTACTACTTTAAGGTGGACCCCAAACGTTGCTTTGGTATCTGTAGGGCACTAAAAATATTAAATATATTAAGGACCACTTCTGAGTAACAAGAAAGTAATAAAATGCATTCAAAATACAGTTGTTAAGACAGAACCTGGTGTAAACAGGTCAATCCTGAGGAGCCATACCAGCAGCTATACCCTTTAGAAAGCAAGTCTAGCATTAGTTCTGTTCATGAAGCCAAGCATGGCTACTTTCCACTTGCTTTTAACCCTTTCTTCTGGTCAAGGGAGTTTGGGATGGATTCGTCTGGGGGTATGATTTGGAACGACCACTTCACCAAGCATTACTCAACAACGGTTTCAATGGAGGATGCAGCAGTACAGAAGTACTGCCCCCTCCTACCAACCTTTCATTCAAAATTCATTCAAAAATCAGGAACTGCCCCATCATCCATAAACCATTGAAAAAAACATATTTCCTTTAAGACACTTCTGCTTCTTGAGTGTCAGGGCTCATAATTCCAAGTTATGTGATCATTCTCACAACTGTTGTTTTCTTCTAAATTAATACCAAGATTTTGCTGCCCTTCCCAGGAGCTTAGAGTTCAAAAAGGCAAAACACCATATTGCATGGCATACTATGAAACTGCTTTGCTGCCACTATTCTCTCACTCTGCACCTATGCCCTCACCTTGGTGCTATTTAGTTGTGACTATCAATAAATGAATTGTTATTTACAGTCTTATCCACACCATGATACCTAAAACCCTCCAGTCAAGCCATGTCAAAGGTCTGAAGAGCCTTCTCAGCTTCATTCCTTATTAAACCCCAGGAGACTTCTACCTCACTGGCTAGACAGCTTTTGCAGGTACACTGAATGGTTTCACACACAAACAGGACAAGCAGCTACTCCTTGAACAAAGATTCTTCACTTTCCTTCTATAAACCAACGTGAATTGGTTTCCCTTTGTCAAAAAATATTACTACTGCATTTTGATGCCTTTCTTAGAACCAACCTTTTAATGACTGATCTAAAGTCCATCATGAATCCAACACCCAACCAATGACATATCTGTTTCTGTTTTTCTCCTCCTACAGACAAATATGAATGCTGAAGAGAGGGATGAGATTCTAGGAACACAACTACATTTTAAACAAAGGAGGCTCCAGGAGTGAACCGAAGCCTCAATCATCCACCATGCTTGAGAGAACATTTCTTGGTTCTGGTCTGGACCATTCCCACGAGCTTTCTCAAGATAATCTCTTGTGGAGTGTGAAACCACTGGCCTCAGGGCTGAGGATCCATTCCTATCCCTCCTTATTTAGTCGTAAAGAAACAGATAAAAGTTTAGTATTCACTACATCTTGGCAAACCTAGAAGGATTACAATGTCCCAGCTAGTCAGTTCATTTTTATGAAGGAGAAGAGCATTCATGTTAAGAGTACTGATCACTACACAGACTCATGTAATTCCTCGTTATGTTTCAAATTTTCCTACAAAATGTTGGTACAGATACTTATTTCAGCCAGTCTTAGCCTTCAAAAATAAGGCATTAAGGGAGGGATTCAGGAAAACTCCATATAACAAGGCCTATGTTCTTTGTGGCTGGTTACACTGTCCTCCAGAACAAAAATATATGGAGCAATTCTCAGCATGAAAGTAGATATGCTGCCTCTCTGCTAGAAAGAAGTATTCTAGCTGCAAAAACATTTGTTCTCCTGGGGATCTCTGTAACAGCCTTTAGCAGAGTTTATTTTTCAGTCTGGGTTGTCCTATGGTTCCCTGCGTTTCGCAGGAGACTAAGTGATTTTCTTAGTCCGACCATGAAAAATCCCAGGTCAGCACATCTTCTATAAAGCTGTCTGTCATTCCCTCCTGCCATTACAGTTAATGGCAGGATACCCCTTGACTCAAGTTGGATAGGTTCAAACCTATTATCCTTTACACTACCCTTGGGACTAACTCTTTTCTGTGCTACTTTGAAAAATTATCCAATAAAAAAAAAGAGAGATTTATTTCTCTTTAGCCTCTAGGAAGCCTATTCTGATATTTATAACTGGTTATGAGGGTTCCTCGGAGAGTTCTGGAAAAATCTTATTGTGCTACTAAATCTTACCCGAGGAAACACCCATCACCAAGGCAACACAGTGTGAAATTCCCCATGTCCAAGAGAAAGAAAAATTGGAGATGGTCCAGCAGAGGGCCACCACAATTATTAGGTTGGAGAACCTGACATACACAGAGAGGTTCAAGAACATGTGTGTTTAGCCCCAAAAATGAAGGCTCAGAGCAATACTCAGAGTGATCACTGCCTTCCAAAATCTAAAATGAAGCTATAAAGATGGAGATGCTCTCTTCACCACCATGTGTGATGGCAGGACAAGGGACAAAACTGTTTCGGGGAAACTCATTCTGTATATAATTAAAATATTCTTTACTGTGAGAACAAGTAAGCATTAGAATAGCTATTCCAGAGAAAAGGAAGAATTTTTCTTGCTAATTCAGCTTCACAGATCCCTGGATAACCTAACCAAAGACCCTTGCACCAGAAGGTTGGGCCTCATGACCTGCAGAGGCCCCATACAGCTTAAGACTGCTACAATTTGAACTTTTGTAATTTGAACTTTTAAATTTTTATCTACAATTTTATGCACAGAACACTTATGTCTCTCGTCTCCATAAACACAGTAAGTCTCCCAACTGTAGCTTTTTCCAAACCATTAAAGAAGATTAAGAAAAATATTCAGACAGCTTTTCAGAAGTTGAATGGTAAGATCAAGTTAACTTTCATATGTCATTGACAGGCCATTGAGAATGTGAAATTAGGTGCAAGGAAATTTTCTTCATGGAAGCACAGAATCATGGAATTGCTGAGACTAGAAAACACCTCTGGAGACTGGTTAGTTCAATCCCCCTGCTCAAGCATGGTCAGTGAGAGACAGTTATCCAGGGCAATGCTCAGTCGTGTGTTGATTATCTCCAAGGAAGGAGCCTCCACAGCCCTTCTGGGCTATATGTGTCAGTGTTCAACCTCCCTCACATTAAAAGTCTTCTTATGTCCAGATGGAACCTCTTGTATTTCAGTTTGTGCCCACTGTCTCATCCTGTCTCTGTACACTGAGTCTGTCTCTGCTTTCTTTACGCCCCAGTCAGGGAGCCCCAGCTCTTTCAGCCTCTCCTCATAGGAGAGATGCTGCAGTCCCTTGATCATCTTCATGTTTGTGCTCCCCTCTGTCCATGTCTCTCTTGTACTGGGGAGCCCAGAAGTGGACACTCCAGGTGTGTCTCAGCAGTGCTGAGCAGAAAGCAAGGATCAACTTTCTTGTCCTGCTGGCAATGCTCTGCTTAACACAGCCAGGCCTTGTTTGGTGCAAGGGCACATTGCTGGCTCACGTTCAACTTGGTGTCCACCACGACCCCCAGGTTCTTCTCTCCTGAGCTGCTTTCCAGCTGCCAGCTCCTATCATGTACCTGGGTTTATTCCCCAGGGTGCCAGGAGCACGACTTGTTTTCAGCCTACCTCCCCATCTATTCATTTAGTCCATGCTTCACCAATCTCTCTATAAGGATCAGCGTCAAAAACCTTGAGAATTATTATGCCCATTTCACATACCTAAGTCTCTGATCACCTATTCCATTTGATTTGCAATATTTCATCTTAAAAACACTGCACAGCTAAACACTGCTTCATGATCCTTATTACTGTCAGCTCATACAGGCATTTAAACTGACATCTATTTATGTTCAATAAAGTAAAAGTCAAGCACAAGCTGAAGTGCCCTCTTGAATTAGAAATCAAGAGAATAAGTACACAAGCCCTGGTAAAATAAAGGCTATCGAGGTGGCCTCAGCAAAATGTATGACGTCCTCTCTGCAGCTGTGAACAAGAACAGTAAAATTGCTTTTAAAATGTGTTTTGGCAAACAGTGCTTGGATTTCCCCCAGCTCCTTTTAGTCTGAAGAGTCCTAAAAACAAGCTAGTGACTACTAACAAAACTGTGGCAGGAGTTGCATGCAGCCCCTTATCATCTCCTTATTTCCCAGCACACCAAGAGAAGATTATTAAGATTAGCCAATCCTGAAATAAAAACTGTTTTCCAAACTGGAAAACTGTCTGTAGTAAGAAAGAACACTGGACACTATTAAACAAAATGTCACAAGTTTTTCAGTAGTTCTTTCTGCACTTTGGAGAGCACTGCTCTGTGCACTTTCTGCACCATAATCAACCTCATTTGATGCACTCATTTGATTAAAATGACACAATACACAAATTAACTGTAGCAGATAGGTATAATTATGTGAAGCTTTGTTAATTTTATTCTAACCTCAAGCTATCCGTATCTTCAAAAAGTGAAAGATTTTACAGGTAGGAACGTCTATGCTAATCAGGTTATCTACACCAGCATTTGGCCAGCCTCCAAAAATAATGAAGACCAAAGGAATTCTGATAAATTTAATAGAACTGTGCAGATTTACACCCCTGGAGAAAACAAACTATGCTCTTAGCATAATACGTTGGTAGATTTTCACAGAGCTGTTAATCACAAGTGAGAAAGTTTATAATACATATTTTTATTGTAGTTTTTGCATGTATTTTCAGTCAGAGCAGTGAAAATAGTACTTTGTACATAGAAAAAAACACATATGGAATACAGATTATTCTGTATCTTGACAAAAAAAAACTTTAAATATATTTTCTTCCTATTTTTTCCCCAAGCTAACTGTAATACAAATGCAAATTATCACATAGGGAATTAGCAACAGTCCCTGGAGAACTTTATGCTTATAAATCAGCAGATGAATTACACTTACCAGTGGTTGTAACTCTACTATTTATGTCTATACTGAGATAAAATATAGATGATAATTTTAATTAATAATCTTAATAATTTAAGTAATGAATGTTTAACTCAGTACTAGATTAATACATACTTGAAATGTATTTTATCAGCTTTACAGACTGAACACAATTCTCTGCTGTCCTCTATGCCTTGCTTTTATGTGAATATATAAAGTGAGTGAACTAATCACTATGAGATCATAGTGGTAATACTTTACACCCACTTTATATTGGTATAAAAGTCTCCTGGAGGTGATGAGAAATGGAGAAATCTGTGCATATGAGAGCACGACATATAGCAAATGAAAACTATGTTATCGGCATCCGTGTTTCCAGCTTAGAACACCCCAAATATTCATCACCACTGGTATCCATTCCCAGTCAAGAATCCGGTCCACAACAATAAACAGAACGCATCTTATTGAAATATTAATGACATTAAAAAATACTGGAGTATTTTAAACACTTTTTTAAAACACTTTTTTTAGACCTTGGGGTGTAGGAGAGTCAACAGCAAGCTAGCAAGAAAAAAGAAATAATAATAATTCCAGAAACTTTCTAGCTCTTTTCTACCTTTGTCCATATGAATTGTGAAGAGATGTTGTTTTTTTTTATTACAGTGCTGTCATGGACACACCAGAATAACACTGGAAAATATCTATTATCAGGAAAAAGGAGAAGAGGGAAGGGGAGAGAAGAAGAGCAGAAGGAAAGGGAGAAGAGGAGAGATCCAAGCTATGTACCTCCATGCAGCTGTGTGAATAAAGTTCCTTACAAGTTCCTGCACAGCTGCACATTTATCTACAGGCTGGGCAATGCTGGAGATACTGCACTCAAACTGATGCACCACAGCAAACATCAACTTCTGTCTTCAGTGCTGTAGCACTGGTGGCCTGAATTGTGCCCAAAGATTTTAAGATCTGTGCCACAGCTAGAAGAGCAAAGAAAAACCTCATCTTCTCCAGTGTCAAGAACTATAAAGATCACTGCAGAATTTGTTCAAACAAAGGGAAAGCCCTTCAAAGGAGGCTTTCACTTTGGGGAAAAAACAAACAAACAAACAAACAAACAAACAAAAAAAAACAAACCAACATGATATGATTCTAATATGGAGTTTGCAGATATCCTGGCAGGCACTGCAAACACTGCTGAGCCCCTGCTCTGCTTCCACGTTTCTGCCTGCTTGCCAGGGAGAACCAGCTGTGCTGCAGCCCCCTGCTCCTTCAGTCCATCCTTGTTCCTGACTCAGACAAGCCCTTGCACAGATCAAGGAAAGCACATAAAAGACATGAAAGAGGCAAAACTTGTCAACTGACAAGAAAACATGAACATCAGGAGCTCAGTAAGCTGTAGCTTGTCTGGCTTCATACAGAACTGATATAAACATTCCTGGAATGATTCATCCTGACATTGGAAAATGAAGAGGAGTTATGACAAACACAGGCATGCTATATAAAGGTAGCCAAAAAAATAGTAGCTAGACTTCAGTCTGACTCATTGGAGGTGAACTCTGTTACACTGGGCTACCCCTCTTTTAACTAATGAATCCCATACAAAGCATATTTCAAGGGAAATAAAGTTCACGTGCAGCATTTCTCTTTTAAACACATCTCTGCCTCAGAGGCTAGGAGATTGTCTAAAATGGCTCTGTTTATTTTTCTGCTTAGGGTTACTTTACAGCTTAGATTTTGTCTAACAGCTCTCGCTGTTAGAGACTTGGCCTTGCAACTAACCTTACTGGCAGACACTTGCAGACATCATAACATCTCCGAATGTGGTGAAATCCTAACTATGGAACGTGATTTAAGTATCAAGGGTGTCTGGGTGATCGAGACAAGACCACCAATGAATACTCACTGCCTCAGCCAGAGCCCTCCCACTGCAGAGCTGACTTCTTGTAAGCAGTCCAGCTGCAGAAACATATCCCAAGCACTTTTCCCTTTTGCTTTCCATTCCCTTATACTCCTTGTTGTCCAACCCCAGACACCTGCAGGCTGGCTAGTGGAAAAAACACACCGCAACGCTGTGGGATGCTCAGGATGCATCAGTGGTCAGCTGCAGTGCCAAGAAGGCTCATTCTGGTCATCTGGGGTCTAACTTCTGTAAAGTAAACCACAAACCCACACCCTCTAATTCCTATGAGTCCAGAGTTCAGTATTTGCTACTTCACTCCCAGCAGCATACAGTTGTTAAATTACTCTCAGTATTCAAAACATTTTTTTAAATCTCAATCTATGAGCATTTGTTCCTTGATTTCACTCTTGGGCCAAGGAAAAACATGACTTTTTACTGCAGAAAATGCCTTATGACTGTAAATAGACCAGTAATTGTAAATAAAATACATATTAACTTTAAATAGCTCTATTTTTACACAGCAAGTGCCAGATTTCAGAGGTGATCAGCCCCTGTGGCTGTGAAATGTCCAAAGAGGAAGTGGAGATTCAAACACAGACTTTGGAAAAGACTTCTCTGAGGTCTGAGATACCTAACAGATTTCGTATTGCCTTTCAGAAATTGATGTTCATATTAATTAAATAACAGGCAAAGACTTTGTTTTACAGTAAGCTTGCAACAGATTCACCCTGTAAATTGTTGCTGCTATGGATGCACTACTAAGCAACACTTACACTCTGCAGCTTAACCAAGGTAAAAATCTTGCAGTCTACTCCTTCATCTCCAACAGATGCATTACGCTTCCTATAATGTAGTAAAAATATATCAATCCTAGCAATATTCAGCCCATATAATTTAGGCATTTCAAGTTGCTAGCTAGTGGTTAAAACAAACCACAACTGTACTGCAGGCATTTGTTCCTGACAGAGCAAAAGGCACCCGAGCAGTGTTTCTGCCCAGGATTGCCTCTTTGAGTCCTCCAAGGGCAACCAGACCTAGTGCCAACCAACAGCGCCCTGAATTGACAAATGCATGAGCAGGGAAATGGAATGGCACCACAGGCTCCTTCCATCATCCCTAAGCAGACACTGTGAGCTGCCTCTTGATTTTACGACAGCAAGAGAGAGGGTGTTCCATTTCCTTTAATACTTTGTCCACATATTAACTGTACTAATGCTCAGAAATTCCATTTCTCTTTTTCATCTTGAGGTTTCTCCTTCACTTCCTAGACCTTTCTATAACCTAACCTAGAAACTAACCTAGAAGCACTGCCTCTGATGGGAGAAAAACTTCTCTGCTAAAGTCAGTAGAGACTTGTTATATCTTGTAAATTTACTTTTACAATATCAAAAAATAAAACTGCTCCTGAGAGGGATCTGACACCTTCTGTTTAAAGCATCTGCAGAAGGAAGGCATAGGATTTAGTGAACTTGGATGTAACAATTTCTTTGTTCCCTCAATCCAAAAGAATCAGATTTAAATGAAAATGGATGTTTACTTAAGGTTTTTATACAGACCCCAAAACTATTAAGCCTAAAGCCAAACAAACCAAACAAACAAGTCTAAGAAAGTACTTAAAGGCATCTGAAAGATTAATCTATTCTATTTTTGTTTTACTTAAATTCTTTGTCAAGCAGCTGCTAGATTTTCTACTTCTATGAAGAGCAGACATGCTCTAGGGATTTCTGCAGTTTGCCAGCAAGATACTTCACAATATCTGCATCTCCCTAAACATTCCGTAAATCATCTTATAAAGCCAAGTTTCATAACCATTTGCATAAGATATTTAACAAAGCTTACTAGAATGTCATCATGTTAGACTGTTTTTATTGTATTTGTCTGTCAATATGAACTTAGCTCTTGATGTCCTTACATACTTTTTACTCAGGCAAACTTCCAATAACTTCTCAGTTTTTTTGATATAGTTATTCACAATCTTGCTCCTAGGCTCTTCCTGCAGTGAATAGTTTATGGTACAACGCATGTATTTCTTCATCAACTCCATAAACTGTTTGTACCCTCACTGATGAATTCTAGATTACCCAAGGATAAAGACAATCTTGGCTCTACAAAACACTGTCTTTCTTTTATAAAATCAACGATGTTACTTGTTGTAACATTGTTGTTTATACTCATGTACTATTTGCTGAGACCTTCTTTCTAACAGCCCCAAACTGTAAATGGGCATATCACAGCTACTGGCTTGTAATCCCATCCTGACCAAATTCATTTGGTATCTGGATTTAAACAGAGATAGGGAGGGAATAAGGACAAGTCATTCACTGGGGAAAAAAAATAAATAAATAAAACTTACAGGTAGAAAATGTACAAATAAACAATGGCTTAGAGACATGGAGGTTCAGTACCATAATTTGTCATATACATGCAGAAACCTCTTTCAGCTAATTCTCCTACTTATTCTGAGATGATTAATGGACTTAGGAGTTTCTCTGCCTGGGGTTCAGTAATTATTACAGTTTTAATTTGGATATGAATCAAACAATGTGCTCTTCCTCAGTAACGTATATTTGGATTTTTTTTTTCTGTAAATCTGCATATCTGCATATGCAAACTTACCCTCTCCCTTCCTCAAAATTCAGCTGTGACTGACTAAAAACACACACATGAACTGTCTCCCTCCCCCAGTCTTGTCTGGTGTAGTAAACGTCATAGCAAAGACTTGGCCATCCATGCACATGAGTGAAGAATTCAATCCCTGAGTAGTTTTTCATTTCTTATTCATACTGAACTGTATGGTGGAAGCAAAGGAAGAAAGATGTTGCATTACGCATCCTCCTCATGCGATCTGCTTCCAATTAACCATCTCTGAAGAAAGACAGAGACCAACAAAAGGACAGAATTTCTTGAATCTTTTCATTACCACTCTTCCAGATTCAACTTCAGTTGGATTTAAAAGCAGTTTTGTTATGCAGCACTGATGTGGGAGAGATCAGAGCACATTATAACACAGGAGAGAACTTCCTGTTGGAAACAGAATTCTACTTGCTGCTGGTAGGTGATCCTCTCTGCAAGATCTGAAGCAGCAGCCACTGATGTTAATATAGAGCAGGTATTTCATAAAGACATGGAGCGCTGAGTGCTCTGGTTTGGTTTATTTTTTTGTTTTATATGTGCCACTTCCATGCCATCTTCCTCTGTTAATTCTGTCTTGTGAACTACTCATTGGAGAGGATACGCAGAGTACATT
Source organism: Aythya ferina (assembly GCF_964211825.1). NCBI lineage: Eukaryota > Metazoa > Chordata > Aves > Anseriformes > Anatidae > Aythya > Aythya ferina. The sequence continues at coordinate 9,460,590 of NC_140296.1, forward strand.
TTGAACACAGACACAAAGAAAGCTCCACAAGAGTTTAGGCAAGCTTTTGAGTATCAGCAAGATTAACTTGAGATACATGTATGATTTTATTTTAAGAACAAGTCTCTGAGGGACAACTCCAATACTAAAACAGTACCATTTGAAAAGACATCAAGCTCAGGATATATATCTTTTTCAATGACAAATGAGGTCCTGGACAGCTTTCTAGAGGCAAGTGAAGTATGGAAGCATTCACTCAACATATGTAAGGTTCCACTGTTCTCAGGATAAAGGAGGTCATACTCTTCCTCTACAAAGAGAGTCAATTTCTTACAATGTAGATGAACATCTTTAAATTAACTATTTTCTCAATAATGGGTGACTTTTTAGCTGTTTCCAAAAGGGATTCTGGATGCGTAAGGGAGAATTGCAGGAGGAGAAGAGGAATCCTATCAATGGTGCTTGTCAGGACAAATGATAGTGAAAGGAATGAAATCTCTACATGAAGTCAGGCAGTGAAGGCTGACCTACATAGACCAGGTAATCCTTTTCTCTGCCTGAACTTAATGGGCTAAGATTTACAGTTTTATCACTTCCAAAAAAGTGATATCCTGAATTTCAGAGAAATTCAATACGGATTAGTTGTCTGCGTGACTTTATTGAAGAAAGAAATTGTGGTCAGGTCACTGAAATCACTAGAAAATCACACAGTACAGAACTGAGATCCCAGAAACTCCTAAAGTCTCCCTCCTCTCCAGCACCCACAGCATCTCCGGCATGCACTCTAGCACCTTCACTAGTCAATGCAATTCATTCAGAGGACTTAAGTTCTTGGCTTCTGTCCTGAATGTCTCTTGAAAAGGTCTCTCTCATACCACAGAAGAATGGACAAGCCAAAAGCACTTCCCTTCACCTGTTCCTGTACACTGACAGTGCCACTATAGAGGAGGTATTTCCTCAGTGTCTACATACAATCATACACTGCATAAAACTCTGAATTCTTGTTTCTTGGGTGCTAAGGCAATACTTTGCTCTTGTTATGGTGAGGTGTCAAAACACCTGAAAAGCCTATTAATTTATAATGTTTGTATATTTTAATTTAGTATACACACATGCAATTGTCAGAAATGAGGCAATCCTTTGAAACCCAACATTTTAGCTGAAAAAAAACAAACAAACAAACAAACAAAAAAAAAAAAAAAAAAAAAAAAACAGTATTCCAAATAGTAGACCTATGTTGTTGCCATAAAACAAAATTTAATGAAGGCTTTTTATAGCAGTTCAACTTCAACAAAGAGCATACTGCAAACTGAGTCATTCAATCACTGCAGTTCTTGCTAGGCTTTCTTGCATATTTGCCACCATAAAAAGCAGCAGTAAAGAAGCTCTGATGAAAGACTCAGTTCACTACTCAATGTACCATCTGGACTAAGTTTTCTTTCCTCCTCAGAGGCGGTACTTCTGGTTTAGAGATGGTATCCACTGAAAGAACAGTTTTGAAATGTTAACACTGTTCTCTGCATGCACCAGAGGGAAGGATTTTAACCTTTAAGCTATTCAGCCAGTAGTTGAAACGAGCTCTGAATTCACACCACAATAGCAATAAAGTATCTCCCACCATGCAGTGTAGATTTCAATTCCAAAAAGAAATGGAAGTATGGAAGTAGATTGTGGCTATCAAAACCATCACAAATATGGAATAGAGGATTAATTGATCCTGCATTTGAAGATGTTTGTTGCAGAGCAGCTTTCACCAAACCTCAGGTGTCAGCCACCTCCAGATTTAGAAGAATTCAACTCTTGTTGCTGTCATTTGGTCTGTCACAATCTGAGTTCCATCTGAAGCGATGTAATTGTTTCCTACCTTCTTTTGCCACAATCAAATCAACATTGCTATGGTTCCTGAGCTTTATGAGGTGCTGGGAATAGACACGAGTCTTAGCAGACAAGCTGTCAAAACTGCAGAGTTGTGAGAGTTCGTGGCTTGCACCGACTCTGTAGTAGAGACCACATGAAAGCACCTAGCACATCTTCTGAAGCACTGAACATCTGCAAAACACAAGGCTATTTCCAAGGGGCTTACTGCCAATTACTGCATGCCAATGCAAGAAGCAATTCCAAAAACGTACAAGAGAAGTCACCTTTTCTGGTAAGACACTAATGTATATTTTAAGTGGGAATCTACTTCTGAAGTCATTCATTAGCAAAAAAGAAAAGGAAGCATGCAGCCATAAACGGTTTCTTGCTGCTGCAAATAATCAGGAGTGTGGTTAAGTGTCTGGAAAGAGAGGGAACTCAATACGTAGTGGAAAATGTAAGATGGGAGTGGAAAGAAAATCAGTGGTACCATAAACTACAAGCCTTAGTCTCTTCTTATCAATACAGATTAAAATGAAGAGAAACCATAATGAAGTCAGAAGAACTGAATGCTATCTAAGATGTAAAACATCAACAGCAAAAAAGGAGAAACTCCAGAAACTCAATTTGTTTTAGTTTTGGAAAGAAGTGCAGATTATTTCTGACCCTTGTATACTAAAGAAAGTGGAAGTAATGTTTTGGATACTTGAACTGCAGTGAAGGGCTATCTGACTACTAGATGTTGGTACCATTACTGACGCATGTTTTCTTTTCCACGGGCCTTAAAGAATGCTACAGATGACAATATTTAAACTGTATCCAACAGCAGATGAGTTCTTCACTTTTCCACAGAAATAATGTCAAGAAATGTCAGTCTGGAAGCATAACACTAATGAGAAGATGTTTCTTTAGGTTCCTCTTACCAGGACAGACCCAATCTCTTAAGTGGTCTGATCTCCAGACCATATTCTACACTTGGTCTGAAAACCAAATCTCCTCAAATGAGTTCATCAAATAGAAGCATGTAAAATTAATTTGTCCCTTTGAAAAGCCCTGCGTAGATAAAAGATTGATTTACTGAAAATATTTATCTCCATTATGGACTGAAATATCTTGGGGCTGACTATATTCTGTTCAGATGCAATTGTAAGATGCAATAGTATCCTAACTAAAATAAGTAAAGACACAAGGGCATACAAATTTTACAGTTATACAGAGAACAGTAACAGTTGTGTGTAGTAACAAGGAAACTGGTAAAAAAAGTAAATGTTTAAAAGAAAGTGTTTTGTTAAAGTGAAATCAAATCAGATGGAACAATGAAGACAATATGAAGAGTAGCTCACAGCAATACCTAGAATTGGTCAGCAGGTCACCTGCAGGAGTTGGGTCATCCTATGTTACCATTCAAAGCTTTTTCAATGGATAACAAAGTCAAGGAATAAACACAGGTGAATAAAAAACGGTGGAAGCATGCTTCAAAAACAGAGCTCCAACATACCAGCTTCCACAATGACCATGAGAAAAATGGGATCTCTGAGTGCTGAACTTTAGAGTGGATGAGTGACATTGCCAGCAGGTTGAGGGAGGTGAGCCTTCCCCTCTGCTCATCACTGGTGAAGCCACCCCTGGAGTGCTGGGTCCAGTTCTGGGCTCCCCAGTACTAGATGGCCATGGAGCTACTGGAGAGAGTCCAATGTAGGGCCACCAAGATGATGAAGGGCCTGAAGAACCTCTTCTGTGAGGAGAGGCTGAGAGAGCTGGGGATGTTCATCCTGGAGAAGAGGAGGCTCGGGGGGGAATCACATCAACCTTTCTAAATGCCTGAAGGGAAAGTAAAGAGGATGGAGCCGGGCTCTTTTCGGTGGTGCCCAGTACCAGGACAAGAGGCAGTGGCACAAACTGCAACATGAGAGGTTCCGTCTGGACATCAGGAGTCACTTCGTTACTATGCAGGTGAAAGAGTACAGGAACAGGTTGCCCAGAGAGGCTTCAAAAGCCCCCTGGGCATAGTCCTGGCCAACTTGCTCTGGGTGTCCCTGCTTGAGCAGGGGGTTTGGACCAGATGGCCTTCGAACCACTCTAGGATTCCTTCACACAAAGCCTCTAACAGCAGAGTCAGGTCACAGGTTAGCAAGGAAACCAGACTGGCAGCTCTGAGTTCAGAGGAACAGAAGTTTTGTTCCTCCAAATTCCTGTGTGCCTTTTGCACCAATTACTTCTGCTCATTCCTTCCATCAGGGTGAAGAATGCTTTCAATTGACAAAAAGGAAAAGAAAACAAACACCACTGCACACATTTCTGAACAATGCCTACCACTTTACGTTCACTTGGTTGAGATTCAGAACTCCCTCTGGCTCTGACTGAAATCCATGGGAGCTTTGCCAGAGTGTGATGGGAGTAGGTTCAGGCCCTTTACACAGCCTCCCAGTGTTTTCCTCCACCCCGGCGTTATGTAAGAAACTGAGCTAAATTGTAAATATTACATAACCCCAAGAAGGGAAGGGACTAGTAAAACATCTGCACGGCTCCTTCATGTCACCTCACCCCTTCCTTTCCGCTTTGCTTACAGTCCCCGCTGTGATATGCCTGAACCGGTCACTTCTCTTTTAAGCACGCTCCAGGCAAGATGAGATGGTTTAACAGCTTATATAGGACATTACACAGAACCTAAGCAGGACAGTGGTGCCAGGGAAGAAAGCTTCGGCCTTCCTGTAGGTTTGCTGCAGCCATCACTGCACTGCACCTCAGGACCTGAAGCCCCACACTCCCTCACGCTTTTCTCACTACGTCTCTGAGCCCCATGCTCCTAACCCCAGCCAAGAAAATAACCCTGGCATTACCATCACCGAATAAAAGCAGCAGTAGTAGTTTTCCAACTTGCTTGGTAACGACAAGTAGGTCAGATGGGAGTAGGAAAAATATACCAAGTTAAGATATTGCCTACACACTCTATAAGCACAGTCCCATGTCTGGCACAGTATTAGACCAAAAAAAACCAAACAAAACTTTCTAAGCAGGACAGCAGCCCAAGGCATATTCTGTGACCTAGAAAGACATATGGAAATGACTGTCCCCCTCCTTAAGCTGGGCAAGAAGACTGCCATAAACCCAGGCATTTCAAATCCTTATGATGCTATAAAACAGCCATTTACCCAATAATAGTGTTTTCTCCAGCACAGTTGACAGTCCACTGAAATATGTTTGTGGCAATAAAAGTGAGACTCACTAACCTACCAGTAATTTCATATCTTATAATAGTTAAAACATGTACACAATCTTGAACGATATACTGTGATGCTGACAGATATTGCTGCACTTCAAAGTATAAAGCACTGAGCATGAACAGAAATTGCCAGGTAGAGTATTATATATTTAAAATATAATGCACTGTGGAAATGAACTGAAAATTGCCAATTCTAATATTACATATTTAATATAAGTGTAAAAATTACACCAACCATAATTTTTCAACTAGTTGTGTATCTAACTGGAAGAAACTGCATCATATCTGAATATAAATGAGTTATTTATATTTACTCAGAAAACTCAGAAAAAGAGATGTTTTCCATAGCTCCTAGATCGACATTTTTGTTCAAAACTCATTTTTTATAACATGCAATATTATACTATGCCATTTTAAATAGCAGATGAAATCCTCAACTCATGCAAAGAATCTAACTTTAATACAACATCCTATTTAAGTTAATCCTGTGATCTAAACCAATAGGTTCATGTCAGCAGTATTTTTTTCTGACCAAAAAAATCAAAAATCAAAACCAAGAAGTTTTGCCAGAAAAAAAGACTACTGAACCAGGCCTAATACTTTGATGACATTATTTCTCAAACTCAATATCACACTATCCATTGCTTTAGCAGTGTCCTAATATAAGCAAGATTAGTCTTCGTAAGAGCCCCGTATTTTCCAAACTGTGCAATTATTACTAATAATCAAATTATAACAATTATTTAAACTTCCACTGAGTTGGACAATAAGAACAAGATGTTTTGAGATTAGCATTTAAATGAGATGTGTCCAGTGGTATAGAACGGGCGCAGCTTTATTAAACATAGCTATGCTAGTGCCAAATGAGTGTAAAGAGCAATCTGAGGTTTATGCTGAGTGCTTTAAATTTATCTTCTGATTGCTAAACAAATCATAAATATAAATATATACCAATTGACTCATTCTGCACAAAGATCCAGCTACCATTCCATCAGTACTGCAATGCACATCATTTTCCAGCATTGCATATTTAGTTATCTTTAGGGACTCTGTAGAGTGCCTTAAAAATTGCCTACTGGAGTTAACAACAGATAAATAGCACACACCTCTGCTTTCTACTGGTTATGTGAATAGCCAGAAAAATTCTGCAAATATCAGGCTATGTAAGTGTCAATATTGCTTGGCCAAGTTATATAGAAGCTGCTTTTCCTAAGTGAGATTCACTGCCAGATTTACAGCACAAAATCTATTTTTGTGGAAATCAGTGTGGATTCACCTGTGACAGCACTTGCCTGCCTGCTTGGCATTCAGATAAATCAAATCAAAACAGAACAAAAACAAACAAAGCCAAAGAACTGAAAGTGGACAGGACCTAGTTGTTTATTGCCAATGAAAGGACAACGCTGTCACTAATATTCAGACTTACATTGCTTTTTATAACAACATAGACAGTGCAGTATTGTAATATGGCCATACAAATTCCAAGGCCTCTGCACTGTTCACTCCTGGAGAACTTCAGGTGTATTATTTATTTATTTACAATTTCAACTTATTCCAGTATATCTCCATAGGGCCCACTTCCCATTCTAGATAAATTGAGCTGTTTAAGTAATAATCCCATTATACGACTTCACTCATATTATTTTAAGTCACTAATATCTCTCTTAATGTAAAAATAAAGCATAAGTCTATTTTAATACTTTTTTTTTTTTTAAAGATGTTTGTTTGTTTGTTTTAACTCTGGAAAAGGCAGTTGCAAGAATCTCTTTCCATTTCACTTAACAGGAAAAAAAATAAAATTCATTAGAGTTTGTGCTCATTACATACTAAGGTCTACAAACAGATGGTTAAAACCTCACTTATGAAACTGAATAATCAAAATCACATGGATTTTATTTATTTATTTTTTATTGTTTTCCACTTACGGAAGACTTTGAAAAAAGTTCCCATTATCATTTTCTCAATAGTGAAGAAAATTAAATATGTATTCAGTACTGTCATACATAATAATCATTCCATTTCATATTCATTGGTACCCTCATAAATGAAACATAAAAACTATTCTGAAGGGAATTTTCACCTTGAAAGCAATAAATGCCATTTGCTTACCAAATACAAATAAATGGGAAAGTACAGAAAAAACTCTTATTTCTCACCATTGTAAGGGTGAATGGGTGGCTTTCCAGTCCAGACACTCTCGGACAGTGTAGAATAACATACTGAAATAAAACAGACCAGAAAAGAGTAAGAGATAGAAAAGACGTCCAAAACACTCAGCGATCGGTTAGCACATAGAACATGAAAGTTACCCCTGAAGACAATGCTATGTGAGCAAGAGTGATTTCTTATCAGATGCCCATAAACTCACCTGGCCAGGCCTTGCTTGGAAGTCATCTTTGATCATCCTTACTTCAAGGACATTGGAGGGATGGCTTATCACTGAAGTTATTGTGACCGGCTTATTGCTGCGGATGTAGCGGTACAGCCGTTCTACACAGTACAAGCAGAGAGGTCCAGAAATCCAAAACCAGGTCTATGGGAGAACAGCAAAGTTACCTCAAGGGCTTTTCATTTTGTATTTTCTAGCTTCAAGGCTACATGAATGCCTGCAGAACCCGATTTCTCATCTACTGCAGAACAGTGTTTGATCACAAGAAATCTCCACACCCTTCCACATGCAGAAATCCAAGCATGTTATGGGGGCTTAGTCAGTCTAACTGGCAGCATCTTCCACAGGCACAAATGATTTCAATCATAAAACTAATCAGGAAGAAAATGCTAATGACCCCATTTGTGACCATGTTACTCTGGTTTTATGTAGTTGGATTGCAACTGGTTTCAGCAGGGAATGACACAGTACATACCCTGTTTCAAAATCTAGCAGACCGGAGTACTATAAAACTGATTAACCTTTAAGGAAGAACACTGTCTGATTTGCAATATTATCTGACTATTACCTTCTTTTTATCATCTCAAGTATAGGCAAAAACATTAACGAAGAAGCAATCCTCGTGCTTTAGGATTTATGCTTGTATTAAACGAGACAAGGGAGAAAAAAGGGCATTTCTGAAGCACAGTTCATTTGCCCCTGTGGAAGATGTGTATGGTAGGCAAATGGGGCCCTGCAAGTGCCTGTGTCTCTGCACAGACTACATAGGGAGCCCGGGGTGACCAGCTTAGATGGAGACATTTGCGTCTGATTGCCAAGATCCCATCCCCAGAGTCAATTATTAAGAGTTTATGGCAGGGCTAACTACCAATTCCACATCTGCTCAGTCGTTCAACCCTTCTCAAATCTAGAAGCTACCCATCAGCATCTCTTGCAATTAGTATCTAATTTCCACAAGCACCTCTGGCCTTGAGAACCTGAGTAGCTCACAGGAGCTAAGCACACTGCAGAGCTGTTTTTTCAGAGCTGGTATCTCTAAGTGCATAAAACTTTCAAATACATCAAAGTTCTCGGATACAGTTACAAGCTGCCAGGAAAATAGAGTGGCCATTTCTTTCCATGGCTCCTTTTTCCCCCAGAGATCACTCTATAATAGGCATCATAAGCCCCAGGGAAAACACTGCCTGGGTCATATGGAGTCCGATACACATTGCCATTATTGCCACATAATTTGGTATTACCACAACAAAATACGAATCCAAAGGACTTTGTTGGAAGACTTTAGTGTAGCATTGGCTGTTTTTTATTATGAATACATGATCAATAGTAAAATGGGTTCCCCCTGCAGCTAGTAAGGGATATGTGTGATTCACACAGAAAACAATGATAATAATAAAGAGAAACTCCTGTGAGGTCTGTTACGAGGCCACCTTGAATGGTGGGCCTTAGGCTTTGTGAAGACAGCATTCCCAAACCTCCTCAGCCTACTTGCCAATACAGCCCTGCTCATCTTTTCTTAAAAGAAATGAGTAAATTTGGATGAAGTAAAAGCTGTTTTGCACAAAACATAAAGAAACAAAAGGAGGAAAAAAAAAAAGGAAAACAAAAAGGATTTTCTATCCCCACTGTCATCATATTCATTTACCCATACTGCGTGTAGTATTATTCTCTACACACAGGCTACACAAAGCCAAACCACAACCAACTGCATCCCAAAAATGCATATTAGGACTTGCATCCGCATGGTGAAAAAGAGAACAAATGGAGTTTGATTATTTCAATTTATTAATGCCACACAATGCATACAAAAGGGCCTAATGAATATGTTATATAAATGTTTGCTCTGAAGTACTACACTGTAATTTAAAGTCACATTTATAGCAAGACCAATACATCTCTTACCATGTTGTACAAAAAAAGAACATTACAGCCAATCTCTTGATATTTTTCCAGCCTATTCTAGGCACATTATAATGCAATACAACGTTTAATAGAGATTGTTTTTCCCCACCAAATCTCTGAATGCCTGAGAAGGTTTTAATAATATTTTCCATTATTAAAACATCTGGTCTGGGAAAGCAATAATTAGTGGTTATGGCTGACTGAAAGACTTGGCATGGCTTGTAATACCTGAAACGTCGGATCATACAGACCTCTGGGAAGTGTGACTGGAACTTGGGTTCCTCAGAACAAATTCTCATAAAGTTATTTTGTACAAAGGGTTCTGGTACTGATAAGTCCTCTGGGAAAGGTTCAGTAGTATGGTTAGGAAACGGCTCTTGAAAAGCCTTTGGCACTGTCATGTTCTCTCGGAGTGTTTTGTTAGGATTAAAGCAACCAGGAGGGTGTTCCTCTAAGTTGGTCTGGTACTTGAGCACACCCCTGCAGGAAAAGAAAAATAACAAAGACACTGAAGTAACGGCCAAAACGAAGCCACTTCTTTTCATTTGGAGAGGATTTTAGAAAGCAGTTTTAAGGCTCAACTTCTGTAAGGATTTTTATTCAGTTTGCTTTCAGGACTTTTAATCAGATAGAGGCTTTGCAACTGCAGAGCCTTCTGTTGCTAGAGGCAAGGTTCAACTTTTCCAGCTCACTTGTCCCTTCCCCACTGAACAGCCTCAAGCTTAGTATTGCTTGAAAGAGGGAGATATTGTGGGAGCCTTGAAGAAAAAATAAATAATCACATTTCCAGTTCATTCACGCTCAGGCTGTTTTCACTCATTCTCCTTACAGTCGGGAAGCCCCGATTTTTAAGGCAATCAGTAGCAGAAACATCTTAAGTTGCCACATCATAAACCACAGGAATGTTCCCACTACCTGGTGTTTATCAGGTTTGCACACAACAGCCTAATTTGTGTGCACTGCAGCTCCTTTGAATACTATCTTGTCAAAAGGAAAGAAGGAAAAAAGAAAAGTCCTGCACAATAACCCATGAACCTCTCTTATCCTGCAAATTATTTAGTGAGCTCTATGCTTGTTTTTTATGATGAAATTAGATGTATACTAAAATGAAGTGGGAATTTTGCAACTGCACCTAGAAACTATCAAGAAAAACTATCAAGGAAATCTGTGACACTCTGGGATATTTCAATGTGTGTGTGAGTCACTGAAAGAGGGGAAGAACCTATAATAGTACGTCTGAGGAATTCTGTTACTATTATTTCCTCCAAATATAAATTTCTTAACAGGTAAACCACAAGAAGGAATATTAAAAAATAAATGAGGAACTAAATGACAGCCAGATAGGATGGTGCTGCATGGGAAATAAGGCCCATTGGCACAATGTCTGATGAGCAATAGGACATGGTGAGGGCTTACCTCAAGTACACAATCACGTAAGAACAAATTTTCCTCTCCTCTCCCCAACATACACACACAGCAGCAACGGTGACAGTCTAATTCACAAGAACAGAAGGAAGTAGGATATATACAACATTCCTAGCTTAAATGGGCTCTGACAGGCTACTGGCAACCTTCCCTGCTGAAATGCAGCCCTGACAGCTATAACATGCTTCCCGTATGGTCCAGTGAGTAACGTTCAGCTTGGAATTTAATCCTGCTCACTCTCAACTCCACGTCCAACCCTGGAAGAATCACTTGGGAAGCATTCGCATGCTTACACCCATGCTTCTGTCTGTATTTATTGCCCAATCATGCCTATCACTTGCATCTGCCATCACTGTTGGTCATTGCACAGTTGCAAAGTGACAGATAACCTGAGCATTATGCTAGCTCCCCGCTCCATAAACATTATGGTGCCTCATGGATTTAGCTGGAAATCACAGCACATGTGATATTTTTCCAATCAACCTCATGCACATGCCTGCCAGCTACTCGCACAGCTTATCTGGCCTCTGAACATCCCCAAAAGAGGATTCAAAGTTTTTCTTGTGACACAAATAACTGAACTGCAAACATGTGCATCTCCTCTAATGATCTCTAGCTTGTTTAAACTATTACAAACATGCTAGCTGAGTGGCAAACAGGGATAACAAAGCTGCCTGTAACAGCAGCTGCAACGACTTCCATTTCTGAAGATGTCAAGGAAATGCAAGTGGTCCTACACACCCAAGGTCGATACCCAGAAAGGTCAAGTTCTGCACAACTCTTAGGGCCTAAGATATATCCTCATATATTCATTTGGTACAATATTTGAATCTATAAAAACTCAGTAAGGATGTCACTAAGCAGGAAAAAGACATCTTTAGCAAACAAAAATGGGAGAGAAAGGAGAGATGAGAGACACACAGAAGCAGCAGATAGGCTGAGCATGTAGGCTATTTGCATGGGCATACATCAAACTCTGCCCCAGTTTTCCACCCTTAAAACAGAGACAATGTTCACTTCTGGCTACAGCTGGAAACCTTATATTACTATTTCTTTAGATTTTTATGATGACAAGCTAGATGTCAATGGTCTAGAGGTTTTTATAGGTAATTACACTGTTCCTATCCTCTCATCCAACTTGCGCTGCTCAAATCAAGGTGAGTTGCTTAAGGGGTCCTCACTCCACTAAAGGTCAATGTCTGGGTAGAATCTTAAGGATTTTCTCCCTTCCAAAGATAAATCCTTGGATAACTCTGGTGACAGCACAAAGACCTTATTCTCAGCTCCAATTAACCAGCATAACCTGTTAAACATCACAGTAATACCAAATTAAAACTGTCGAAGATTTGACTCCAAATATTTTGTAGGTTTTATAGTTCCTTATGTTGGTAATAGAAACATCAAGCTTTTATTTTACACAAACTATTTTTTGTTGTTGCTATTACAGGCTTAAAATAGAGTTAATTTAATGTAGATATGCAGTAAGCCCTTAGCCACTAAAATATTTTAAAGTCATGTTGGAAGGAGTACAAGAGGAAGGAAAGTTTTTAAGGATAAGTCTCTGAAAGATTCCCCTCTCTCTTAGGGTAAGGATGAAAGAACACACCAATAACAAATGACAGATGAATCATGCCACTTTATATATGGCTGTGAATTGCTTCGCTACCCAGAAAAAGAGGAAAGAACATACCCATAGTAATTTGAAACAAAGCAAGAATACAAGAATACTGTAAAAATACTCAAAAGGAGACACTCCAAGCCAGGTAAATCCTTATCCAACCTATCTACACCATCCAGTCACAGGAAACAACTTGCTGTGTAGAGTAACTGACTATGCATCTGCAAATCTCTTAGATTTGCCACGTAGGAGTCAGTTGGGAACCTACACAAGGGAGCTTAAATTTCCTTATTCTCAGAAGAGATCTTCCAATCAATATAACCAATGGAGCCCAAAAAACTCAATCCAGCTCACTTGAACGTAGATCTTTGTAGCAGCAGGTTAGCTGAAGCATTCTTCAGGCTCCATTGACTATATTTCTTAGAACTCATTTGACTATAATGGGAGACAGACACTTAGAGAACATGTAGAGACCTAAATTTAGGCAAGTTAAACTTGAACTGACTCCCACTCTTCATGACTCATCTTTCTCTCACTTTTATCTGCCACTCAGTTCTTTTCGATGCACACTGAAAGGTTTTCCACTTCAATATGAAGGAGGATCTGTACGAGGAGATGCCTGTTTAGTATTTGCTATATTCCTGCAGCCTTGGTTTGCAAATTTCTCCAACTAGGCTTCTTCCTTCATGAACTAGCAGCATGGTTGAGAAGACAATGGGCAAAGGAAAAGACAGTGAAGATGATTTAAAATAGGCACAAAAATACTCAGAAGTTAATCATTAAAACAGATTGCCTAGGGAGGTTAGAAGATCTCAATCACCATATGTTTTCAAGAAGAAATTAGAATAATGTAGTGAAATTTCATCCTGACCCAGGAAGGTAAGAACAGTTTAAATTCATTTTCTTCAACTATGAATAAGAGCTATGCCACGGTAAAAAAGGAGGAAAAAAAAAAAAAGGGGGGGGGGGGGGAACACACAAAAAAAAAACTGGAATTGCATTTAGGAGTTTCAGTGTTTTCAACTCATTATTTCAATTCACCAGATCTCAAGCTGCATTTATTTTGTTCAACAACATATTCCTACTGTGATCTGGCTAGGCCTAATTACCTTTCACTGTTTAAACAGCAGTACTCAGCGCTGTGCAGACATTCCAGCACTCCATGCTGCAGTAGATACTTGATGACATGAAATTAACCTTATTCCAACACCCCTTCCCTATACCAGTCTCTGTGCCTATATCCCCAGAGGAAGCTCTGCCGATATTAACGGACCAGATTTTCACACTGCATAACTTGTGGAAGCTGTTCTGCCTTGCAGTAGAACTGGGCTTGTTTGATCCAGTTACAGACCTGACCGAAAGGAATCAGCTTGATGGCACATCAACATCTGATGTTTGTGAAAATAAGATGAAAAACTAGTAAATTTTGTAATATAGCAATAAGAGATAATTACTGAGAGGCTGTTCCTTCCACCTCCATAGGAATCAAAATGGAAAGAAGAGAGGAAAGAGAAAGGGATGAGTAACTTCACATCCTCCTCTCAGCAGCCAGGTTAGAGAGAGCAGAAAGAAGTAATAATGTTATCTTGATTTCCCACAAGAAAATGGTAAAATGGACAATAAACAAACTTGAAAGCGAAGAAATTTGTGCTAGCTGGCTGTAGTAACACATGATTCTCCAAGCTACAGTCTGAACTTTATTTAAATAATAACCTGCTGAAGAACTGAAGATGACTGATGGCATCTGGATAAGAGGTTGGCCCTTTGTGCACAAGCAATCTCAGGAAAGGTAACAGTCAAGGGAACAGGTCTTTATGCCGTGCTTAAGGAAAAGGGACAGTGTTTTTCATTTACTTACCCCGAAACATGCAGCATCAGCAGCATATAGAAGACAAAGAAAAGGTTGTGTGTATACCAGAAGATGTCATAGTTTGAAATCCTGAAAAGAATAAACCATGGTTCAATGCTATTGCACTCAGACAGAATCACTGCTAATTAAAAGCAGATCTGTGCACACAGCACATCATTATTCAGCACGGAGTCACTGAATAGTCAAAGCCCAGTTTGTATTCCTACACAACCACTGCATTTGCAAACAGCTAAGCGTTGAGAAGAACAGGTGACTGGCACAGAAGTAAAAAGCTAAGGAAGAGAGCAGGACATGGAACCTCAGAGCCAGCTGAAGACCTCTCCCCAGATTAGGAAACTTCCCTACATTCGTAAGTCATACAAAGTCTCTACCAGATCCTTACTGCTAGAACAGTTCTTCAGCCTCTGGGCTCAGAAGTCAACCTCTTCACAGTGAGTGCCTCCTTGTGTTCTCCTTCCCCTAATACAGGGCTGCAGCGTACTGTGCCCCAACTGAATACTAACAAGTAGCAGCAGAAAGGCTGGTGGGAAAGGAAACTTCTGAGGATATGGAGTAGAAGGAGATACAGGAGAAAAGGAAATAGACCAAGAAGGCAAAAAGAGGACAGGCAGAGGAATTTTGGGGGGCTGGAGGGCTGCATATGGTGAGTCTCTGGGACTTGCGATGAACAGAAATACTACCACAATTAGGATCAGGACAGGGGAAAGGGAAAGAGGATTTCCTTTCATCAGTAATTTGTTAGGAAATTTAAAAACAACCAAAGACCAAAGAAAATGCCCATCTGGAATTGTTCTGTGTTAAGACCGTTCACATTTTCTTGAGAAAAATAGTCACCAAAAAAACCCACAACCAAATGGTTAAGAAAATACTCTACTTCATAGCACACAAATATCTTTCCCACTACATAGTATGGTAGGAGTCCCTTCCAAAACAAAACCCTACCCTGACTCAAGCCAAAGTAACTATTTAATAAAAAGCAACTTTAACTCAGATAACATTGTTCAAGAAGCTACTCTTCAGACATAACTTTCTTTTTCAGATATTTTTCTCCCTCCTACAGTCTTTTACATAAATAGTTAGCTACACTTGTTTTGATACACCTGAAATGTACACTTGATTTGTTTCTGTCAATACACCATTTGTGTCCTTTTTCAAGGCAGAAAAAACAATTTGATAATCTGTTGGAGGGCAACCAAGAAGAAAACCCAAGTAAGAGCAGTTCTAAGCAACCCAGCAGCTGAAAAGTGCTTAGAAAAAAAAAGCTCCTTCATCCCACCATCCTTCCCCAGTTGAGCATCATACTAACTTTTTCTTCCTTGAGACTTCTCAAACTATTTCTAACTACCCGCACCCTGGTAGGCATTTCCATGTATTTATTCATCAGTATCTCGAAGGAGCTGTGAGAGTGAGTATCAGTAAGATGAAAGCAGAGAGAATATCCTTTATGCCCAGACCGCAAACAGGTCTTAGGACTCTTGTTTAATTTGACATCTTGCTAATATATCAGAAGCTACACACCAAACTCATTTTCATTGAATCTTGAGCACTGTTTTCAGAATGAACCAAGTTTTCAAAATTTCAGAGATGGACAGTTGGACAGTCTATTCCAACTTCTGACAAGTTTTCAACACTTGTCATTAACTTACTGTTATCACTGATTAAAATATACATATTCTGTCTGAATATGTCTAAATGTCAGCTTCCAGACATGGGCATTTCACCTTTTCTTCAACTTTCTTGCAGATATCTCTGTAATAACACGTTGGTTCTTTACATGTGTCAAGTTCCCCAAATGTAATCAAGTCCTCTCAGCCTCACCTACTTAAACTAAAAGTGTCAAGATCCTTGAACCTCTTACTGGGACATTTTAATCTTTATATTTTTCTTAATTGTATCCTTTTTAAACTGTGTCCTTCAGATATATGCAGTATTCTAGTACATTCAACAATCTACATCGTAAAACTATTATATTTTTATAACTCTTCAGAACATTGATTATTTTACATACATTCTTCTTAGGGCTTAAAATAAATACTAATTAAAGAAGGAATGTTTTTCCTAGCCACCCAACTTCCTGAAAATCGGAGATCAAATTGAATATTTAATTTTAATTTTGGTAAACCTACTTTAGAATTTGGCAGATGAAGGTCTGCAAGAGTTAACTTGAAATGCATGAGAAGACTGTGGTGCTTTTAAAGGGATACAGTGAACAGCACAGTTCTGGAAAAAATGTTTCTAATCCTGTTACAGATAGTTTTGAAACGGAAGATATATGTGGTAGTTTAGAAGATGGAACTGAATACGGACATATTTGATTATAAAAAGAAATGGCATTGGAGCCACTTACATTTCAATGTTTCTTTAAATACATGATTTCCGAAATTACCAGCAATTATATTAAATGGAAATGCTCTTGAGCAACATTTATTTGAAAGTTACCTGAAATGTCAACATTTATGCACATGATTTATTCAATTTTCTGGTAACTTCATAACCTTTCCAACAAATACTGAAAAAAATGGTGGTCTGATTCTCAGGTATGACATGGTAAAAAACCTAGGATTTTTTTTTCAAATGACACTGACTTTCCCCCTTTAAACCATTAGCAACTAATTTAATCCTCCTAA
The DNA here is from genome assembly GCF_964211825.1 of Aythya ferina. Taxonomy (NCBI): domain Eukaryota; kingdom Metazoa; phylum Chordata; class Aves; order Anseriformes; family Anatidae; genus Aythya; species Aythya ferina. The sequence goes on from NC_140296.1 coordinate 9,477,480, forward strand.
TACTTATTCATACAGTTTACTGAACAGGTAAAGACATGAAAATGGAATGAAAATCATGCACAGAAAAGTTTCAGAATGTACATGTGAAGGAAGAAATGATTAAGCAATTTAGTGTGCAAGAGTGGACTAGGGCTGAAATCCAGGATAATATAACACACTCAAATACTTTTTTAAAAAGTTTTGGATAAGCAATGAAAGTTTACAGTTAATTTTCCTAAAACCTTAGCATGAGTTTAGCCATTACTAGGTAACTGAGGAGATTGAGAAGAGACAGACAGATGCACATGGAAGCTTGTTTTCTTTGTAAAACAGACTACAAAGACAAGCTTGAGCCATACGCCTGAGGGAGAAGCCAGGATAAAATTTCTAAGTAAGAATTACTGCTATAGTAATAGGAGATGCAGATGATCTGTTCAGGGTTTTGATTCTGCTGGCTAGGTGGCAGAAAGACAAGAAAGCATTTGCAGTTACAGTAATTGAAGAAGGAAATAACAAGCATGTAACTTGGAAAGATGGAAAGCTTTTTTGCATGAACCGTAAAATAATTATTTCCAAGAATACGTTTACAACTACATATATTTTTTCCTAAGTTTCCCAATCATTAATAAATACTGTGGGGTTTTTTGTTTGTTTGTTTGTTTTTCTCTAATTTATCATGGCCTTGGAGAAAACAGGACTTTGTTCTGGCTCACTGCTGCAGTGTGAAGTAATTGTTTCATTTTTCCATCTTCCCAAAATTGGCTTTCTTTTGCAAGTAGAGGCATCTGTGTGAACTATGTAATGTGCAACCAAGCCTGACATCTTGCGTAGCAGTCTTATCCTGTATTTCTGTAGCCTCCAGTTCCTCACAGAAATCTCAGTTCTGGAAGTCCCCTTGGCTGGGAAGTTGCACAAGTATTTGCTGAACTGCTTTCTTTGACCAACACCTTATAACACCGCTTCTCAGAGAAGATAGATTAGTTCAACAAAGTTCAAATTAACTAGCTCACAGCAGCAGAGCGTCTTTTAAATTTTAAGATACTGAATCAAAATATCATGCAGTGCTTGCTGAATCAAGATGATGTACACGTATAATCAGTCTTTGAATTCACCAAAATTGCTTCAGTGCCAGAAGCCTATAAAAGGCTGCCACATTGGCCTACATCCTGCAAGATAGTGGTCACTTAACAGCACTACAATGTATGTTCAACAATGCTGGTGCAGAATGTGAACCCACCGGAGGACGAAGCCTCTAGAAATCCCTGCAGTTACTCTGAGCCAATAACACACTCAGCTTCAAAAGCATCATCTACGTTAAATAGAACATATTTGATAACCAGAAGCAGAGCTTTAAAATAGCAACATTCAACTTAAGCAGCACAGTTCTGTTTTGGTTAGATTTGCTGGTGTTTTTTTGTTGTTGTTTGTTTTATTTTATTTTTAATTGTTTTTACTTTTCTTTTTGTTTGGTTTTGTTGTTGCTGATTTAATTCGTTGTTACAAATAATTGATGAAAATAATCAAGATAAAAATATCATCTTGTTTTTCTTCCAGACGACCTAATTTATACATTGGACAGAAATTTCCATATGCTTGGTTATTGCTTCCTGGTACCAACTAAACAAGAAAAAGGAACTATTCAAAATTTTAAAGGTCTACAGTTTTAACTAAGCATGTCCCTTAAAAAAAAAAAAAAAAAAAAAAAAAAAGCTTTTCTCTGAAGGCAACTGAATCAGTTTTTGTAAATTTGGAAATAGAAAAATCACTGTGCTAATTTACCTGCAAACTAGTTAAAAAAAAAAAAAAAAAAGGCAAGAAAACGTATTTTTAACATTCATTTAAATACTTCTTGCCTCATATTACACTTGTACTTCATCACTTCATCCCCTCTAATCAGTACGAGTATATGATTACTTAAATGACATTTTTCAGCGTAATGATCAGTTTATATCTTACCTGATGGCATACGTAGAAGCTGTACACATTAGGAATAATACTAGCACCATAAAGACTCCAGTCAGACCTGGAACTAAAAAAACATGATAACTTACATTTGAACTGTGGGGAGGCATACTTGTCTCCCATTACCTTTTAAGAAAGTAGAAATTATTTGAAATACAAATCAAGATTCAGTCAAACTTTACATATACATATTTCTTGCAGACAATTCATGTATCAAGCTACTGTTGAGCACATGGTGCGAAGAATTGTCTTATTTTCCACCTTGCAAAGAGAAAAATACCCTTTTCCTTGCATTTCACCACACATCACAGACTTCCCATTAGTCTTTGCTCCTGTAATCCTTTGCTCATAATATTAGTCTCCAAGCAGGTAACTAAGAATTAATCCTGTCTTTTTATTTGTAAGACTGACTGTACAAGTTTCTATATTTCTTTTTTACTCCAAACCCTAAAATCTGTTGAACACTGCAATTATAAACCTGGTCAGGGACTGAATTTCAGGCAAATCAATTTCTATGCAAGCTGTCACTGCAATTGTTTGCCAACCCATTTCATCCTGGAATGAGAAAGAGCCTGAAATTATTCTCTATGGCATTGTATCATGCTAGAAATTGTTGCCTGCAGAGCAAGGTCTGTGAGAATGACAGAATTTGAGAAGGTTAAAAACATTAAGGATTGGACTCATCTGCTCAAATACGGACTGCTATATCAGAACTAGTCTCTTCTGGGCTCCTTTTTAAGTCAAAGGAGAAAAATAAGTATTTCTAGGGCATGATTGATCCTAAAGCAAAATCCTACCCCAAAAGTAGAGTAAACCATCAGCCTGAAGATATATTGGACAATCCTGACCAGAGTTACCACTTTAATGATAAGCTCCTTATCTTCAAAACTGCTACACCAGGTAGCAAAAAATCTGAATTAAGAACTAAGAACCTAAGAGCCATGAAGCATTACATTGGAACATTTTACTTCTTGAAGAATGTAAACTCTTAAAAGTTTTTAAGCATAGCCCCTGGTCACCCTAAAAACCATGTGTTCAGGTTTAAGCAAAGTCAACTATTCCAATCACTAAACACAAAGGTAAATAAGTGCTATTTTAGTGTCAGAATATAAATGTCTCAACCTGCTTTCCTAGAAGGAAACAGTGAAACTATAGATATAAAGGGTTCAGTATCTTTTTCTTGTTCTTATCTATAGTATATGATCATGTTAATTTTCTAAAAATAATTACTTGTGATTTTTAGACTTTTTAGTGATAAAGAGACGTTTTGCGATCTTATCTTTTTATAAACTTCTCATCATCTGCTTACTAGCAAGTTTGATAATCAAAATCTGACACAGCCCAAAGCACTCCTCAGTTTTACAAACTGTAGGTAAAATCTTGGTCCTACAATCAGTGGAAGTTTTTTTCACGGACTACATTAATTTCATCCCTTCGTGGAAAAGTTAAAATTAAAAGCAGTTGCAATAAAAAATGCTTTGAATAAAAAATTCTTTCTGCTGCCTCCTTCTTCATTTCTACTGCTTTAATCTAGTTGTACATGCAGCATGCAATCAATCTTTGACAAATACTTCTAATCCACTTGTAATACAGGGCTTGTTCTAGAATCCTACATTGTCACTCAAGCCACAGAAGGTCACCTTTTACATCCAGTTCTTCACCTCTCCATCAAACTGAACACATGAAATCACTTACAACCTTGCCCTAATTCATCAATGCATTTTTAGAGAAAGGGAGGAGAGCAAAAACTATTTTCCTCCACTAACTATAATTCTTGAATACTTGTTCCTCCCACAGTAACCCTCACACCCTCAGGCAAGGAGGTTTCTTTCCTGGACTGATCTGAAAACCCAGCACACCATAAATCCTTCCAGCTCCTTCTTATTCCTTCTCTTCACTGTGATAAAAATAAATAAATAAATAAATAAAAAGTCAATAAATCCAGTTCTGAATTGTTTGGGAAGTGAGATCCTATTTTTGCTTTTTGTACAGCACCCAGTATAGCAAAATTTTGGTCCCTTTCTGGGCACTCTCACAGTACAAATAATCAATATCAATTACCAGTTGTTGGGATGGGGAGTGATCCAGTCATTTTAAATTGAAGATAACTTGCAACCACTGCTTTTTGCAACACAGTGCTCAAACTCTTGAAAATCCAGTATTTTCTTTACTGTCAGTGGATAAAGAGTTCTACCTTGCAGGTCCTCTGCTCAACTGCCTACGTCTCAAGGTGTACCCAGAAGCTAGGATAATATTTAACGGAGCCTCTGCACTGTTTTTTCTTTCACCCTAAGTCTTTCTCCTTCATCTAAGACTCTAAATATAATCCTGGCTGCTTGTTCTGATACTTGCCCTCTCCATCTTGTAGTCCCTTCTCCACAGGTGACCCTCTTTCAAGACACTGATTCACTAAAGACATCAATTATCCAATCTATTTCCAGTTTGCAGTTCACTCATACACAAATTTCTATTATTTCAGTTTCTCACTTCCTCTGCTTTTAACTGATCTAAACGTCACCTGGGGGGGCTTGGAAAGCACTTTCCCAGAGATGGCTAATTCTAGTAAACTGATTTGGATTGACAGATCTACAACCCAATTCAGCAACCCAAATTCACCACTGTTCAGGCAGATTCCTTTGGGTCTTGCTCTAAATGTGACCAAGTCATTAGTTCTGCATGTGGTCCAAATAAGGGTGAAAGTGATGACATCACGAAGGAAAGACCTTTATCTGCTAGTAAAGCACCACAGCTCAGTACAGCAACCCATCCACACCCAAACACTGCTCTCTTCTAAATTCCTGCACCAAAAATGTCTTTGCTTATTTACTCTTTATAAGCGCTTGATTCCTGGGTAACAGTTTAGATTTCTCTGAAGTCAAAACAACCCTTCAGTAAACCAGCTGAAGCAAGAAGACAGCTCTTTAGTTATGTTTCTTTTTCTAGAAATTGAATCATTTAGGAATTTGCTTTTAATATTATGCAGAATCTCTGTTTGAAACTAACGATTTTCCACTGACTCATCTGTACAACAACAGCTTTGAAGATGTTGCTCATCCTGCTACAGGGGCTTATGTAACTCCTCCCTCCTGACTATTGGATAAGCAAACCCAGGTTATATTAACACAAATAACACATCTCAACCTAGCTGAGATATAACAAATGGCATGCAAACAAAGGATCAAAATGTTTTGTCTGAAGAGTGATGACAAGAAGCAGCAAACTTTCTCAGTCAGTTTTGCAACAGACTTACCAGTAGCAAAAAGCAGTTTCCTTGGGTCCTGAAAAGCAGTCAGAGGAAAAAGAGTCAACATAAATGATTTACATCCATTTAATAATGTAATAATAATAATAACAAGTAGTTCATAAAGCTCACACACTTGATAGCATAAGTAGCCTCTAATTCGGGATGCAGAAATGGATTTGATAAAAGTTTACAGTGACTGCAATTCAACATAAACTAAAACTTTTGCCCTTGTATTCCTTCAGTGAAGATAATTCTGATCTTTTATGAAAAACTGGGATTCAGATGATTTTACAGATAATTATTTGTTGAAAGCCTAACTTAACTCAGTTACCTCATACCTTTGGGAATACAGAGAGCAGAAGAGTGAGAGATTTGAAAGTTAAATGAAAGAGAATTTTACTGCCAATTACATCACTAAGAGATTTGCAGTGGACTCCAGTGAAGCAGGACTGAACTCAAAGGAGCTGACAATATAAGGCCAGATGTTCCTGTATCCTTCACCACAATTGAAAAGATGGAAGCAGAGAACTTCTCTGAGGAGGGGAAGAGGAGATTTGTCATCGTCATAGAAAAGTGCCTCACTACAAGTCCTAAGCCTCATGAGATTTTTGTCTTCACTGTGGAGAAGAGCTTTAAAAAAAAAAAATGCAGTAAAACCCAGGGAAGGGAGATGGCAGATTTTCACACAGATCAGGAAAAACTAAGCATTCATCTCCCTGACCTCTCTGCATCCAAATGTAAACACACTCTTCCAGCCATGAATGGAAGATGACAGTAGCATCCAGACTGCTCACAACAGTTACCAAAATAGGTTTAAGCAGAATTTACTCTGAGATATTAAAGAGCTATTAGAATACCTAAAATCCAGGAGGTACCTCATCCTAGAGGTACTAAAAACTTGCTGTGTCGATTTTCTGTTGAAAAATTCTTAGGTCTGCATAGTACAGGCTGCCATGCACTCCCTGGCATGTTCTTGCCTGAGGAAACCCTTGCAACCTTCCTGATGAGAGTATGTCTAACTAGACCACTCCTAACACATGCAGACACTTGAGTTCAATCCAGAACTTCAGCACAATAGTTGGTGTTGGTATGTCTGTCTCCCATAGAATAGCTCTGTGATTAGGTCATTCACCAGGGAGTAGAAGACCTTGGTTGTTGGTCCTTCTGGGCCAGGGCTGACTCAAGCTCTCCTTTTCCAGGAAAGGATGCAGCTGGGATGGGATCATTCTAAATCTTTCCCAATGAAGCTGGTAGACTTGAGACTAGAATGAATATAAACAAGACAGAACCTGATCGTAACCCAAGGAAGAAAGTTCTGGACTCTGTTCTCAATTCTGAAATCTGCAAATATCTCTCCAGTGCCAAATGCAGAAGCAAGCACCTGCAGAAAGGACTAGGGCTCTGGTATGCCTTCAAAAGATCTGCATCACAGGCAGACAAGTCACACAAACAAAGTATTTCGTAAGTAGAAATCAGCTTGCAGCCCAGTTGATGTAGACAATTCCACTCTTAGCATATACTACAGTTCCCGTTGCAGTTTAAAAGTGCGAATTAGTCTCAAGTCTCACTGTCCTCTAATTCCCAGCATATATTTATATATCACACAGCATTATATCCTGAATGCTGGAAATGCAGAATGGGTTCTCCCCAACAACAGAAGCCTTTCAGCTAGGTCCACTCAAGGAACAGAGAGAAACAGGAGACAATAAGGAGAACAAAGAGCAAAGTGAAAGGACTTGATGGCAATATTTTCCACCTCATAGTCAAATAGGTGTGAATCCTGCTGGTTTAACCATATTCTTAATAAATGTTTTGTCCAGAGGAGGAAATAAAATCCATAGCATATAGATGGCAGCGTATTTTCACCACACAAAACCAGCAGTGCTGTGTAGATCACAGGATGGATCATACAGTAGAATTGGATATACAAATGCTCAAATATTTAAATTCTATAATCAAAATCAGAATATAAAAGATGGCTGGCTCACCTCACCACGGTAGTGTGCTGCATTTATTGCCAGAAAGTCTTCATTGTAGTTCTCAGAGAAGTTAAGAGCATTCACCAGATGAGCAGCAACATGTAGGACTAAAAAAAACAAAAAACAAAAAACAAAAAACACACACACACAAAAAAAAAAAAAAAACAGAAAAGCTGAGATCTATAAAAAAGAGGCATACGTTGCCCTGAACAAAAGAAAAGCAGCTACTCAAATGCCAAGTAACAATCCCATCACCTGCATGAGATGCATCAGGGCCTATGAAATATTTTTTCTGTAGTAAATCAGGTAATAGATATTCCTAGCATGCATTTTACGATTTATTTTTTTTTTACACTATAAGCAATCATTTCTGTACAATCATGCTTCAGCTGGGAGACAACATTCAAAGCTGTCCACCAAAGAATGTTTCTTCTTCGCTGAACAGGCTATTTGCCTCTACTGCAATAAAATCTGTAGCACCCTGCCTCTTCACTCAAATTCCTGAGGCACAACCTAGAATCACTCGGCAGACTTTGACCTGATTTCATATACCTGCCTCCTCCTTCCAGAAACTGGAATTTTAAGGAAAACCTCAGCCCTAGAATGTAAGCTTATGTGTTTAAAGGAAAAATAAGACAAAACCCACACACAGCTGAGAAAGCATTCACAATTTGAGGCAGGGAAGCACAGAGCAAGACTACCCCCAAACGTACTGTAAAAGAAAAACCACAAAATACTGCTTTGTTTAACGTGTTTCCCAAACAAGGTGCTGCTCGGCACAATAAAATCTTACCTGAAAAGATGCATATTGTTACACCACATGTCACATGGAAAGTTTTACTTTTGTCTATCAGCCTTCTGGTTTTCCTGCTGGCAACCTAATAAGAGAAGAATTCAAGCAATCTCTCTTCTAAAACAAAGCAAAGAAAAAAAATGCTAACAGCAAATGCGGCAATTTAACAGCACCTTCAGCTTTTACTAGGTTTAATAACCTTGTAAGAACAGTACTCAAACCTAAAAAATACAGGACTATAAGCACAAGGCAATTTTGAGGTCCTCATGAAGAAATTGAAGTTACTATCTATTACAAAGATGTTAAGAGCCCATAAAATAATGTCTATTCTGGCCTTAAAATTCACAAATTCACTAATTGTTCTAGGAGTCACTGACTTCTTAAGTGAGCAGAACAGAGGAAAAGAGGTGTACACCTATGATCTACGTATAATTGCATCTACAGGCACCCGATCTTACTGTTACTGTCACACAATGAATAGAACTGGTGGGTTTGCAGCCATCTACATAACACTTGTTTCCCAAAAAGCATTACGTCTATTTCTGTCAGAGTAACTGGTGAATCATAAACAAGCTCAACTACTGTTTACTGAATACGGATATAGAAAACAAGCCCTCTTAGATTTCCTGAACTTTTATTCTCCCATGGTAACTTATATATCAGCTTGGGTATTTTTATTTAAAATTTCATCATCTCCAGTGGGACGCTTCAGGTCACACAGAGGTGAAGCTCATTTCACTCTTGAATACTACAGTGAAGCAGTAGAGGGGACACAGATGGCTTTAACATTAGAGTTGGGAAAGAAGGAGCAGACCTCATCTGGTCATAGTTCTCAGTAAGTCTACATCCCTCAAAAATGACCTCAAGAAACCCACATTAAAAGTCCAATCAAACCAGATAATGCCAGCCAACTCCAACTGTCTTTAAAACTGTCGTGAATCTCTGTGCTACCTGCACCATGACAACATATACTGTGTAATAAACAGTGGTGTAGCAGTTTCTGTCTATTATTATTAGACTTTATATAAACCAAGGCCCTTTTCTTCTTACCTGTTGTGTTCTGAGGACAGTGCTTACCTTCTGAGACCCTCGGAGGAAGGCCAAGAGAACACGGCACATTGGTAAAAGGACCAGGCAGCAGTTGAGATTGAGGACAGATGCTGAAGCTCTGCTAACACACAATCCTAGCTGAACAAATACAGCAAGAGTTAGATAATAAGGAGAGAAAAATGCTCTTAACAGTTCAGGCACCGGTATTAAAACTGCTTTCCATTCCTGCTTAAACAGCTCCCGTGTTCTCTTGGCTGATCAGAATAGTGGAGTTACACCATGTTTTACATGTACAACTGTATGCCTGGCATGCTACCCTGTTCTCTGAGAGGAAACAGCTCTCGCCTTTGCATCAAATAATAATATTAAATAATTTTGTTTGTGGGAAAGGATTGGCCTTGAAGACCCTAAAAGAATTATTAAAACCAGACCTTAAAAAGAACTAAGAAGTATAGAAGTATGTGGCTATCATTTCATGCAAGAAATGAAGGAGCAGGTTTTGTCCCCTGGTTTTCAGTGTTTGCATTTTGATGCAGTGTCACAAGTGCACTATAGCAGCTACCTACCATTCACAACAGTTTTTTCCTAGCTGCATAAGAGGAGAATAAAACAGAGACAGATAATTTCATCATTAGCTTAATTCATAAAGAACTGAAACTGATATAAGATTCGAGTTCAGCTGAACTGCACCAGCTCAGAAGTAACAGCAATAATGTCAGCAACTGACAAATTTCTTTTCAAAGAGCCGATACCCTCATCAGTGCTCACAACCACATGCAACAAAACATATCTAAGACAACAGAAGTGTCCCCTGAGAAATCACCCCAAAGCTTCAACAGATATCATTAAAGTAGGAAAGAGGGATAAATACTGTAAAGAACCTAGAGAGCCATACAAGAGAAGTGTAATGATTTTCCAGTTAGCAAGCCAGAAAAGCATGTAAAAAAATATTGATTTGTTTAAACTGAAATGGTAATATTATTCCAAGGACCATTAGGTATCATCACTGAACTCCTCATCCATTCACACTATTCAACGTGATATTTGGGCCCAAAGAAAGCAGGTTCTCTTAACTACTCACTATCTGGGAAAATTATTGAAATCTAATTTCACTAATGCTTTTACTGGTATATTTGGAACTTACATAATTAGAACAAAAACACTTGTCAAATAAATGAACAAAGCATGCATTAATGTCATAACCCTGTATTTTTTCAGCTTATTATAGTTCCTCATTCATTTATGAATTTTAAAGAAGTTAGCAAGATGCCATTGTTCTCCCAGCTATTAGGCTGAATTACCATTTTATTAGCTTTTGTAAAAGATGCTTTTAGAATATCAACAGATTTCTAGAATGGTATGTCTTACAATGTTCTCTAAAACACAATTTTTTCAATTCCTGAAGAAATTAATAAGAAAACAGCATAATTCCATAAGATAACTCAAATCCTGAAAAGGTGTTTTGAACATATACACATCATATAATTAATAGTTATTAAAGGTTTATCAATTTTCCATTATGGAACTTCATGTAAAGAGGGCATCTACCATTTCTCAGTCAAAAAAAAAAAAAAAAATCAACTGCATTCACATCTTTCTTATCAAGAAGAAATAATCAGAGAAAAACAATTTTTTTTAATTTTTTTTTTTTTTTTTTTACAAAATTATTAGCAAAGCCTTTTTGTTTGAAAATTCCTAGTGCTTATTACATGCTTTTTTACAGACTTATCTATGTGTTACAGAAATGGATAAAATACAAACTACTAAAATAAAGAAAAGTAACAGGAATCCACTACGTCTAGCAAGATCACTAGCACAAGGTCATGACAGGAGGTTCTCAGTATCATAAAATATAAAAAAAAAAACACCACACCGTGAAGGATTATGTTGTATATAAATTGTTGGTTTTACCATTGGAAGGGAAAGCAGCTTTGTGCCTGCTCTCACAATTTGTAACCCACGTACCCTGTCTTCTCTGCAGTACCTCTGGGCACAAGATCACTAGGTAAACAAAAGCTAAAAGATGTTCAACCTAACTGAAGAATCAAGCTCTCCACCCAGATCCCTTTCCTCTTCTGGCTACTCTATGTTATTTAGTTAGACCTGAGTACTAGGGACTGTCTCACCAGACATTACCAGCTTCCACAAAACAAAGTAGTCATAAGAGCACCTTCTCGTAAAGCTGGTCATGTGGAATAGAAGCAGTTACCCTAGAAAACGTGTTCTACCTTGCTGTCTGTCACATAGAGCGTGATCTCTGGCAAATATCCAGTGAGAAAATCCTACAGAAATTACACCAAGTGGGATGTTTATAACAGAGGCATCTCCAACCTTATGAGTTAAGGAAAATAAGACTAGAATGGACCATATAATCTAGTCCATTCCTACACTCTACCCCTCCTCTGCTATTTCTTCCAATAAATTGTTAGTCCTTTTTCCTTTGCATAAAACCTCCCTTGCTTCTATTTCATCTGTAACTTCATTCTGTTCCCAGACAGAAGTATATTCTCTACCCTCCAGCAGTAACTCTTCATATACCTGAGAGCTACTAATTGACTCTTTGGTTTTCTATCCTAGAATCATAGAATGGCTTGAGTTGGAAGGGACCTCAAAGATCATCTAGCTCCAAGCCCCCTAATGTGGACAGGGATGCCACCCACTACATCAGGTTGCTCAGGGCCTCATCTAACTTGGTCTTGAACACCTCCAGGGATGGGGCACTCACAGCCTGGGGAACCTGTTCCAGTGCCCCACCACCCTCTCACCCTCTGAGTGATGAATTTCCTCCTAATCTCTAATCTAAATCTCCCTTGTCTTGTTAATATCTGATTGAGTAAAGAGTCACTCTCCATCTTTTTTATAAGTCCCCTTAAGTACTAAAACGCTGCAACAAGGTCTCCCCAGAGCCTTCTCTCCTCTGGGCTGAACAGCCCCAGCTCTCTCATCTTGTCTTCCTAGAAGAGATGTTCCAGCCTTCTGACCATCTTCACGGCCCTCCTTTGGACTCTCTAACAGCTCCACATCCTTCTTGTGCTGGGGGATCCAGACATGGATGCAGCGCTCCAGCTGGAGCCTCACAAGGGCAGAGCAGAGGGGGACAATCACCTCCCTCCACCCGCTGGCCACTCCTCCTTTGATGCAGACCAGGATGCATTTGGCCTTCTAGGCTGCAAGCAGAAGCTGCTACAGGCTAAACAATCTTTTTTCCCAGCTACCTTTCCCCCATACACCACGTTCTTTAGACTTCAGATCATCTTGTCTTTCTTCCTCTGGACTCCCCAAGCTGGTCCAGAGCCCAGGTGACTACATCTGAGCACCAGCTACAATGACCATAACCTCAGCAACTGAGATGTTACTGAATACCAAATCTCACTTTCCACTTCAAAGCATGGTTTTAAAAAATGGTGTGAACAACCACAATAAGTATTTCTCCATCTTTACCGACATTAGCTTAAAGTGACTTTAGAACATCAATAAATATTTTTGGACTATTAGAGAAAATAGCAGTACCCTTGAAATCATTAAACTTAATAACAAGTAAAATGTCTCTATAATGTGCCACTTGCATATACAAAACTATCTCTATTTTCATTAATTATTCTTCCTCTAAAGGGAAATGTAAAATGAGCTATACACCTCATAAAAGCAATAAATCCAAACCATGGTCATTAGAAGCATATAAGCAGTTTTATTAAAGCTTGCTGATGTGCTACAGCATTTCAGTGATTAAATGAGCACGGTTTGAAAAACAAGAATATAGAACATTTATACAAAACTCAGAAGTAAACTTAACAGTTCTTGTAGCTCTTGGTAAATGCCAAAAAAAAAAAAAAAAAAAAAAAAAAAGGTGATACTCTAAGTAAAGCAATTAGAAATTGATAGTAATTTCTTTTATACGACCTAGTCGCTACTACTTCATTTGGTCATGTATTATATGATCCAGTCACTATAATGGGGTTCTACAAGGCTCTATTTTAGGACCATTTCTTTTTAGTATTTTCATAAACCTGATTTAGTGGGAGTTGTCCCTGCCCATGGCGGGGGGGGAGGTTAGAACTAGATCGTCTTAATGTCCCTACCAACCAAAACTATTCTGTGATTCTATGATTCTGTGAAATAACTTGGACACAGGACTTGAGAGTATACTTGTAAGCTTACAGACCACACTAAATTGGGAAGAGCTGTTGACTCCATTGGGGGTGGAGAGGCCTTGCATAGAGATCTAGACAAATTATAGTGCTGGGAAATCACCAACTGTATGAAGTTTAACAAGAGCAAGAGCTGGATTCTGCACCAGGGAAGGGGCAACCCTGGCTGTATGTACAGTCAGGGGGACAAGAGGCTGGAGAGCAGCCCTGCAGAAAGGGATGTGAGGGTTCTTGTTGCCAGCAAGTTGAACATGAGCTAGCAGTGTGCCCCAACAGCCGAAAGGGCCAACCCTGGGTGCATCAGGCATAGCACTGCTAGCTGGGCAAGGGAGGGATTGTCCTGCTCTGGTCTGGTGTGGCCTCACCTTAAGAACTGCGTACAGTTTTGGGTGCTGCAGTATGAAAAGGACATAGTCTACTAGAGTGCCCAAAGGAAGGCTACAAAGATGCTGATGGGTCTAGAGGGAAGATGTATGAAGAGCAGCTAAGGTCCCTTGGTTTGTTCAGCCCAGAGCAGCGCAGCCTCAGGGGAGGCCTCATGGCGGCCTGCAGCTCCCTCTCAAGGGGAGCGGAGGGGCAGGCACTGAGCTCTGCTCTCTGGACAGTGACAGGACCCGAGGGAACGGCATGGAGCTGGGACAGGGGAGGGTCTAGGAAAAGGTTCTTCAACCAGAGGATGGTAGGGCACTGGGATAGGCTCCCCAGGGCAGTGGTCATGTCATGGATCCTGCTGGACTTCAAGAAGTATTTGGATAACACTCTCAGACATAAGGTCTGATTTTTGGATGGTGCTGTGTATAGCCAGGAGTTGGACTCCATGATCACTGTGGGTCTCTTCCCACTCAGGATATTCTATTATTCTATGACCTACATGATACATCGTGAGCTTCTGAAAAAAAATGTTTTCTTCAAGTTTAAACATAAACCAGGCAAAGTATCAGTTATCCAAGACTTCCTTTATCAGGCACAACTATTTTATTTGGAAAACTTCAACTGAATAGTCTGATGTGGAATATTCTGAAGTAGAGTTACTTTTCAAATATGTATTATTAAATTAATAAAATAACTTCTTGTAAGAAATAAGGAAAATGACACAATTTAACTAAAAATTTTTGAAGCGTCTGTAAGTAGAAAAAGATTAAGGAAAAACTTGGTTCCAGCTTTTCAAGTTCTTCCACAAACACAAGGAGACTATAGCATGAAATGTGGCTAGAGAACTTCTTAAAACAAGGTTTTCTGAAAAGATAGGATTGTTTTGCTTTTTAAATCTAGCCTGGCTTGTCCATCATTAGTTTTGCATTACTTGTCATATAAATCCAGTTTTTGAAGAAAAAACTATTGTTTCAAGTTGCTGGAGTCACACTTCGATTTCACTGGTAATAAAAAATTCATGTTTTGTGTGAACAACTCACAACATGCAACTTTTAAGTACACAGATAGACAATGGAGAGCAGCAAAGGGAGAAGGAATATTGCCCTCCACTGAAATACAATATGCTGTAGTGAGGCTGTCAGAGAAGACATCCTACTAACCTTCTTTTGTGTTTTGCCATGCCACTATTTAACAAATAGCACATATTCATTCATAATGCCATTCCTATGGAACAATGCCCTAACATTAATTCTAATTAAATACTATCAACATATACACAACAGGGGGAAAAAAAAGCAGGAAATGAATTTTCCCAGTAATGCAGTGCACTTTTGGGAAAGTGTGATTGAGATAGTTTCATGAATGTCCAATTTTATTTCTTCAGAGTAAAGCTTAAATGAACCAATGTTTGCTGAAGCAAGCTCATGAACAATTTGAAAACAATGGTAAAGAAATACAGTCAGCAATTCTTAGAATCACAATTCATGCAAGACCCAGAAGAATAACAGAGTACTAAGTTTACTCTTAACATATATCCAAAGGCTTAAAATATCCCCATGAAACTAATTCTTTCCAAATGGTTTCCAAGTGGTCTCTTTCTTGATTTCCTTTGCATTGCCTGGGTGGCATAGAAACAAATTAACATAGTGCATTGCTGAATTGTTAATCAACAATAGAATGAAAAGAAGATAGAAGATATTTTGCTCCCAGGCAACTCATTGCTTCTAGAAGAGAATATATAGCCTCATTATAGCTCAGAAGTAAGAGAAATACAATCCTCTCTTCTCCCTAAGATTATCATTGTGTCAAGAAAAAAAAAAAAAAAAAGTGTTATTTCACATTAGTAGCATATGAAATTGCTTTAGGATCAGAAAGAGAAATAAAACACATTCCCAAAACCTCTGCTGGACACTCTCCTTCATCTAATTTCACTGATACCAAATCTAAGCAGTTGACAACCTCCTTCTGTACTCTGCATACCCTGTACAACACATGTTGTTATCCTGTTTCATGGAGGGGTAAAGAAGCATAGAAAAACTAAAGGATTAATCAAATTCACAGAGGAAACCTGCAGCACCCATAGCACAGAACTGGACTCACTATAAACGTGAAGCTGGTACCCCAAAAACTAGGCAAGATTTATTCTCCAGGCAAGTATAAAGCAATCAGATTTTTCCTTCTACACAGCAGCAGAAAAAGGCTCCAGAGATATATAGTGCATGTACTCTACATATCACTGCATGCTAACACAACATGCTAAGTAGAACAGAGAAGCAGAGAGTCAGTTTTCATCACATGTTCTGAGTGTTGCCAGTAGCAAAGTTATGAAAATGTGCTTCTCCATAGCTAGGCAAAAACTTCGAGTATTTGTTTGAGGGCTAAAATACTTTACTGCATACCTCAGAATTGCCCCAGTTTGTTAGCCAAACAGTGAACGTAAGATTCAACTGCTGTGCAGAAAAATCCAATATTCAATATGTGGTTGCAAAATGCACTGGAGAGGAGAATTTAGAAAGACTTCAGCATATATTACCCTACCTCACCTTTTAAGACTACCTTGTAAGAAAAAAAATGGCACACTATCACAAATCCTTCCCTAAGTGACATTTCTCTGATTCTCATGCCTTCACTGTTTATGTGCAACAATCCTAACCAAGTCATGATGGAGAAGAGACATCATACCTGATACTGTCTCTCTCTCTCTCTCTCTCTCTCTTTCACTAGACCCTCCACCCTCCTTTGAACTTCCTCAATCTTCTAGGAGTTGAACTTGATGATCCCTGTGAGTCCTTTCAAACTTGGGATATTCTATGATTCTAGGATTCCGAACAACTTCAATGACTGTGGGAAGAGCCATAAGCAACATGTTCTATTCTGAAGATCATCTCCCCAAATCAGTACCAGAGCTGCTAAAAATATTTATTTTCATAGGTGGGATAAATTGTGCTGCACACTGTGCCTCCATCTCACCTGATTTCCTTTTCTTCATAGAGTATTCCTTGTTTTGAATAACAGAGCACAGAATCTAAGATGAAGGACAGATCTGAATTGCACAGGATAGAAATATTACCCTGTAGGCATGCCAAATCTAGCTGGAGATTTAGAAGGAAAAAAAAAAAAAAAAAAAAAGCAGCTGAATGAAAGAAAAATGTAAGGGTAGTAGAAATCTATTGGAACATGTGAAAACTTCTAAAAAAGTTTGACTGGGTCTTCTTCGTGAAGATGGAAGGTTTCAAGGCAGGACTACGTTAAATCACATCCTGTTGTACTGCAATCCTTTAAAATTACTTTAAGATTAAATAGTGTAACATATTTGAATCACACTAGTAAAGAAAAATATATTACACATAAACAAAAGAAACAGCAGTTCTTTTAAAAAAAAAATCTCAGTTCTCTATGTCAACTCAAGTCCCAAGCTCAGTTTTTTCTTATGTATTTGTGAATCAGAACTTGGATATGACATTATAGAAATGGAGAAATATCAGGAGTGGATGGCAACAGCATTTTTAATTCTTTAACGTAACATGGTTTATTTTCCCTGCACTAATGAGAATCAGTATTACCACTGTTCACTTAAACCTCACCTATCAGGTATTCCTTAATGACTTTCCTTCTCTATCTGTTCACATATTTAGGTCATGTTCTCATTTCATATACAGTCCCTTTGTGTTAGATACACTCCTCATTCTGCTTAAATCAGTCACACAATCTGAAGAAAGCAGCCATTTTAAACTGGAATGTTGTATTAGCTTTCAACTTCTCAGATAATCTCCAAAAACAGTGCATTCACTTAGACCTCAGACTAAATGTTCATATTTATTAATCGGTTAACTTAATCTGTTATAATCCTGACCCCAGGAAATTTAATAAATACTTTTGTCAGTGCTGCTAAATTACAGGTTTATTTTTGTGCCAGGCAGAATGACACACTCAAGGCCTGGAAGAGATTACAAGTTATCTTCCAGATCAAGTGTTTGACTCACCATTTTGCAGCGATATAAAAGTGTGACAGCATTTTATGTGTTAATTTGCAACAACAGCTTGAAAGGTTGATCATGCAAGATGCAAGATCTCAACTACTGAAGGTCAGTCATGAAATCTAGAGATTCAGAATAGTTAAGCCCCCCAGGAGGGCCACAACACACTGCAACACAGAGCCACAGCAGTAAGTTGCTTATTGCCATATCTGAGTCACAGCCACACAGAAGTGATCCTACACCTGCTACTAAGGCCCCCTTTATGCTGAATGATTTCCCCCTACCATAACACAGTGGATAATATGGTCTGTAAAAACAGTCTTCTAGAATGTAATGAAGCTATTTTAAGACCTGCCATTGCTGGCCTACTACAGGAAACCTACAAAGAAACATTTTGGCCATAATTTCGCCCTGTTCTACAAAGTATTACACCGTGATCATCTTGGAAGTAGGAGCAGTGATATCAACAGGACACAGTATTTTTAACATACACAGCAGTAAAAATTCCAGCACTCATTTATGAGGTAGCTCTACTATACTCCCAACTGTTAAAAGTTTCACAAGAAGTTCTTCAAAGGTGGAAGTTCTTTCATAAATGGTAGCAATTTAGATGTCCTTCACAGGACAACTGCCACTTGACCTTAAAAAACAAACAAACAAACAAAAAAAAAACAACAACACAAACAATGACAACAAAAAACAAGTAAATACAAGAACTATATGTCACAAAATAACATATTATAAACACATTGGTTTATAACTGAAACTAATCTTAGCAATGATGCTGATCTGTGGAATGTCCAGGAAGGACAGAGGGATGAAAGAAAAATGTTTTAGCAGACAAGAAATCATGAATGAGGCAAAAAGAAAGTAAGAAAAGATCTGTTTATAGTTCAAGGGGACTATAAAGAGGTCTTGTGGATTAATGGCCTCAGTCTTCACAAGGAAATCCTGTTTACATACAGTTCCATAGTAACCTAACTCTATTAGTAAATATTTTTGCTACATGTAGCACCTTGAAAAACAAATCCCAAATAGACTACTTACAAAACAATTAAGTAGCAGAAACACACTAACATTAAAAAATATAAAGGGTCAAGATACATAGCTCCCTTCAATGCTTACATGTGTGGGGGAAAACACGCTACACAGCCAATGCATAAGGATCAATGGAAGCAGAATTTGGCAAAATTACCAAAATCTTTACTGTCATAATAAATTAGCAGAGACAAATTTCCACTTGATGCTAGAACATCCAGAATGTATTCCAGGTAGTAAATAAAGATGACATAAATGTAATGCACAGTACAGCCAGCACAGTAAGAAGGCAGCAACTGTATAGATTAAAAAAAGTGAGAAAGCACTTTCCTTTTCAGACCCATTTTCAGTTATTCGATCCTTTTCCAAGAAGACCCTTTCTGAGAATGCGTTTTCTCCACTTCGGTGTGAAACCCAGAAGCTTATCTCATGTATTAATGTCCATTTGACTACATTAGAGTTACTTGATCAGGGACTAGTGAGGGAAAAAGAAAGAAAGAAAGACCTTTTATGCCATGACAAAATGAGTCTAATGCTGAAGTCAAGCACCAAGAAAAAGGTATTTTGTTTAACACTGTTAAAAGCAAGGTTTTAGTTCTACAGTAAGGCCAATACTGAACACGGGACTAAATTTGTTGGTCAGATGCAAGCAAGTTTTTGGGGAGGAAAAAAAAAAAAAAAAAAAAAGCCAAGATTACGTGAAGGGATAAATCTGGAAGTCTGCAAGGAAATAAATCATCTGGTCAATTTATCTGACTGAGCAGACAAAACCTCCAATAATGAAAATTCTGGACTCACATCAAGTTATCTATGAATTTTCCTTTCTGTAATTCATGTCTACTGTGTCTTGTTGTATCATAAACACAGGGACATGTTTAAGTGACGGACTCGGTAGGTAAGGTTCATGGTTTGACCTGATGATCCTTGAAGGATCAACCTAAATAATTCTATTTTCCTGAGAACCTCCAGGGATGGAGATTCCACAGCAAAGAGTTCATGGCCTCCTCAGCAAGACTCAAAATGAACAAAGTGGTGATGTCTGACAACATAAATTTAACCACTAAATTTTGTGGTGTAGAATGATGTGCTCTTCCTAACCACATCACTGTCTCTGACTTATTTATTCTCTTTGGGCTCCCTGGACATCACTGTGCTATTATTGCCTTTTTGCATATGTAGAATTAAGTATCAGAAAGATTCACAGACATATCTGAGTTCAGATAATAATTTTTAAATTGTCAAAATAATTGTAAAATAATTCTAAAACCCCATGCTAAGTATCTTGTTTAAGGTTGCAATAGATACAACTGGCATGGAAAAAAACTGAGCTTTCCTCTGTAGAAGGCTGACAGAAAGAGAACCATTTCAGTGACCACTGCGGAAAAAACAACCTCATTCTTCTTCACATAAGAATGAAGAAGAAATGGCATGAAAACACAGCAGAGTTGAATATATTCTGGATATTCAGTCCAAGATTGCATTTTATATCTTAATCTGATTTCCTACAGCAACTCTTCTTGTCCTTCGTCCTGTTACTTGCTAAACAATAAAATAAGTAGTTGTAAATCTTTTAGTGCTGCAAGTGAGCAAATTCTTAAGAAGATTTTACTTTAACACAACATATAAAGAGAAAAAAAATCTTGAATAGACCTCACTGAGAAACAAGAGACTTTTTTTAATTAAAAAACGCAGCCATTCCTTTCTGCCATTAGGTGTTGCCTTGTTGGAAAAAGGAACTAATTTTCAGGAAAGTATTTGTAAAACAAGTTCATCCTGTTAAGATAAAAACAAACAAACAAAAAACACAACAACTGTTGAATTACAATTGAAGAATTTTCATCTAGATGTCAGAAATTTTAAACAGCAAGAAATAGCTTACAGAGACAGCACAAACCACTCACCAATGTATGGAAAAGAACTCAGGATGGTTATGGAGACAGGCCAAGAGATGGCCAGTGGCTATGCAAACCAATGTACAGAATGCAGAGGTGCAAAAATCCACATGGATTTTTAAAAGCAGCTGTAGTATGGCTGTGCTTACTCCCTGTTTCCTGAAGAGGCTAAAATTGTTTTGCAAGGCTTGGAAAAATTGAGCCCAATCTGTATGATTTATGCACACATATAAATATATTAAAAAGAAAGGAGAAACCTAACTTTGGCATCCAAAAGTTGCATTTAGACAAACTGTAACTAAGCGAGTTTTGAGAATGTTTTAGTCTTTAATGTTTTCAAAGTTTCTAAATCACTTTTGGAGCTTTGACTAAAAGTATTTTTTAGACTTCACTTTCCTCCTCATTTCAAAAAAATGTCTAAATTTCCACAGTTAAAGATGTTGTGTTAGACAAACTCAAATACATGGCCTTCTGGTCGTCAACTCCTAACCAAGACAATGAATCTGTCGCTTGAATCATCTCACAGGTTCTGAATACCCAGATTCAACTGCATTGTACTACTTTGTGTGTTTTTGATTTTGAAGCGGAAGAAAACCAAAAGAAAAGGCCAGACGATGAGCTGGTATAAGGCAGACAAGTCTTCTGAATTGAAAGGAACTTTGCTGATTGATATCAGCTGACAATCTGGCCCAACATGTTGACCCAGGAACATTCACTTTATAAACAACTGACTTGCTCTGCCAGGAACAAAATCTCTTCCCAAATGGATGCAGTGGGCTGCAAAGCCATTGGACATTATCATAAAATTAAACATGTTTTCATGTTTTTTCCCATGAAACATCATAATCATGAAGTATTTAAGTATTTTAATTCCTGTGCTTTTGCACTTCCTTTGCTAAGATTCACTTCTTGGAACACAACTGAGTCAGCCAGAAGGGAAAAAAAAAATAGAGACAAGTATAATCTATCCAACTCACTTTCAAGCAAGTTTCACAAAAACTTATGGACCTGGTTAGCCATGGCAATGCTATCCATCATATGAAAAAAATATACCCGGGATCTACCAAACATAAAACCTGGAAGTTCTACAGCAGGTTAGGATGTGCATCATCTGTGCTTCAGCACCATGTCAACATGACTATTGAAATCCATTACCAAGAATGGCACAGTGTCACAAAGCATCACCTTATTCCTTTATTTGTACTTGAATTCTAAAATACTGAGCAACCTTATAGAATTTTTCATAAAATTGTTATCGCTTAATCCGCCTCTTTGGTCAGAAGTCATTTCAAGCAACCACGACCGTGTAACTGGATATGGGACAGACCCCTATATCACTTCCCAAAGTTATCTTTCTGGGTTGTTGTGGTAGTTGTGGATGTTACTCTTGCCAGATTAAAATATACAAAACTTCAGTAAACCATTCAGATTCCAAGACTCTTTTCAGAAAATAAAACTAAAATTACATGTAATGACAAAGATTTACACAGAACATAGAATCCAAGAGGATGACAACTTGGTAAGTTTTTAGTTCTTTTCAATCTCATGAGTTCCTTCAGCAAATTAAGACTAAAAGGAGCACAAGCCCATAAGCCTGGCTAATGTTTTGATGACAAAAGTTGAGCTCCGGTCTGCAGAGCATGTTTGAGTCCTGTGAGACCGCCTGCAGCTGAGGACGTGGGAAGGGAGGAAAGGAGGAGAAAGTCCCACACTTGAGTGACTCTTTTTCAACACTGTCAACTTTCTACTCCTAAATAACTGTCAGCAGCCTCCCAGTAATTTCCTACTGGATCTTTCCCTACTTTTGCAGGCAGTTTGTGTCATCCTTGATTAGCAAACTCATTCTGTCCCCTTTCCCTTCTCCCAGCATCCCAACTTCCAGAGCAAAAAGGAATGGCCGGGTCACTCACCCCTAACATCTGATGCAAATAATAGTACTGGAGCCCTCGATAATAGAGCAGGAAGGTTTTCCAGAAGAGCCACACATTGAGAGAGAGCCATAAAAACTAAAAGAGAAACAAGAGATTGTCAGTGGAAGTTATACACACAAACTTTCCAGTTTTCATTTCATTAGTAAGTCATATGCATATAGTTTCATAAAGAGTTTTAACTGGAATGAGAGAACAAAACTGGCATTTAACAGAAATACTTTAAAAGCAGCACCCTAGAAGTGATGGGTGGGAAGTTTCACTGCCCCTAGAAGCCACAGAGGTGCAGCTCGGTGAGTGAGCACCGGCCACCGCCGGCACAGCTCCTGCAGCACCACCACCCCCTGCCTCCAGCCGGTTACCGCCGTTCGGGACCCTGGGAACACAAACGGGCAACAAAGCGACACAAAGGCAGGAAGAGTGCCACCCCACACCCCCCGACCTCCCTTCTTCCCCAAATTCTCCCCCCGAAGGCGGCCAGCAGCGGCATTGTCCCAAATACAAACGCCCCCACGTGTGCAGCCCAGCGGCAGCCGCACGCCTCCCGCCGCCACCCCCTAAGGCACCCCCGGCACCGGGACGGCTCCGGGCACCCCCCTTTCTCCTCGGCTCACCCCTCGTTCACCCCTTTTCTCCTCATTTCACCCCTTCTCCCCAGAGGCGCCCGGCAGCCCTACCAAAAAGAGGTGCTTGCTCCCCTCGTTGGCCAGCCAGCTCCTCCAGGACACCGCCATGGTGCCTCAAGGGGGGGGGGAGGGCGTGCAGGGGATCTGCCCACCACAAAAACCAGCGGCAGGACCCGGGAAGGGGTTTTGGGGGTGCGACAGGAGGGCGAGCCCTCCTTTTCAGCCGGGCTCAGCCGGTCCTCCCCCTCTCCCCACCCCTCACCACCCGCCCTGTCTTCCGGCCGCCGGGGCGTGCGCTGCGATCCTACACGGCCCTTACACAGCCCCTACACGGCCCCGCCGCCCCTTTGTCCGCGGTCAGCCCGGGGTCCATCAGGGGAGCCCGGCGGCGGCCGCCCCCCCCCCCCCCCCCCCCGAGAGGGTTCAGGGGAAAAACAAAGAGGCCGCCCGAGGAGCCGCTCTTAGGGCCGCCCGTGAGGTCCTTGGGCAGCTCCTGCTGGTGTCATTTCCATCCTGCTCCCTCAGGTGGCCGGGGAAGAGGTGGGATTCAGGTCCCGGCACCGAGCCCCTCAGCTTGCCTCGTCTCGGCTGTGTTGCGCACAGAAGGGCTTGGGTCTAGGGGGACCCTACAAACACCATCCAGTTCCACCACCCTGCCATGGGCAGGGACACCTCCCACAAGACCAGGTTGCCCAAAACCCCATCCAGCCTGGCCTTGAACACCTCCAGGGATGGGGCACAATCCCACCCCGGCACAAGGAGGGGTGCCCAGGTTCTCACTCCTCCACCTAGCTACCAGTGTGTGATCAGGTTTTGGTTTGGCTTAGGTTTTGAATGGAGGTCGCACCGGATACTGATTTTAACATGAAAGCTTTAAATGAAGCTTTGCTGCCAGCAGCTTTCACGCCTCTTGTGAGCCACCAGGGGAGCTTCCACTCCGTAGCAGGCATTGTGGTGCACAGGGCTGCTCCTTGAGATAGCAGCGGTGACAGCTGACAGCGGAGCAAGCCGGTTTCTCCAGGAGATGCCAAGTCCAAAGAGCAGCCCACAGAAGTCTCATGCAGTCCAGCTTGAGCTGGCTGCCTTCCTCTAACAACTGGGAAAGTTGCCATGCCTTATGATCCAGACAACAAGGGTCCAGATAAAACTGGGAGGAAGCAAAGCACCATCCTTTTCCAGTCCCTATAAAGACGGAGAGTGCCTGACCTATGTGTGCCCCTAAGGTGTATGAGTAGGATGTGGTTCCTATGAAAGTCAGCTGGGGGTATTTTGGTTGTGGCAGGAGCCCAGTCTCAGATAGTGGCAGGATTTCTGCAGCTGCAGAAGGTGAAGTTTTGGAAAAGCAGGACAGAGTAGAGCAGTTATTTTGCATCATCAAATGACCTTAAAAGGAGAGTTGGTGAAAGAAAAAATACGTATCTGGAAATTTAAAACTCACCAGAACCATAGTTTGATGCCAAAACAGCACTAACTGCAAATGAAATACCATAGTTTATGTATCTTGCTTGCTATTTCCACTCATTTCCTCATTTCTGTTGGAACATAAAGACAAATGGAAGCTGCTTACAGAGAACCAGATGATGAAATTTCCCTAGACAAGCATGTCAAAGCCAGAATGACAGAAAATAAAACTTGTAGGATATGTCATGCCTAATAACATGGGGCCTTGGCTATAGCTCAAGCCTGAGCAAGCACAAACAAAACCAAAATAATTTGCCTGTGCCATATGCTATACTTCAAAATACCCTTAGAAACGTCTCTGGAAAATCAGCTCATGCAGGATTTGACTGCCCACTCACATGAAGCTGATGACTCACACTCCGGCAACTGTACTTTACTGCCCACTTACGATCACCACACCGCACGTGGAGTACATGACTCATGCTCCTGTCAGCATTGGATCCTACAGTATTTCTAGGTACACAGTGAAGAATGTGCTTTTGTAGAAAATGTCTCCCTCTTTCTCCCTAGGGGAACAGCGAAGGTTTTTGAACTGGTGTCCCAAGTTGGCTGACTGAAAGCAGGGCTGACCTTAGGACAACTTTGTTCTTCCTCCACAGAAAATGCGGTTTGCAGGTGGCTGAATCAACATGCCTTCACAGGTGTTTCTGGAAGTTTCTGTCTTCTTCCTCTGTTTTAAACAACCCCACAGATATCTGAGCATGTGTTTTAAACTTCTTGGAAGGAGTACTCAGAAATGGCTGTAGATACTACTTATAACTTGAAGAACTGCAAAAGTTATATGACTCTTAAACATCATTTGAGCACCAGCTCATCTTTTTGTGTCCTCCTGAACATCCATTTGCCAGTTAGAACAATTTTTTGCTTTGTTCTACCAGCTGGACACACCACTGTCAAAGCAGGCAGTCCCTCTTAAGGACTGAGTACCTACTTTTTCTTGCAAGGTTGTTTCTCCCGCATCAGCTGTCACCCTGACTGCACACTCACCTTCAAGTCTACATCCCATCAACATGTGCAACACTCAAATCTACTCTCCCAGAGCTTATCCAGTTACCTTACACTATTTCGCTGATGTGTTGTAGTATTAGAGATGTGTTGTATTAGAGATGTGTTATATATTAGAAATATGGCTTAAAAGGCTTTTGGTGCCTAAATTTTCCTCAAGTACCTGAGAGTGATCGAGAATCTAATCATCCAAACTTCTAGTTATCTCCATCTTTCAGCACAGTATGATCATCCTGCAAACTCCTGCAGTGACCACCCATGTTGTGAGGATGACACTGCATTCATCAAGTCTGCAGAGAGATCTGGGGACCACACTGGCTCTGTTGCAATCTAGATTTAGGAAGGCAAGCCCCTGAATTCTGCCTGCATCCCAAAGGGGACCGATCCACTCTGCCCAGTATTTATCCTTAATATTGGGCTCATGGGAAGAGAGGGAAATGTTTTACTGGTTTCACTACAGAGCACGGGAAAAATTGTTTCAGCCTAACAGCTGAAGCACTTGCCCAGCAGTGGGATAGCTGGAGCACAAATAACTGAAGCCATTGCACTCCCATCCCAGGGAGGTTTCCTAACCACTGCACTTCACCAGGATCAAGGAAGGGAGCAACCTCCAAGTGAGCCACTGTGCATCCTGGAAAGCATGGGGAGGAGCAGAAGGAAAATCAGAAAGGGAGGCTGGCCAAGTGGTAACATCATGCATCTACGGAAGGGAGATGATCATTGAGGAAGAGGAGATTTGGGACACTGGTTCTATTTTATTTTCCACTGGAAGACGAAATACTGAACAAATTAAAAATGTTCAGGAGAAAACTGAAATCATGTGAGAAGACAGAAACTGACAGGTTTCCCCATGAACAACTTGTATTTTGTAGAACTTTCTTATTAAATTTAGGCTACATGCTGTTTGTGTTTATCTATTTCCTGTTAGTCTAATGTGTAGGCACAACAAAAGTGTAAAATAGCAATCAAAATGCATGTCCCTATTAAGGTCTGTGCCATCTGAGTAATGTCCTGTGTAACGGCATGTGTTTTTTATGGCATTACATGTTGTGTCATTTCTTTCCTTTTTTGAAACTGTATCTTTACATTTGCTGCATACCACAAGATCAACTTTCTTTCTCGTATGTTTCCTGACTGACTCGGAGGCCTCCCTAGGGTGAAATGCTTCTCCAGGTTTGGGTGACAGCCAAGTTTATTAATTTCATTGAAGCTACAGTGATTCACAGCAATGTATTATTTACAGCTGCCACGGTGTCTAGGAGCGTTAAGTATGGCCCAGGCCTGCTCTTTGCCTTACCTGTCAGAAAACAAAACCTATGTACAAAGACTTGAAACAAGGAATCAGACAACGGTAAGTGGAGGTCTGATTCTCAATTCTCGTAGACATAGCAAAAGCAGCAGCAAGGCACAAGTGTAGCATTAGCAGGTCATGCTTTGCTTCAGTTGAAAATCTCCCCTCAACCAAGCCACTCAGACACCGCTCCCTGCTACAAGAAATAAGTTCAAAAATATGACAGAAGGTTCTACAGTATTTTGTCCTCAAATAACCTCCTACACATTCCTGATTCAAACAAGAAAGATAGCATGACAACTCCAACACACGGCAACATCATTCATCATGAAAGAATGCAAGCACATAGCACACAAGGAAAATGTGTATAATAAATACAGCTGGAGTGCATTCCACAACAATTTGAGAGAAATGTCAGTTACATTTATTTTTCCAACTGTTTGGAAGACCTTCTCAAACACTTGCTTCAGAACTGAACCCCATATCTAGGGATAATGAATACACAGCATCTTATACCTTTTTGAAAGGCTTTAGGTTCAATCCACCTTACACCAAATTTTGAGACTTTCCTTGATTTCAGTAGGAGTGGGAACCAGGCCTGAGAACAGTGCAGAGGTTAAAAACATATCTTGCATTGATTTTAGAGGTTAAAGAAATTATTATATCCCCCAAACAGGCATTCTAGAGATTATTTCTGTATTTGGCCAACCAACTCCGTTTGAGTTGAGGAATTCTTTTTAGAAAAATAGCTTGCCTTATTTTAAAACTCTTGCAGAGTGAAAGAAACACAACCTACCATGCTAAATGACTCCTTTATTAATTATTCACTTTTGTGTTTTTTTTTTTAAAAAAAAGGACATGGTTTGCTGGGTGATAGTGGTGGTTGGGGGATGGTTGAACCAGATGATCTCAGAGGTCTTTTCCAACTTTAAAGATTCTATGATCCTATGATTTTATATTTTTAGACCAAACAAGACTAAAACCATTATGGGAGCACAGGCATTATCACGTATTTTGATGTTACACCAAAACAAATCTACCCTCAAAAATACACTTTCAGATTCATATAGCATTATATTGTCACTTTTTTAACTGTTTCCTTGTTAACTGAATAGACTGAGCATTCAGTTCTTATTTCTTTCCTTTGAGGCAGGGTTTCCAGAGCTGAAGGTCTTTCAGAAGACATTTCATCTTCCTTTCTGAAGGGGGAAACCAACTTTTTATATAACAGTCCAAAATCAGCTTCACTAATACTATGTGTAGGAGTACTAGAATCTTAATACTTCACAGGATATTTCTGTGCTTATATGCCAAGTTACTGCATTTGCCAATTTAGTTACAGTGCTGCACTGAAGATTACTAATGCTTCCAAGCCATGTATAAAGGCTATTGAACAGAGCTGGTGTGGAAAAGAAAAAAGTTATCGAACAATCATACCAACACACCACCACTGAATAACAATCCCTTGTGATATGCACTTAATAAAAAAGTGATGTCCTTCAAAGGGAAGCCAAAGATTTAATGGAATTATTAATAACTGAGTCTTGGAACTATCCAAGAAATAAGTAAAATCTGGGCAAGAAGTCATATCAGCACAGCCACTTTTCAAGTGGAAGGGGAAAGCTGGTTAAGAGTGCACAGTAATACTCAAGACAAAAAATCAAACATTATTTTACATCTCTGCATCCAAGGTGGCATAGTGCACTCTCACATTGTACCAGGTCATCCTGATCCAGTGCCAAGACAGAAAGATCAGTGCCAAATAATCTGCACTATCCAAGTTTCCCAGGGGGCTCATCGAGAACACGTCAGTCCCAGTTAACTGAAAAATGTTAAAAAATTACAGTACAAGCTACAGCTCTTACAGTTTACAGAGCATAGTTTACAGAAACTCCTGAAGACTACAGTACAAAATGCAACAACATACTTTTGCAAGCATCACAAATATCAATGTTGACTAAACATTCATAATTGCCCAATTCTTGGAAAAACTTTTTCCTTGTAATAGTATGAAGTTAAAAGAACCAAAACTGCAGATCTGAGAGATGGGCGTGTTCTTCTCCATGAACTCTGCCAAACTGGTGTCTGTCCTCTTACTACAAAGTTAGCAGGGCAGGAAAAAGATTGGAATGGCAAGGACAAAGGAGGGCATGGAACTAACAAAGGAGCTCCGAGGACTAAAGCTGACTTTTATCTGTGATCCAAAAAGTAAAATCGGAAAAGCACTTTAAAATAGCAAAATAAAAATGGGACCAAATTTTGGTCAGATATCCCAGACACTAGAAATTCCCACCAGAACAAGAGCTCATTCTTTGTTCACATTGTCACACCTCAGAATCCTCTTGCAAAAGTGTCTAGTCAAGTTTTATTGCTTTTAATTAATCTAGGATTACATTTGTGTCTGAAAAACTTGCTCGAATCACTAGTGTAGACTGCTTCCATGGAAGTTCACAGCTGTCTCTACATTGGAGAAAGAAATTCACATGGGAATGCAGAAAAGGGCAATTCAGATGTTTCTCCCCTAATTATCTTAAAAGGCTCCTTATGTTTGCCTTCTGAAAGATGCCTTTAGGCTGCCTTCAAGATGAGTCTTGCCACCTCTACAGATAGGGAATCCAAAGTGTGATACATGCTATTGCTGGAGACACAAACATCCCCAAATGCCCACATGCAGCTGAAAGTTTAGAACAAAAGGGGAAAAAAAAAATCCAACATAAACAACATTTGGGACATGCCAAGCCAGTACAGATTTAAGGCAGGTTGCCACACTTACATCTGCACTTGCCGAGGAGTTGGGTAATGCAAACATGGTGAAGGGGTAAGATCTGCTTAGCCTGGAGAAAAAAGGTGGTATGGGATTCAGCCAGCCAAACCAGCAGTGCACTGCTACAGTTGGCAGTGAAAGAGTAAACACTAACGAGGGAAAGCACTCTACCACTCTTCAAATAAAGGGAAATACCAATACATGAGTAAATATTTATCCCCTGATGATTAAATTTAGCCTGGAAACCAGAAGAGGTGCAGCTAAATGCTGGAACAGAATTCCAACAAAAGGAGAGGGGGAAAAAAGAACTTGTTAAATATTAGTGTTCTTTTGTTTTATGAAAAGGACTGCATAATGTCTTCCAGAATAAGTGGAAGGTTGTTAGATGATACACTTTCAGAAAACTTCTTCCAGTCCAAACACAGAAATTTCACAGTCATGACAGCGGCCAGGGACCTGCCACCCAGCACTCAAAGTGTCAGACACTGTCCCACTTGACCACTTGTTCCATTTTCAGTTATCAGTTCCCTGGGTAAGAACTGCTATTGCTTTATTTTCAGTAAAATATCTTCAGTTTTATTTTCAGTTTAATGTTGAACACAACATTTCTCTCTCTTTTAATTAAAATCCTCTTGAACTTTCTTGAGAATAATCCTATTATTGTCAGAGTTTTGGAGCCGTATTGCAGAATTCAACTATTTTTGCAAAAGTAGTTTATATTCTTACTTGCCAATTAACAGCACTGCAAATTAAACATCGGTTCACAAAAGAGAGTAACTCATATTCCCTGCTTCATACAACATAAAGAGCCAATCTCACCAAGTTAGAGCATCTCCAACCTCTGTTCAGTTTGATAAAGCCCAACGCCACTTGGAACCTTCTGCAGATCATGCTGCATTTAGTGCTAAGACAAGATAAACAGCATCAGGCCAGATAGTTTAGAGAAAAAAGACTCTGAATGGTATGGAGAAGATTATAAGGGATAGAACAGAATCCCATCTTTTATTAAATTAGGCTCTCATTCAGTAAAGGTTTTAAGTGCACAATTAACTTAAATAAAAAAAAATAAAAAAATAAAGTCATATCCACTGAGGTCCAGTGTAATTTTGCTTACAGTAAGTAAAGGGATTTGTTGCTCAGTGAGGGCTTTCAGCACATATGTAAGTGCTTTGTTGAATCAAAGTCTTGCACGGGAGTAAATGAGAAGCAACATTACTGAAGTTCATGGAATTGTGCCAGTTTAAGTGGGAACAAAACATGGCCAGCATTTCTCCTTGTTCTCCCCTCTGTACTCTGAACAGGCAGAGCCAAATTTCTCAGAGATGGCCAATACATGACAGAACCTAATGCAAATTGCTGCTGGCTTGGGAGTTTTCATTTTAAAAGTGTCTAAAGATTAATAAGACATTTAAGTGTTATTGAAAATCTAGAGGTTTATGACCTACTCACATACATAGATAAGCATATAACTGACACAATAACATCTTTTTCTTTTTTCTTTTTTTTTTTTTCCCCAGACTATTTCATTCTTTTGCAATGTATCTAGATCAAAAGTTGGGACAAGTCTTTGTTATCTGAAACTATTTTGGGCTTTCCTATCCTCTGGGAGAAGCTGAAAGTCTCATTGTATAATAAGGACTTACATTGCAGTGAATTCCTCTTAAGCCACAAGCATTATACAAAAATTTGCAAATTAATGAAATACTGCTTCTGCTGAGGGTATTTAAACCAAACAACCCAGCAGCATCATGAAAGGGGGGGGGGGGGGGGGGGGGGGGGCGGATGGACACTGAGTGTATGTGAGATCAATTCCATAGCTGAGAAATCCTTTTGCATGGCAGTCACACCTACTCAGAAAGTGAACTATTTCCACAACCAGTTAGTACTCCCCAACCATGCTTTATGGCTGCAGTGTTCTCATTTTCCTTATTTACATGCTGCCTCTGAAAAACTTGCTGCAGTCACCTTTCTGTATTGTAAGTCCAAAATATGTTTGCCAAAGGCTTCCCTCTGAGAACAGTGCCACTGTGGATCATGTTAAGCCTCAATGAATCTAAGAATTGCAACCAAACTCACTTCCCTCAATTCCTTCACTTATGAGAAGTATCAGAAAACAACTGAGGTCCATCAAAAAAGATTGTAGAAAAGAGAAATCTCCAGCAAAGGAGAACGTAACTGTGCCAAAAGGCAAGTGAGCCAAAGCTGAATTTTTTATAGGGCAGATTTTGCTAGATACTGATTCCACAGAATCACTGAATGGTTAAGGTGGGAAGGGACCTCTGTGTCCATCTGGGGATGGACAGATGGACACTGAGTTTCCAAGCAGGGAAACTCAGAGCAGGCTGCCCAGGACCATGTTCAGGCAGCTTTTGGAGATCTCCAAGCAGGAGACTACACAGCCTCTCTGGGCAACCTGTGCCAGGGCTACAACACCTGCCTAGAACAGAAATGCTGCCTGGTTATCAGAGGGAACCTCCTATGTCCCAGTTTGTACTCGTTGCCTCTTGTCCTGGCACTGGGCACCACTGAAAAGAGCCTGCCTCCATCCTCTTTGCACCCTCCCTTTAAGGTGTTTATGGATATGGATGAGACCCCCCTGAGCCTCCTCTTCTCCAGGCTGAACAGCCCCAGCTCTCACAGCCTCTCCTCACAGGAGAGGTGCTCCAGTCCCTTCATCATCTTGGTGGCCCCATGTCAGACTCTCTGCATTGCATATCTCTCTTGTATCAGGGGTCCCAGAACAGGACCCAGCACTCCAGGTGCAGCCTCACCAGTGCTGAGCAGAATGGCAGGATCACCTCTCTTGACCTGCTGATGATAAAGATGAGCTAAGCTTATGTTTGCATGTAAGAGTATTGCAAGCTGAAAACAAAAGAAACTAATGAAAGAAACTGAAAAGCTGGGGCATCTTGAGTAAGAGTATCAAGACTCATAGCTGGTAAATTGCTTGAAAAAAACACAGTACATACAAAGACAATCTTTTCTGTTACTGGAGCCCTTTCCAGGAAAATACAGATGTACATTCTTCATGAACAAACAGCTTTTACAATGACTTATCAGTAAGTGCTTGGTTTCTTCATGTATATTTTCTTTAAACATATTTTTCTTTCTGCAAGTCTAGCTCCAGTGATTAAAAAAAAATAAGGAATAGTGTAGATAATAATGTAATTGTTTCCTCAGTCATGTACGTTCAAAATTGTTCAGTAATTCAAATTTTCATCTCAGGGAAAATATATAAAATATAACTAGCTTGAAAAAAATGTTTTTGTTCCCCCAAGTAAGAATTTTTCTATCATTATTCATCCTTTTATTTTGTGTGTGTGTGTGTGTAAAGTATTATGAACACTTTATAAACTGGAATAGATGAATAACATCTATTTTCAATTATACCAGGGTTTTGGACTTAGAGCAGCAATTCCTCCTTGCACGGTAATTTGTTGCCTAAAAGCAGTTTCGCTCTCTAACTGTTATTAAAAAGCAAAAGGTTTTCTCTCACATACACAATTTGAAGCACATCAAATCATTTAAATGAAGAATGATATGCTGAGTATTCTTGAGCAGATTTTTGGATGGTCTTTTTATTGCCTTGTACCCTCAGTGGAATTTCAGTTATCATCATCTACTTTGGAAGCCAAAAATGTGAACTGCGATATCAAGTAAATAGTTAATATTAATTAATCTTCAAGAATTTGGAGTGGAAAATTTTATAAAGATGTTTAAAATCCAAAGGTCAGTAAACAGCAAAATTTTTCAATAATTTAATAGAAAGCAAAGTTTGCTGGTTGATTAAGAGAGACTAGGGGAAGGTGAAATATGCTTGCCAGGAATGAAACGCTTTCACATTTTCCTGCCTGTTAAGGGTAACTGACTGACATCAGAGGCAAAAGGAAATAAACAAACAAGACAGAGTCAATCCCTTGTGGAAACAAAACAAAACAAAGCAAAACAAAACATTTTTTCTCTAATTAAATTGCTCCCCAAAGGAAATACATTCTTCAGTGCAGTGCCAGAGTTTTTCATCTGATAACATTATCCATCGCCTACATCAAGAGTGCAGGAACATTACAGTAAGGACATGTTTAAATATGTAAATTTATAAAATGTTATTTGACCAGAATTAATACTTAGAATAGGAAAGAGCTTGTTCAGCAGAAAATTGTTTGTATTAGCTGGTTGGTGCTCGCTTTAATTTTCTACCCAATGTTTCTCTCCTTTTCTTACTTACTACACATTGGTAAAGGAAATCACAGACATGGTCTCATCAGGATTCTTTGCAAGTAGATCTACCTGTCATCCAGACTGTCCTGGATGCATTTTCTGTGAAGACACAGTGTTTGAGGGAACCTGGGGACTTTAGCTACTCACCTAGAACTTCCAGGGACAGAGCAACTGAACCTATTGATAGCAGTTGATTTCTGCAGAGTTCAGCTCTTTGTTGGAAGCAGGTCCTTCATGAGGAGCTTTTTGCAAGCACGATCAATTTACTCCAAGAAAGCAAAACGTGGTGGCAGAAGATGCTGGGAGCGAATAGGAAAACAAATAAATGTATCCAAGATCAGTGAGGGTCTGTTGCTTATCCTAGCTGGCATATGATGTTGGACCTAGACATTTTGTCCTCAGTCCAAGGAGATTTGAAGCTGTATTTCCCTACCACCAGGTTTTGTAGTTGGCTGGAGTGAGGATATGCCATTGAATCTCTCATCCAATGCAATAAATGGTTTAAAATTCAGGCTGTGAGAAGAAAGAAGAGAACAAGTCATATCTTGACTCTGCCACAAGTGGAGGAGCATAAGTAGAAAGTATAAATTTCCAGTTGCAGTCCCATCTCCTTGCATTGCTGCAGAGTAGCACGTTAACAAGCTAACACAACCTGTTGAAAACAGCTGCTCCTTAAATTAGTTCACCATGTGTTTACCGTCTTCTTTTGTGTGACATGTCACACTATTACAATAGAACCAGGTGGATCCATAAAATAAGATATTTTTATTAGTATTCAGTGACTATTGTAATGTGAAATAGAGAATTTCACAGCATTTCTTCTGACAGGCTGTGATATGTTTCAAGATGTGGTAAATTTTAACAAGACATTACAATATATAACCATAACAATTAAAGACAACTTTATCTTTTTCCAAAACAAGATCTTTATAATTTGTACTTTGGAGGAAATCTGGAAGGCAGTTTTCATTCTGGTTCAAAATAGAGACAGAATACCAAAAGTTTCTGTCAAATAGACACCTTTTTTTAAAACCTCTTCTGAAAGAAGCCAGTGATGGACAATAAACTAATGCTGTAGATATGATCTAAGTCTACTGCAGAATCCATGATGGCCTCAGTTCTTCTTCCATCCTTGATAGATCTCTCTCTTCCCACTCCTCTCTAGTATCTGCGTAGGCTTCCTTCTGCTGCAACTCAAAGGAGACAGAGCTAGAAGCAGAGCACACACCTGCTCCCTCCTCCCCAGGGGCTCATTCCCTTCCTCAAGCAGTGCTGCTGAGCATTTGAGATTAGCAGTCTCAGGAAGTGAGGACGGTAGAAGCTTGCAGAGCAGAGATAGTCCTGCACATCAGTCTGGATGGGGCTTTGAGCAACCTGGTCTGCTGGGAGGTGTCCCTGCCCATGGCAGGGGGTTGGAATTACATGACCTTAAAGGTCCCTTTCAACCCAAACTATTCCATGATTCTATGATTCTAAGATTCTGTGATTTCATGATTCTATGATTTAGAAAGTGGATGAGAAACAGGGAGACCCTACCAAACTTCTGAGTTGAGATGAAGTTCCATAGGGATTTTTTAGTGTCTCAGCAAGTTTGGGCAGGGAAGGAAAAACAGAAAGAGAAGGCAAACTGTGCTCACAGCCAGAGGCATCTAAAACGCTATTGAACTGCTTCTAAGACTGTTAGTATGATTAGTAAATACATAAATATATGTATATCTCAGAAGAGTTTGAACAATATCACCTGCTGCACTAATGGAAATATTCACTTCTAGCTGAAAGCAGCCATCCATTAGCATGCAGCAATCATCTGCTATGCAGTGGTCAGCTAAGTGTTCCCCAGGATATACTGCAAGGCAGCAGCCATGCCTGGATGTGCATGCTGAGCACCTGCGTGGTCACCACATCCCTCAGGACACAAAAATAGGTACTCACTGAGTAGTGCTAATATTGAGCAGTGCTACAAGAGTTCAGCCCATCTTCCAGGCAAATCTACATACCAAATGAGAACTGTTTGTATAGCCACAGTCCTAGACCTACAGTCCTGTTTCACAGAAATTCATAGGATGTGTGTTTATGCATGTATAAATATATATGCATTTGCTGAAAGTATTATCTCATTGTTATAGCCACAGTGAACCAAACTATTGTGATGATAAGTTGAAAAACAGCTACCGTAAAAGGCATCTTAAAGATCCTGATTGCATTTTATATTTTTATCCATTTATTTTTTGTCCCATACTGTTTGAAAGCACCATTATTTTCAATTTTAAGTGCCTAATAGGAACACTTTTTAAATCCATTTATTTTTTTATGATCGTCGTAACTATAAAAATATATGCAATCTATCTTCTTAAATAAAGGACTCCCAGTGCTTAGAAATAAAACTATTCTCATCAAACATAAAAAAAATCTGCACCTACCACAGAGAAACTCTCATTCTTTCTGGGGAGTGTTTTGATGGTTTACCTGTTGTTCTATATAACTTCTAAGTGATAGAATTCACAATTGTCTATTGAATGCCAAGACAACATTTGACTTTAGGTTTCCCATTGAGCTTTACTCTTTGTCTTTCATTCAGAAATGAAAAACTGGTATTTAGAAGCCTTATTGTTCAGAGAAAGTAAATAGCCACATATCCTGAGGAACAGCTCTTGCTCACGCAGCCTCCCTTCTGCAGGATCAAAGACAGCACGAATGACTTGCATGTGTATGCAAGTAATTTTTATTGAAATAAAAATAAAAAAGTAATAATAAAAAAGCAGTTGGAGATTTGCAACAGTGCTCTGCATTAATTTACACAACTCATATAGCATATCCGCTTTCTAAAAGCATGAATAATTGACAAAGTACTGGTGTTATATTAACATTTATAAGCACAGTCTTTGTTGCCCTTTTGTCACTTGCATTACTTTAAGCTTGCTGAGACAATGATATTTCAAAGGTCTGTCAGACGTGCATTGAAGTGTGATCAATACAATTCTAATTTAGCTGTGTATCTCTCTTGCTTTGATTATCAAACAATATAAATGAAAGAAACATAAGGGAGTCATAAACTGATGTATAACAAGTGCCTTTATCACACCATATAAAAAAGAAAGGAAACCACTACAACATAACTTTCAGAGGCTGTTTGTTATTTAACATGTTTGTTACATTAAAATTTGTCTTTCTGTTATTTCAATGAACTAGAATGAAGTAACCCTGAACACTACAAGAAACTTCCTAGAAATGTTAATTCCTTGGGGTAACCTAGCCTAGGGGCTGGAAAGTTTATTTTTGCATTGGTTTTATTCCAGAGATAACAAAGCTAACATAATGTGGAAAAGGTCTGGCAATATTATATCTAAATAGGCATCACTGGTTTACACTGAGATTCATATGTTTATGTTTTAAAAACACACTCACAAGAAACATTGTCAATGAGTGAATGCACCAGAATGACAGAAGTGTGTTATGCATCTAGGCAACCACTCCTGTTCAGAGCATAACCCAGCTAGCATAACCCTGTGACATTCCATCTTCTCCAAAGATAGGAAAGAAACAAAAGAAATGGACCGAAATGCAGGAAGTAAATATCAAGTTTATCAAGTGCACTAGGGGTATAAGCCCACCAGCACCACCACGTTCTTTCTCAAGCATGGCACTGAAGGATTTAGAGGAGGACAAAGTGGCTTTGGGGAGTTTTGCAGCAAGCTCCTTTTAGCAAGAAAGGCAAAATGGGAAGAAGCCCAGTTGCTGCCTGCTGATGAATTTGCACATGGACTGAGAAAGAAGGCTGGCGATTCACATTGTGATAGCAAATGAGAGGTAATAACTACCAAGGTAATTCACAGCCTAAGTATTTTATGTGTGATGTGTCAGTGAAAAGGAGCAATTTACCCCAGTGATTTATAAAGAAGAATTTTCCATTTGAAGAAGGACACTTCATAAATCAGTGTCAAAACCCTAGTGGTGCCAGGGACAAGCCGCACTATCTTCCCATCCAGTCAGGGAAAGGAGATTAGTGATATATCCCTAATCTTTCAACCTTCATGTAATGCAGGGAACTATTATTGTTTTTCCTAATCGTAAGGTGGTCAGAGCCATAGGAACCTAGATAAGCAGGCAAAAGACAGCTGCAGGGCTTATTTTTGTTTTGTTTTGTTTTCCTATGGGACTAATACCCATGGCTCTTTATGTCAGCAATTTAGCAGACGAAGGCAGTTTAAAAATAAAATAGAAAAAAACTAATTTGACTGTGAGACAATTAAACAACAACAACAAACTACAAACACCTCTATATCTGTTTTTAGATTCAGACATCTTAGACATCAAAGACTTTGGAGCAGAGACTGGAAACCTTATTGCTGGATTTCTCCCCCTTGGCTTGGAGATTTATCTCGTGCCCTTCAGTATCCTAAAATGAATACATATGTACATAACTGCATGGGATGAAAGGCACTGCCCCCTGCACAGACTGCCCAACAGCCTGATGGCCAGCATGCCCTCCTGCGTAGCACACATGGGAGCTTAATTCCCTGAGGCTGAGGGCTACCTCCATCGATAATGCCCCTTCATCTTGCCTGTATGCTCTTATTATCAAGAACAGATATCATCTTATTCTGCATTTGAAAGCACAAATATCCCATAGCATTTTAAAAAGTTCCCAGTTTGATAAGAGTTCTGAGAAGACCTACCAGGTGTAGCCCAACTGCAGTTAAAATTTTCAAATAATGGGACATGGGTGAGAACTTGTAATGAGCAGCTCAATACCTGCTGAAAACAAAG
Source organism: Aythya ferina (assembly GCF_964211825.1). Lineage (NCBI taxonomy): Eukaryota > Metazoa > Chordata > Aves > Anseriformes > Anatidae > Aythya > Aythya ferina. The sequence goes on from NC_140296.1 coordinate 9,515,974, forward strand.
GCCTGAGTAGGCACGTAACTTTCAAGACACTTGAGACTTGCCAGTGTTAAAAGTATGCATCTAACTGAGCACGGATTAGTGAGTAAACATGGGGAAAATGGAGATATCATCTTACTGTGCAGGGAAGAAGAGTCAGGAACTGTGGTAATTAGGGCCACCTAAATGCCATAAGACATTCAAATCCGTAATCATGAAAATGGAGCAGCAACAAAATGAGCAGTTTGGGTACAGCTGCAGGGAACAGACATTTGTGTAACAAGGCCCAGAAACATTTCAGAAACCTCAGAAGATTGTAAAGACCAGAGGACAGATATTTGGAAGAAAAAGGAAAAGGAAAAGAGAAAAAGAAAAAGAAAAAGAAAAAAAGAAAAAGAAAAAGAAAAAGAAAAAGAAAAAGAAAAAGAAAAAGAAAAAGAAAAAGAAAAAGAAAAAGAAAAAGAAAAAGAAAAAGAAAAAGAAAAAGAAAAAGAAAAAGAAAAAGAAAAAGAAAAAGAAAAAGAAAATGGGGAGAAGGAGGAGGACGAGGAGGAGGAGGAGAAGGAGAAGGAGAAGGAGAAGGAGAAGGAGAAGGAGAAGGAGAAGGAGAAGGAGGAGGAGGAGGAGGAGGAGGAGGAGGAGGAGGAAGGAGGAAGGAGGAGAAGGAGAAGGAGAAGGAGAAGGAGAAGGAGAAGGAGAAGGAGAAGGAGAAGGAGAAGGAGAAAAAAAAAAAAATGGTAGCAGACCAGCTAGTTAAGAAAGGGAAAAAATAAAAAATAAAAATTAAAAAATTCCTAATCTCTCAGAAAAAAAAAAAAAAAGTAAAAAAATTATATATATATGCCATTATGCTATCTCTTTCACATTAAACCAGATCCACTGTAGGAAAAGTTGTGGTAATCAGGCTTTCTTTTGTCTTTAAAAAAATATATCTCTACTCTTAATATATTTTTTTAATAGTTCATTTGTTGGAGAATGCTCAGCAACGCTCAGCAAATGAAGCATCTTGCTGTTCAGAATTTTCATCCTTCATTCAGTATGTGGCTTCATATTTCTCTGCATTGCATTGCATACAGAGGATTGCATTTCCTAAGGAGCTTTTTTATTGTGTACATTACCGCAGATAATAAGCATCTTTAACTTTCACAAATTTGTATGCAGCCTTTGCAAGATGTCCTCATTATATGCATAAAAAAATAAAGCAGATATTTGTCCCTAAAATGCTTCCTGATGCTGAGTGGGCGAAGTTCTTCAGTTCCTACATCCATCAATTTTTTTCCTTTTCTGATCTCCAGTTATGTTGGCTTTTCACTTGCTATATTTCAAGCTTTGCAAAGACCAGTGGTCCTCCTCATCTTTGTGCCTTGTCAGTGCTAGACAAACAAAGGAGGATGATAGAAGAGAATATTTTCTCCCACACAGATTGAGAAGGAATTTGCGGTTCCAGCCATCTTTCCAGGCACATGTCAAGTATTAGTTAGGTAAACAATAGTTTGTGGAAGAGTGAAAGCTTGGACTCTCACTACCCTTTCCTTGCTTCCTCTTTTTCAAAATAGCTCTGTAATCCAGGCTATGCAGCACGCAGGCAATGAGCTAGATTCAGTCCACAAGGCAATTCCTTAAGGACTATGTTCTCTCCAGCCCACAAGTACATGTGCTTCAGTAGACTAAACAGACCAGATATGTCTCCCAAACACTGCAAACAAAGACAGACAAGTTTTTAGAGTTGACTGTCCTGGAGGCTCCAGTTTCTGTGTAAAGTTACATGACCCGAAATGCAGAAAGAAAAAATACAATTTGTATTATTATTTATTGTATTCCAAACAGCCAAGTTATTCAGGATTGCAAAAGCCTGAAAAAATGCTTTAACATGCAATATCCATGTGAGGTCAGGCAAGTGTCCTCATACACTGCCTTGTCTCTGAGGGCAGCCGGGGACAGATGCCTAAGGAAAAACGCCAAGCACAATGAGAATCTTATGGATAACTCCACAGAACAATTTTCTTGTTTCTTGCTATCAGTGGTCCAGGGAGTAGGTAGAATCATAGAATCATAGCTCCTGAGAGTCAGTCTTTTATTTAATCTTTGAGGTGTTTTTCCTAACTTTGATTGTCCATTACTGTGAAAACCATGTAGATTTTCAGCATCCACTGCCTCCATTGGTAAGAAATTCTACAGCTGAACTTTGGATGAAGAAATATTTTCTATGCCTACTTCAGACCACTCACCCACCAGATTCACTTGCTATCATCTCTTTATTATTTTAGAAGCACAGTTATTATGTACCAACTTTTAAAAAACACTCAGGATTGTGAAGACCTGTATAGTCTTCTGCCCAAAGGCGTGGGTTCTTTTGTTTGTTTGTTTGTGTTTTTTTTTTTTTTTTTTTTAAATTTGTTTGTTCATTTTTTCATGGACAACTACCCCAGATCCCACTATTAGTAATTTCTCAAAGCTGAATCACATTGCTTGCTTTCTCTATTGCTCTCACAGTTGTACTATAACCTATTGGAAAGGTGTGCACACAGTTTGTATAGCATTTGGTTCAATGGAGCTCCAACATTGTTTCAGGACTCTGTAATTCACACATGTTTAATGAGCAAAGGTTTATATAGAACAAACTGATCATTTTAGAAATAAGTGCAACAAATTAGCACAACCTAAGAGAATCTCTGAGTTTGGTCAGAATAGACATACTCATTAACATGTTCATGGATAAGCAGAAAAAAAGAAGAAAAAAAATATAGTAATGTGTAAATTTTTTACTGAATATGCAGAAAAAAAATTACTGCAAAATATGGAAGAATACTGTCACACATGAGCTCAATTTATGAAATGTTAAAATGAGCAATTGGAAGTAAAAAGGAAAGGCTTCGTATTTATTTTTAATAAATATTAATAAATATTTTTAAATAAATATTTAATAAATATTTTTAATAAATATTTTTTCTAAACTAGAAAAGATATGCACCAACATTTTGGTAGCATCAAGGAGCTGAAGGTGATTTAATGAGCTGATTTGGAATCACTAGAAGTTGCGGTGACCTAAATTACAAACATTCTGGATGCTTGTGAGCCATTTTGCTAACTACTAGATCCAATGACAAGTCCTGCTTAACTAAGGAATGGTACAGTATGGCCACACAGAAAGAGAAACTAAAAAGATAAAGAAAATGAAGCTTCAGAAATAATGAGCAGTGTCAAAAAGTATCTGAAAATAGAAACAAACTCTGAAAAAATTATCGAGAAGGATGGTACATCAGAGATCTGAAAGAGGCTGAAGAAGTACATTGTGAGAAGAGAGTGAGGAGAGATGTGTTACTGCCAGCTTGAAAGAAGCTAAATTATGAGAGCTTCCAGTCACATTGTTGCACAGAAGATAGCTAAATGCAAACTAGGAAAGGAAAATGAATATGATTTAATTTTCTCAACAGATCTGGTTTTAGCCTCTTCTGAAGACAAATAGAAGAAAGGTCATCTGAAAGAATGTGAAGCTGCTAAGAAAGAAAGGAAAATGGTAAACAACATTTAAAAAATAAGAAATAGAAATAAGGAGAGGAAGAACTCCCAGTCTTGTCCTTATTAAAAGCGAATTTGTCAAGTTTAATTCTGTAAAACATTCAAAAATAACAAACAATCCACAGAAAGCATAAAAACAAAGACGAGACTGCTGCAGCAGTTCATAGAGTGAGTCATCAGGCCTGGCCCCCCAAACCAACCAAAAGTTGCATACAAGAGAAGAAAACTTTAACAAGTTTCAGCCAAGCCACCCTAAATACTGACTTGGACTTCTGTATCAGTAAGATCAAATGAGGGTTTGTCTTGCAAACCCAGAGACAATGTCAAGCATTGTAAGACTGACAAAGTCTATATGGGTAAATATTTATGTTATGATCTTTTTTTTTTTTTTTTTTTTTTTTTTTTGAAGCCATACAAAATTTCACAGGGCACATCAAACCGTGATGGGAAAATATCAGATCAGACTGTAATGCGATTGTCTTCATAACAGGAAGGTCATCCTGAGGCAGACAGCAGCACAACCGAACCTCACTGCATTTTAAAATGCAGTTCAGATTCAGATTCATATGAACAATGTTCATAAAAGTCATTGTTTGATAAATCTCCATTACTATGGAGGAAGAACTGAGAGTTCCTAGGGACTTCTCTAAATTATCATTTGCATTCAATGACATCTTATAACCCCCATGTGCAGGTGCAGAAGGAAGTGAGAGCAGCTTCCAAAGGCTCCTGGAAATCTGCAAATCTGAGTCTGCACCTCAGAGAAAATTAAAAAGTGTCCCAAGTGCTAGCTAGGACAAAACATCAGATATCAGCAATATGTGTTTCTGCAACTAATGCTTTCTTATATCAGGATTTCTTTTCTAATGTGTTTCTAATTTTGCAGCCAAGAACTGGATCTCTTGCTCTGCTACAAATCGAACTCACATTTTGAACTTCATTTAAATGAACTCAGATGAATCTGACCAGTAAAGGGCTTCTTTCTTGTGGAGCAACCAATTACAATAAAATAGTGCTATAAATGTGTTCCCCTTCTGCTTCATACAATCCTCACTGTGTTTCTACTGCAGTGACAGCAAGTGGTCAATGCACAAGTGACAGGGACAGAGCCAGGATATGGGAAGGCAGACACAGCTGGAAGAGGAGAGCAAGTGGTCCTCTTCATGATTTCATAAAAGATTCATCATTTGCAGTGGCCATAATGCTCTCCCTAAGACATTCTAGATCATTTTACTCTCAAAATAACTTGATGGACAATGATACTGGACAATGTCAGGACCTTCAGCATCAACAAGAATTCCTAGAAATTGTTAAGCATTTTTTTCTCCACTCTATTACTACATCTAGCTCCATTCTTTCCAGTTTTTCAGGACATGTTGTGAAGTACTTGGAATTATTCCCTTTTGACTGGATCACAGTTTCAAAAGAAAGATGACATTCGTCAGCCAATCTTGATTTCAAGAGATCCAATTAAGAAATTCTGTCAAACCTGATATATGATAGACTGGGGGTTTCAACAGCACCTACTTCCTCCAAACGGTCAGCATTTTAAAGGCAATGTACTATTAAGGTCATCCTGCTTATTTTCTGAGTATGACAGTATAAGGGACTTTACTCAGCAATTCTTACATTGAACATATAGAAGAAACATTTCATGCCAAAGCCATTTTTGGTAAAGATATCCACTCTTATTTAAACATTCAAGTGATAGAAAGTCTTCTATGGCCACTGGTAATAGTTCTTTGCAGTTTACTAACATCCCTGTTCAAATGTTTTGCTCTTCTCTTATTTGGAATTGATCTCAGGCATACCTTGCTCTCCAAAATCAAAGAGCATGTATTGTCAGAGTTCTTCTCTTCTGTTGGTATATCTAAAAGGTACCTTCACTAGTTTTGTAATAGTTTGTATTCCAACTCCTACCTCAGAATCACTTTTTCCAGGAGACAATTCCTCACTGTGTATGTGTCCCCATTTTCCTTGGCATTCTACATGGCTTTATTAAACAGCAAATCATTCATGGGTACACTCCTTATCAAGCTGTAGAAACCCATTTGTATGACTAACCTGTCCTCCAACTTGCATGTTACTTGAAAACTGTACATGTTTTCATTTCAAGTTTTCTCTTCAACCATTAATAGCAAGTTCAGAAGCACTAGGACAAGACCATTAAGAGGAAAAATTCGATTTTTGATACTTTTTTTTTAAAAAAAATAATAGTAATATTTTTATCACTTAATATCTGCTATGCTTAGGCATATATGAGCTTAGTTCTTAACTAGTCCTAAAGCAATGAAAATTTATCAATACATTGTACATAACTGCTATCATTGGTTTCCTGGAGACAGTCCTGGCAGAAGTTAATAAACTGCACACTGAACAATTTTGAAGACTAAGCTAAGTATCTTAAGTATCCACACTTCGAGATTTAGGATGTTTAGATATTACTACTACTTGAAGTTTAAATATTGTTACCAAGTTTTTAAACTCAAGTTGAAGAAGAGGAAACAGCCAAAGAGTAGAAGAAAAACAGCCATCAGTCATTCCAGCTGAGATAAACAGAGGCTGAATAACCAAGTCTTAATATCTTTTTTCCTGGCAAGATTCTCTGTTTTGAATTTGATGGGCCAACTTGTTGATTTAAAAGAATAAAATAAAACCATTTGCCTGTCTGGGGAGAGATGCACATGAACCTCAGGGAAAAGAAGATGTGCTCAGAACAGTAGCACAGCATAAAATGTTCAGACACTGGAAAGAGATGACTTCATCCTACTCCTGCCTGAGCCGGCTGGTTGTAAGAAATGAGCCAGCCATGCATCTGCTCTAGTAATTCTTTGGAGAACTGAAGTTCACCACTAAGAGGGGCAGTGCTGGTCAACATCTGGCTGAAAGTGAGCCAGCAGTGTGTCCAGGTGGTCAAGAATTTCAATGGCAAACTGTCCTGCATCAGAAATAACATGGCCAGCAGGACAAATAAGGTGACTGTACTCCTGTGCTCAGCACTGGTGAGACTGCACCTAGAGTCCTGTGTTCGGCTTTGGGCCCCCCACCACAAGCAGGTTGTGGAGTTGATCAAGAGTGCAGGGAAGAGCAGCAAAGCTGGTGAAGGGACTGGAAAACAAGAGTTATGAGGAGCGGCTGAGAGAACTGGGGCTGTTTAGTCTGGAGAAGAGGAGGCTCAGGAGAGGCCTCATCGCTCTCTACAACTACCTGAAAAGAAGCTGCAGCGAGAAGGGTGTCAGTCTCTTTCCTCAGGTGACAAGGACACAAGGAAATAGCCTCAACTTGCACCAGGAGAGGTGCAGATTGGAGATCAGGAAGAATTTCTTCACAGAGAGGGTGCCCAGCATTGGAATGGGCTGCCCAGGTAAGTGGTGGAGTCCCCATCCCTGGAGAGACATGTGGACATGATGCTCAGGGATGTGGTTTAGTGATGAGATTTTGTAGGTCATGCTGATGGTTGAACTTGATGCTGTTTAAAGCTATTTCCAATGTGGAGGATTCTATGATTCTATTGTTACAGTTTGTCTTCATCCGTGTTAATACAGTGGGTTTTCTGGAAGCTTAAATTGCACAAAAAATTAAGGAAACTGAAAGGTTATCCCTCCCACATGAACATGCTTCCTAATAAAAACTTCAGACTAACTATGACTGCCTTTTTAGCAAACTGGGAGAAGGCCATGCAGTATATGAGCTAAACCAGTCTTCTTGTCATTATGCACACCCAGAACTGTCTACATCATCTGTCCACATTCATTGATTCCAGCACAAAGCTTCCCTCACCCAAGCTGGGACATGGATTTCTCCTTTTTTGAAGGCAATGAGAGGAGCACAGGTTACAGACTGCAAGGGAGCTGCACATCTCTGTCCTTGTTACAGTAAGGCATAAGTATACATATACATTCAAAACCTCTCCAATGTTTTGACAGAAAACGCTACCAAAACATATTTCCCCCAAATATTCCAGATTTGCAATTCATGTTTTCTGTGAAATTATCAAAATAAATGTTAGTACTATCCCAGGAGGAGTTTATTTTGGGGTTGGGTTTTATGTTTGTTTGGTTTTGGTGGGTTTTGGTGGTGTTTTTGTTTTTGTTTTTTTGAATCATGACTACAGGCCACCATCATGTAGCCTATAAATATTATCTTCTTGGCAGCTCTTTACAAGTGAAAAATGTGTTAAAATTTTAGGGGAAATATTTGTAAGCTTGGAGCTAAATTCTGCTGCCATTTCTTCAAGCCTCATCCAAAACAGTTTGAGTAAACTTGGTCATGTTTCTCTAGATCACCCAGTGCAAATGAAATTCAGTTTGACTCCAAATCTGTAAGTTGTGTTTACAGTGTACGCTGACACTTGTGCAACCAATTTTTTTCATCTTGCCTGAAGGGTTTGTGCTGAAGTGAAGGTGAAAGGACTGCATATCCTGATCCAAAGTTTGTGTCACAAATTCTCAGTGTGTATGCATAACCAGCTGACAAATTTTGTGGGGATTTCAAGGACTTCCTTCAGCACATTCTCATCTCTGATAGTAAAAACTGGTTTCCATGAGCTGCTGCATGTAATGGAAGAGGTTTACATTACACATAAGGTTTCTAGGTTACATGAGCTCTGTAATGACAGTGAATCACCTTCTAGACCATAAAGCTGAAAGCATGATGGTTTCTTCCAGGGAAAACAGAACATTTTATGCATAATGTGTAGCCCTGTTAAAATGTTTTTTCCCAGTGGGGCAATAAAGTAGTTCTGCACAGTCATAGAAGACAGGAAAATGTGTTTCCTTTTTGCCTTTGCTTCAGAAATAGCAGCTGTGCCAAAGACACAAAGGGATGAGAAGTGGAAAAATGAGCAGATTTCGGCTGCTATAATTCAAACTGTAATAGAGAAAGATCATAGCCACTGTACAGAGACACAAGGTTTATGAATATGAATGAGTGAATTTTATATGTAATTAATTCTACTGAGATGCATAATTAGTTAATGGTATAATGGTCGGGAGATTGCTGCCTCCTGTACACTCCCGAGCAGCAGGGTGCCAGGCTCCCTGATACACCCTTACAGGAATTTGTGTATTATAAGACGCTCCATTGCTTCACAGAGTTTGTACCCCCTCAGACTAGTTTTGCAAAGGTGTAAGGAGAGTGGGCATGGCGTCATTCTGTTCAGAGTTGGCAGAGCCATATTGAGGCATTTCAGGCCTTGGGGCAGGGTACTAACTTGCCTTCATCTCCCTGCTCCAGCTCCAACCCAATTTTCTCCTTCTAAGCCAGGTAGATCCTGTAGTAATTAATGCTTTGGTTCTGCATAGCCTGTGCTGGTACCACACATATGAAAGGATGCTCTTACAGATGCTTGTATATAACTCTATTCCCGGTAAGATATCATTAACTCCAATTCTTTCTGGGAGTTCAAGCTACATTTTCTCAGCTGTGGGAAAAAAAAAAAAAAAAAAATATATGGTCATAGAAGAGTTTGAATCTTAAAGACTGTATAATTCCAACTCCCTGCCATGGGCATGGACACCTCTCACCAGACCAGGTTGCTCAAAGCCCCATCCAGCCTTGCCTTGAACACCTCCAGGGATGGGGCAGCCACAGCTTCTCTGGGCAACCTGTGCCAGTGCCTCACCACCCTCTGAGTAAAGAATTTCTTATATCTATCCTAAATCTCCCCTCTTTTAGTTTAAAGCTCTTACCCCTATCACCACACTCCCTGACAAGGAGTCCCTCTCCAATCTGTCCCCTTGGCATTTACAAGTAATATTGCCTTGGACCTACAATGTACATTTTCTTGGAAATTCATATGGTACTTTACTGTGTTTCAATTTTCTTTTAGTACATTTTCATGCTTAAGAGACTATGAACAAGGTACAACTTTCCCTTCAGCAAAAGAAAACTCATTTCATTAATACTGGACATTTTACAGATCCTTTCTTGGCAACTCTCTGGGTTCTCATATTTATTTTGAAGTGCTTATCAACAAAAAGGTAAACTTATGAGCAGCAATGTTCCTGTGGCATCCTCTCCATCACTGACTTATTGGCTGACTTCAAGTATAGGCAAAATAATGTGAGCAGAAAGATCTCAAACATCTTTTTATAATTTATTTCCTTACAGGAGTTCAAAAGCAGAAAGTTCTGTTAATAAGGCTTCCTCAAGCATGAAACTTAACAGTCAAACCCCTGCACACCACTGACTTTGATTTTTGGTGTGACTGTGGAACAAATTATTTCAGTTTTGTGGGTCTTAATTGGTTCATTCCATGCAAATAAAAACAAAAATATTTTTGTCACTGCTTTTAGAGAAATGTCAGGTCCTTGAACTTAAAAAACTACAACTACTTAGAAGATCATTCATGGTTTAAAATTTTTAACTGCCCCATCGTGTTTTGTTTACAATACACTTCTTCATCATCCTAACTTGTTAGTAGCTGAAGAGATGCTGTTCTCATTAGCAGACAATGATAATTTTTTTCCCTATGTATTAAAAGGAGACTTTGGGGCAAGCTGTCCTTTTGCTCTTAGTAAATTTGTTGTTGTCTTAATTGTATGTTGCAGTTCTAATTCTTCAAATGCTGCAAGAAGGCACCAGAAGTTGTAATGTTGTCGTGGTTCCGCTCGAGTGGGCAGCCGAGCTCCACCACAGCCGCTCTCTCACTCCCCCTCCTCAAAGAGGAATGGGGAGAAAATATGTGAAAAGGGCTCAAGGGTTGAGATAAGGACGAGAAAATCACGCAATAATTATTGTAACGGGCAAAACAGACTCAGCATAAGAAGATAGCAAGATTTATTGCTCATTACTAACAAGCTAGAGAAGTGAGAAACAAAGGAAAGAAACCAAAAGCACCTTCCCCCGCCATCCACCCTCTTCCACCTCCTCCCCCCGAACGGCTCAGGGGAATGGGGGAATGGGGATTATGGTCAGTCTACAGCACTTCTTCTTTGCTGCTCCTTCTCGGTCACTCTCGTCCCCTGTGCTGTGGGGTCCCACCCACAGGATGCAGTCCTTGATGAACTGATCCAGTGTGGGCTTCCCACAGACAGCAGCTCTTCCACAACTGCTCCAGATATGGGTCCGTACCATGGGGTCCATCCCTCAGAAGAAAACTGCTCCAACCTGGCTCCCCCATGGGCAGCAGCTCCTGCCAGGTCACCTGCTCCTGCGTGGTCTCCTCTCCACGGGCTACAGGTCTGGCCAGGAATCCGCTCCGGCAGGGGTCTTCCACAGGCGGCAGCCTCCGTCGGTGCAGGGCCACCTGCTCCACCGTGGTCTCCACCACGGGCTGCAGCATGGAACCCTGCTCCACCGTGGTACTCCATGGGCTGCAGGGGGACATCCTGCTTCACCATGGTGCTCACCACAGGCCGCAGGGGACTTCTGCTCCGGCGCCTGGAGCACCTCTCCCCCTCCTTCTACACTGACCTTGGCACCTGCAAGGCTGTTTCTCACTCCCTTGACTCTCCCGGCTGCTGTGTGGTGCAGCGTTTTTTTCCCTGTCTTAAGTATGCTCTCACAGAGGCGCAAAACAACATCGCTTATTGGCTCGGCTCTGGAAAACAATGGGGCCCTTCCCAAACATGGGGCAGCTTCTAGATCTTTCTCACAGAAACCACCCCTATGGCTCCCTGCTACCAAAACCTTGCCACGTAAACCCACTACAAATGTTCCAAGCAGTTGGCAGACAGGAAAGAATTTTTAAGATAAATATCTGTGAAAATAGGCATAAGCAGCCGTTCGGAGCAAAGAACCTCATTTTGCTTTGTGTGGACTTTCTATAGATCACAGTGGACACAGTCATGCCATCACTCAATAATGGAGAAGATCTCTCCATAAGTCATCCAGTGACCAACGATATAGAACTAGCTAATTTGGCATAACTTAGGTATTTCTCATTATTTAGGGGAAGACTGGAAAGGCTGGGATGTTCTGCAAGAAGCTGGAAGGCAGAATAGTAAATAAGAGACCAAATCCAAATATAAAGTGTAAATGGCAATTGTCAAAGCTGATGAATAATATTGTTCTCTGTCAAAACCAATCCATTCTTAGCCCATGTAAAAAGAATCATAACATGACTCAAAAGAACTTTTTCAGTTAGCGAACTCAGACCTTCGAGGAACCACTCACTGAGGTTTTTTGTTTGTTTGTTTGTTTTTATAAATTGGTTAAGCTTTGTCTTAAAATTCATTCTCATTTCATTTCATCTCCTCCTGTTGAACAATCATCACACAGCTCCATTGTTCATATAGCTAGAAACTTTCTTCTGTTATCCAGCTTAAGTGGATTTGTGTTCTCTGAAACTCACACTGAATATGTTCCATCTAAAAAAAACCTTTTATCTTTAATTTCTTTTATTTTGTGTTGTTTTCCCAGTTGTTACTTCCCAACACACTCACAAGTAGCCATGACCTGTCCAAATAAACTCTGCTTCACTAAGCCAAACATTGGGCAGGGATATTCTTCTGGGTAATCTGAAATCTTACATCCCACAAGTGTACCAAGGCTGTGTTATGACTCCTTGCTGGGAAAAGACTGCAATCACACACAGGTTTCCAGAGACTTGGTCAATGGCATTAATAATTCCTTAGCTCCAGTGGAAATGTTTTGTACAATATATCATAACATTGTGTTTGTTATTTTAAAATTCTTTACTGAAGCCCAGATAAGGGAAATTTATTGCATTTCCTTTATTTGGATTAAAAAATCATAAATCTTATCACAAAAAAAAAAAAAAAAAAAAAAAAAAAAAAAGTTTGAGTTACTGAATAATGTTTGTTCTTGGAAAACACATCTTGCATTTTCTCCATTTCCCATACACCATCCCACTGGTAAAAGATTTTCTTCAAATTACATTGAACAATTTTTCATATAACCAAGGTCAGTCCAACACATTCAAATTCTGTTTTATCCTTTCTGGAAGTTGCATATAATCCCTCATGTCTCCCCTTTTTCTCCCTGCATTCGTCAATAATCCTCATTAATACACTCACGTTTAATGCACTCAGACTATCAGAACTCTGAAATGAAATACATTTCATTCTCCCCATACTTTCTCATAGATGCTAAGCATCTTGAGATTAGCTTCCACTTCAGTTGTGGCAATTCTCATTTCTGTTACCAATTTAATCAAGATATTGATTGAATGGCATATGAGTTCTCTCTGTTTGTAAGATAAAACCTAAGCTGTTCCTTGGAATTTCTGAAAAAGAAAAAAAAAAAAAAAGTTTCATATGTCAGGGAGCAGCAAAAGGAGTGCTGCTGCATAGTGGGAGAATGAGCTGGGAGCTGCAGGTGCATGCAACCCAGACATAGTGTGAGTCCCACATATCTCAGCAGAGCAGGGTGATGCTAACAGGACAGAGCAGGGTGCTGCTAACATAAGCAGCCCAAGATAAGGTGAAGTGATGAATCCAGTCAAGCAGGTATCTAAGGGGTTTAAAGCAGCTAAACAGAGGCAGGAGAAAGATTTATAGACAAGTCTGAAAGATAGGTTCAAAATTCAGGCAAGAAACTGGGATAGATCATAGAAATATAGAATGCCTTGGGTTGGAAGGAACCTTAAAGTCCACCCAGCTCCAACCCCCTGCCATGGGCATGGACACCTCTCACCAGACCAGGTTGCTCAAAGCCCCATCCAGCCTGGCCTTGAAAACCTCCAGGGATAGGGCATCCCTGTGCCAGTGCCTCGCCACCCTCTGAGTAAAGAATTTCTTCTTTATATCTAACCTAAATCTCTGCTCTTTTAGCTTAAAGCTGTTACCCCTTGTCCTATCACTACATACCCTTATAGAAAGTTTTTTTTTTTTGTCAACAGGATCTCACCAAAGGAACTATAAAGTGAAAACATTGCAATAATGTTTCCAGTTCGTTGGTAAAGCAGCATAAGATAGACAGACACATAACGATAGGGGATACATATTTGGGTTTTGAAGGACTCCAGGTTTTAAAGGTGGAAGAGCATGGCCTGGACAAGCAGGTAGATGTCCTACCCTAAGCACAGGAATGCTGATGGCAACTGTCTGGAGTGTGTTTGGCAGAGAGGGGTCAGAGGAGGGGGAAGCAAATGAAGTTCTGTCAGACAACTACCTCTCAAAAGAATTTCATTTTTCCTCGATGGCTTATACTGTATCATTGGCATTTTCCAACAAAAAGTTGGAGCTAGTGCAAAGGGACATGGTTTAGTGTGTGACATTGGTGGTAGGGGCATGGTTGCACCAGATGATCTTGAAGGTCTTTTCCAACCTTAATGATTCTAGGATTCTATGATTTTCTGATTGGTGCTTCCAAATTTCTGTATGCTTTTTCCTCTGTTTCTTAATTCCTCTTTCCCACTCTCTGTTGACTGCTCTGGCACAAGCCTTTGACAGGTGTTACTAAAACTTTCATCACTGAAATTTTTTACATGAGGAAGTTCCAAATCTGGTGACATGAATCTAAAGCATGACTGCAATCACAGTGCTTAACAATTAAGGCAATGTTGATGAGGGAGCAGTTTTATCTCAGCCCATGGTATACACAGGATCTGCATTTTATAGCTGGCTACAGCTTCTGTCAAGAGAAAGCAGATGGGGTTGTCACGATATTGTCATAGTGAGAGTCCTAAAACACACTACGACTAATAAAATAAAACAAAACAAACAAACAACAAAAAACAACTAATGATATACAGACTGCTAATATTTCCCCCCTCTGTGTGACACAGCTTTAATTAAATATATTCACAGTTAACTAACAGCAGATTGAAGGGAGTACTGGGATTGAAAGGTCACCAGTAAAAGACCAAAGTCACATTAAAAAAGAAAGCAGAAGAGCACTTTCTTCTTGGACAGTGCCTAGGAAAAAAGACAATTTCTCATGGGTAATCTACAAGGTACTCCACATTTCTGCTACTTATAGTATAAAATAGCAAACAAAAATAAATAAATGCAACCAGCAGCCCCCAACAATGCCAAATTTCTGATTATGGAGGTTTCAGCTACAGGGCAAAAAAGATTCCCAAGACAGCCTGGCACTGTGCTGAAACATCACCTATCTCCCTCTTCATTTAGCTTCCTCTCGAGACTTGCCAAACCCAGTAGCATTTCCTCCAGAAGAATTTTTTCATATGCCAAGGAATTACTCCCAGAGGGAAAGAGCCTTCATTAGGGACTAAAAAGGGCATCTGGTTCAAATCAAGTCCTGGATCAGAGAGCAGGAATACTTTGCCTTTACTGATACTAGATTTCTGCAGTTTTCAGGGAACAGAACAAGGCACAGAATGCCAATTCAATTAAGCAACACTATTGTTTCCTCTGATACCAGCAGGGAAGTCAGCTGCTGCAAGGCAGAGACTCCTGGGAGCCAATAGTTCCTTGCTATGTGACCTTGGGCAAGATTCCTCATATTCTCATACCTCAGTTATCTGGCAAGAGTGCTGAAGTCTTAATTAACATTGGAGAAACACGGAGATGATTGTAGGAAAAGTGCAGTTTTGTCATTATTACTTTTGCATTCAGGCTACCTGTACACAGCTCAATCACCTTCCAAAACTGTTTTGGTTTTAAGAAACATTTTAAGGAGTTTGAACTGATTAAATCATAACGTAAGAGTTATGCTGCAACTAATCTAGTCTCATATGAGGGACTACTGTCTCTGAAAGGGGCAATCCTGACATCCATCTTCCCTGTGCTTGAGTGTTTCCTTGGGCTCATGTTCTCCTGACTTCTCCACAAGCTGGTAGTGCTCACTAAAACTGGGGAGAAAAAACCATTCATCTCCATGAAATTAATAATTTTACTGGAGTTAGAAAGCAGACTCCAATCAGACAAGCTCTGGACACAGCACACAGGGAAGAACAGGAGCCCATTTCCAGGGAAGTGGGGTGGGGTAGGACAGGGAACAGCCACTTCAGTCTGTTCTCAGCCTTACTCATGAAACCTCTCCTCTGTCCAAGCAGACTTCCCCAAGAAGGATTCAGTTTTCAGAAAAGGAGTGCAGTGACATTAAAGTGTCCATTTTCCAGGAACCTTTAGAAATTATGAGGACTGAAAATTCAAGACTCGTTTTAAAAGCAACCCCAAGTACTCCTGCTTGGCACCCATTGGCTCTGGAATCCCCTTTCTCATCCTTTCGTTTGCTTACTTCCTTCAGCAAATTTTCCAGAGAGACAGGGAGTTGAAAAGTGAAACTGGAGGAGTTGCACAGGAATGTATAAGACTAACTTTCATGTCTCTAATAAATATTTAGACTGTAAGTTCATGATCATAGTACCGTATCAAGAGAGTTTGGGCATTAATCTCCCATTTTTCCTACACTGTTCCATCCTTTTCCAAAAAAGGGGAGAAGGAAAAGAGAAGAGAAAAATTGCCAATTCACTAGAAAAATAAATTTTATTCTGTATCATAATTGTTAAACTTTCCTTGAAAAACTGTGGAAAGGGGAGAACATGTTTTCAAGATTTGGAATTTGTCTATTTAATTAAAGCTATTTCACTAAAAACTAGATGTTGTTTATTAACAAAGTAACCTAGCAGAAGGGAATAGAAGAAAAAATTGTTATATTGTTAAAGTGAAAATTTCCCAGCAAAGGAGAAAAAACCCTTTACCTTATTCTAGCCTCTTCTGATCTTTCTTGTTCATTGACATCCAAAATATCTCTTACAACTAATGATGAATTAGATGAGTAATTCTGCTGTGTGCAGGCATACTAAAATGTGATTTCCTTTCTTTGGTTCTTGCTTAAGAGTGGTTATTTGGTGGTATCTAAAAACTAGAAATTGTTCCTTCTCATGATGTCCCTTGCTATCAGAAGGAACCTGGTCAGAATCAAACTAGATTTCCTTGAAATTCTTTTTCTTCTTGTTGTTCCCACTCTTTTTTGGAATCCTCTGAAGTTGGAACTTCTCATATTTGTTATATAATAATTGAGTAATCTCCTATTTTTTCAACCCTTGATTCTTATTTTCAAAGTTCAACCACTAAGTGCTGTAAAGGAAAAAACAAAGCTCTCACTGTGGAGGAGACGCATTGGATTGATACGTTGAAATGTCCTGACTGAACACCGTGAAGACAATTCTATGCTTCACCTTAAAATAGCAAATCCAGGATGTTTTACCAAAATGTCAATTAACGTGAATTCACACTAATTGAGAGAACAGAAGGCATGTGTCCTTCAGAGATCTGGCCTCTCATCTTCAAGCCTGAGTTTGAAATTAAGTCTAATTAACTCCAGGAGATAAGACATTTAGCATCCCACTACATCAATCATGAATGCCTTGGAAGGGAGGAGCTAATAAACATGTTGCCAAATTAAGTACTTTTCTCTTTTAGCAAGGAGAGAAAGACCAGATATTTCCTGACGGATATTAATAGCACTGTAAGGTCAGTTCCCTAAACAAATATAGCATGCTGCCCAGTCCCGTGTGCGGTGGCTCAGGTTGCCAGCTCCACTGGAAGCTGACCAGTTGCCCTCCAGTGAAAGTAAGGACATATCTGCTTTGTTTCTGCTGCAGCAGAGCTGTTTTTGTCCCATGCTGTGCATCCACTCCAACCCAGATGGTGCTCCACCACTTGTTGGCTGCTGGGCAATGCCAGACGCAGAGCTGATCAGTACAGCTCTCACACAGGAAAAGTACCACAGAAGATCAACACAGTGATTAGCTGAGCACCTTCTCCTGGAAATAGGGTAGGCTGTTGATCTGCTTCTGAGGGCAGATTCTCAGCAGGGCTATCTCATCTAGTCAACTGGTGATCTGTCCGCATGCCTTTTCCTGCTGTTGTCAGGCTCTTTCCTAAACACTTTTTGTATTCTTCTGTGATCTGAGAATTCTGAGGCAGAATTCATCCAGACAGAAGGGAAGGGGGCTGTTACAATTATCAAATAAACCAAGCAGCCACGATGACTCAGACCTTAAACTGCAGCTCATTTTTGTGTAAACTATAAAATTTTGTAGGCATAAGTACATTTTTAGTTGTTTTTTTTTTTTTTTTTTTTTTTTTTTAACTATACAATCTTTAAAATACCATTGGTAAATCAAAGTCAAAAATCCCTGCGATATGGGTGGTCATTTTGTAATACAGGATGTATACAATTTTAAAAGATATGGGATGTTACTACATTTTAATCACAGTCAGACTCACTAGGTTACAATGGCCATGGGATCAGCATGGTTACAATCTCAGCCATGAAGCAGGACTGTCTGGAGTCTGTTTGCTTATATAGTGATGAGCCCCATGCTACTCTGGTAAATTATTCCTTGTACTCCAACCGATTACACAAAAGCAAGAACAGCACTGAGGATGGCTGACCAAGTCAGTCTTCCCAGCTTCATTGCCTCTTCCAGCAGCGAGGTGGCCCAACGGCTCATTAACCCTGTGCATTAAGAGGCCAGCTTACTTTTAATGTGCTGAGACTGACAAAGAGAATTCATCCTGCTCCATCCATCTTGCAGCATGGACAGGAAAACAAAAGGGGGCAGAAACTTCATTGGCCACCTTAGGCTTTGCCACACTTACTCCTTTTGGGATCTGTGTGATTTTCATTATGGGCATCCAAGGGAACCCACACCAGAAATGTCTAAGACACTTGAATTTCATTAACATGATTGCTGTGGATAAAACAGTTCATGGGGTTGCAAATTTAAAGGGAGCTAGATAACTCATAGCTTTATATAAAACATGGGAAGCATTACAGCTTTTTAATGCAATTTGAAATTGAGATTTTTTTTTTTTTTTAATTTAATTTATTTTTATAAGGTAACTGGAATGCCATGACTGCCATCAGAAGAGTTTCTTCCTTTTCAAAGGCACATTTAGGGGAAAAGTGCTTAACATTTGTTTATTCATAGTCTCAGTTACTATCACCTAGGATGACTCATGTTTACAGGATCTGTGTGATTCCCCAGGCCACCACATAGCTACTGTACAACTTTTGGAAGTTGCCACAACTTGTACATTTTACATCAGTAAAAAATAAGTAACCAAATGATCCTACACTACAGACCCTAATGCTTTAAATGGAAGCAGTGCCACTGACATTACAATAATGCTGACTTGGATTCACAATATAATGAAGCACATGTCAGAGCTTTACAGCCTCTGCTCACCCAGGATGGGTCAAAACTTCCTTTTTATTAAAAATAATAACAACAATAATAATAATGATTCATTTTAATGCACTGAGTATTCTTTTGTTGTATCAAATTTCAAAATTAGGGAATCTTAGTCAAATTTAGCAGATGCTCAGATAAACATCTGTAGCTCTTGTTAGAATAAGAAAAACAAAATTTGTTTTCTTGGAAGGTCAGCCTAAATGTCATCTTCTGTCTGCCTGATTCTCAAAGATGGGATTTCTTTAGAGAAACAATTCATGTGAAACAGTTCAATGTCATAAATTCCCAGTCCCAAAGCTACCAAGAGTGTCTCCTGGCTGAATATCATACCTGGCTCTAGTACAGATTTTCTGATTTGTCTCACGCTTTAGAAAGAGCTCTGTCATTGTTACCTTTAATATCGAGAAAATGTATCAATACATACAAAAATGAGAGCTGGTGCTACTTTGAAAAGCAAGCACTTACATTGTACTCTACCTAAGCATACTGTACACATTGAAAAAAAAGCAATATACAAAAGGAACAGCTTGGGTAAGGCTGTGCATACAGAAGCGATTTTATTCCTGCAGCATAGCAGTTTACTGCTTGTTAGTCATAAAACTGAGGTAATTTACTTCCCAGTTGCAGACATCTAACAGTGGTTATCAAGTCCATCACCACCCTTCAGCAGGCAGGTAGCAACCACAACAGAACTAATCATTTTTAATTGTACAACCAGACTTTGAAGAACCTTGGCACAAACATTGAGGCAAGAATTCCTGTGGTCTCAGCATCTTATCTACACTGTGCTCCGCAACTGACTGTACAGAAAATAAGTTAGCTTGGCTGCAAGAAGCAGTCTGGTCAAGTAATGTCAGAGCTTGACATGGGCTAATTTCTCCTGCTGAGAATCCCAATACAGCTTTAGAAACAAAACAGGCTGCTAGATCAGATCTCTGTCTGAATTACCCTGAGTGTTTTGAGGATCCAAGCACCCAGAGTAGGTCTAGACAAGTGAATCTTTATACAGGATAGTCACAACCCCATGGATGCCAGGGAGTCTTTTTGACCTTCATTCTTTATTTTCACTATTTTAATTTTCCCAGCGGACTATTAGTGCTTGTTTAATTTATAGAGTTTTACAAGCTTTTTGTATATAAAATATTTTAAAATATTTCAGATTATTACAACAGAACTGTATGAGAAGGCAATCTTTTTCTATTTTCATTTTTAATTTAGATTGTCAGCTTATCAGGGAAGATGGAAGTACAGTATCAAGCCTGTGGGGATCCTGATCTAATCAGAGATTTGTAATAATTATTGCTGTACAAATAATAAGGTAGAGTCTGGATCCCTCTGAAGTTTTGGAACTGCTGACTATTACATATTTTGTCTAAAGACTAAAAGCTTTAGAAGGTCAAAGTGATCAGACCCAGTTATTTTAGAATCATAAATAGGTGGAAGAAACCATCCATGCATCCATTACCAATTGTGGAGTTGTTCAGTGCTGCAGCATTCCCATTGCAGTTCCCAGCTTGCCTTCAAACACCCCAAATGTAAATCTGTCATTGTGTATGTATCAGAATATTTTGAGCAGTTTGCCATGTCCTTTTAAAGAGAGTTTACCTAAAGGTAATGCAGTTTTAAAGCCATCTTTTGTCCCCAGTACAGAGCAAGTGCTTGTGGAACATCTTCAGAAGATTTCATTGTAAGCAGTCTTTTTAAATACATGCTGCCAGCCAACACCACAATGGTAGCAAAACTGTCAGAGCAAAGTATTCTGGGATGATGACTTAGCTAAGTACTTCAGCTTCAACACAGAAAAAGACTTTAATAACTGTTCATATTAAATAGTGATGCATAAATAAGTGCATTTAGTGCAAAAATCTTATAAGCATTAGAAATATACAACATAAAATAGCATCTTTCTGATCTGTTTGTCAGTTGGAATAACACTTAATGAAATAAGGAGAGAAAGCAGAAATAAAGATATTTACAAATAAAATGTAAGTGAGCCAAAGAGAAGATCTTTATTGGCTTCATTACTCAACTCATTGCAACCTACTAATCACCCTCTCAAACACTACATATTAAGAACACAGACTAAAGTCAGGAACTGGAGTAAACACTGGAGCTGGATTTTAAGGCTAACTAGTGATAGGCTCTCGTTTTGTGCCTTCAGTGCTTAAAAGGCAATATTTTATTTGCCTCCAGCATCAAATAACTTAAAATTTGCCACCTGGATTGGAATGCAAACATCATCAGCATTACTGCTAGTGTTTAGTTTGCAAAAGAAAAAAAAAAAAAAAAAAGAAATGGAAGTCAAAATACAAAGTGATAGGACATACACATCTGAGTTCACAGTGATGTGGCAAGCTTACTGTGTGCCCTTCACTTTTCACTTTATGGAAGAGAGCCAAAACAATGTATTCTCAGTTTATATTTCATCAGTAGCTTTCAGCAGCTGCCCATTTCTGGCATCGTAGGTTTAGCTAGTATATCCAGTTAGCTCGGTTCTCAGGGCTCTAGGTGATAAATTATTGTCCACTGGTATTATTCCAACTCAACAGGAACAGCCTTGGCCAGAGCTTTTGGTCCCCTCTGCCCACAGATGTATCCTAAATCATTATCAGATTATCTATCCTTAATGGGCAATCTGTTGACCTGAGGAGGCAGCATGTAATTTGTCTGCATAATATTCTGAGCCCATCTGTGGGACTGATAACATGAGCTCTTCAGATTTTGCCAGTCTTTTCCTGATCTGTTCCATGAAAAATATATAATGATTATAGAGGGGTAGAATTTAGGACAAATAAACTATGTTCTTGCCCCTGAGATGCTCCGATAATTCAGATAAACTAAAGTTTAGAAGGTTGATCTGTCAAGAATATATACATACATATATATATATATATATTTACCCGGGGTTTTAAATTTAATTGAAGTATTAACAGGGAGTAGAGATACCTGGCTGCCAGGTTGTCAGTTGTCTTATCCTGATGACATCTTTTAATGGCTATCTTCCTAAGTGTATTAGAAAGAGTAAATACAACATAGAAGTATATGAGAGACTTGTGCCTCGTTTTAGGCATAGGATTGAACCAAAAAAAAGATGATATAAAACTAATTTTGATCAATGGTTTATTTGCCATTTTCTCTTCTTTCATTGATCAAAGTTACTCCCTGTTCCAACTTGCAATACAAATTTTGACAAATTTCTGAAAGAACATTTGATCTGTTAGGTCTTCATAAAGTTTTCTGGAGAAAAAGTTCTTTTCATAAAGTTCTGGGGAAACAATGGTTTTTAACTGTGGTACCACTGATCAAACATGGAATTAAAAGGATAGTAGTTCATACTGTTCCAGGTTAAATAAACTGGATTAAACCAAATATTTGAGATCTAGGATAGAATAGGAACCAAATAGTACAGCTGAATACATGGAAGTACTTAGCCCACTAAGAACCATGCTCTGTCCCCCGAATCTTTGTAAAATTTCATCTCTCATTCATAGTGTACATTGCTCCCTGTGGGGCCAGAATGACCAAAGACAGGGATTTGTTCTAGCACCAGCAAGGTGCTAGCACCAACTGATTCTTTAATTCTAGATGTAATTAATGGTCTTGCTTATGATATTCTTGGTTCACTCTCTAGGATATCAGTGTGTATCACAGCAGTCACACATTCAGTGTCACCAGAAATAAAAGTTAGGCCAAAAAGGACAGGTCTGTAAGGAGAAAAGTTTAGAAAGGGCTCCAGTGTTCAACAGCTCACCTCCAAAAGCATTGCTAAAGGACTCTTTTTCACAGAGTGCACTGATAGGACAAAGACTAATGGTTGTAAACCAAAAGACAGGAGATTTAGATTAGACATAAAGAAGAAATTCTTTACTCAGAGGGTGGTGAGGCAGTGGAACAGGCTGCCCAGAGAAGTTGTGGATGCCCCATCCCTGGAGGTGTTCAAGGCCAGAGTTCTACTTTTTTTTTTTTTTTTTCTCTTTATTATTTCTTTTAAATAGATACAGATTAAATTTGCTAGCATATGAGATGTTCAGTTTGCATCCCTTTTCAAGCCATACAAGTGCAGATTCCAAGCAAACACACTTCAAGGCTATTGATGCAAAATTCATTTGACTCTTTCTAGTATGGGACACCAAGTCTTAGCCCAGCAATGCCTTAGCCCAAAAGTGCCACTGTGCAGGTACAAGTGATACTGGAAATATTCAAAGTCATAACATTTGTGACTGACATTTACATCTCATGCATCTCTGCTGTGGATGAGCTTGCAATTTGAGCTTGCAATTTCCTTTATTATCAGTTTTCTCAGTCAGTAAAACTGCCAAGAAAATGCAGTAACATCAAAGTCCTCATTCACCTTGTTAAAAGACAACTTATAGGCTGAGGAAAGATACCAGACCATTCAGCAACCTAACAGCAACAGAGCATATGTTCCTATTAAAATGGATTTCTTTCATATCATCCAAGTTTGCTTGGTAGCCTTATTTTGATCTCCCCATGTACAAGCACATTTATAGAGACAGACCATTTCTACAAAAATTCTCATCCATACACAGGTAGGGCAGAAATCACTAGAATTACTGCAAGACTTGCTTGCTTGCTTGCTTGTATATATGGTACAAAAATGATAAACAACATGGGATGTATTAGGCATCCACAGAGAACTCCATAACCATTTAAATCAGGAGCCATTAAAATCAAGGCTAAAACTGATAAAACTGACAAAATCTTCACTGTGTGGATCATGAACTCACCCAGTGAGTTCAGGGTAGACAGGGTATCCTGTCAGAGAGACAGGGTATCCTGAGTAGGCACCATCACTGGGTTATATTTGTACAGAATGTGCAAAAACAAGTATATTATCCATTGATATTATCTGGTCCCAATTTCACTTGTTGAAAAATTCACCAGTTATGGTATATAACAATGACTGGACTATTTACACTTCTCTGTCCTTCACATAAGTATCACTGGGTTGCACTGCTATAAATCAAGGGCACTGCTGAAGCAGTAAGTGAGAGGAAAAAGCAGCAGGTGCAGCAGAGAGCAGAGCATGAGGTCTAGCAGTAAAGAAAGCTGTCCTTGTCCAGAGAAAGGAGGCAATTACCTTCAGTACTCTGAGGACAGACAGAGCACTGTAACTCTGGCTTTGTCAGCGTTGGCAATGTTTGTTTCCCATTCCCTAGGGATCAGGAGTCATTGCTCAGTAGAGACATGGCCATTGAAAATATTTTGTTCTTGAAAGTAACACTTTTACCACATCAAACAGTAGGAAGAGCTAGGTGGCTAAAATACAATCAATATAGCAGAAAACAGACGTTTTATGAGTGAGTATTTTACAAGACTCGGATGTAGGACCGAGGGACATCACCTACATTAAAAGCATTGCCAAGTTTGTTTAATTTCATCTGTTATCTTTAACTTGAGCAGTCATCCAGTCATCCCTATTGTACTTAGTTTTCTAAAAATTAGGCTTTCAACAGCATGTACATTATTGCTTTCACCTTATAAATGAATTTCCTAACATATCAGTACAAACCATGATTTATACGATTACTTTCATTTAATTATTCTAAACAAAAACAATATAGGAAAGATTTTTATGTCCTTCTGAACTGTTTATAAAAATTCTTTAATGTATAGACTAGTCTAATGCTGTTAATGTTCAGACAGCATCTGAACATTATATAATAGAGCCATTTTGTTCTGATGCATTGTCGACTTTGCAGTACATGCATGCATCACCTTTGCACTTAAGTGTTAGAGAGCGAGGCACTGTGGATCCATGGACACAGGTTTGTATCAGTACAGGTAAAAACTTCCTTTTCTCAGACTGAGCGAAGAGCCAAAGTGCTGCCTTCCAGGGAAGAGAGTTTCAGCTTTGGAAAGCAAGAACAACACACAGATGGAGATAGGCTCAGGTTTCATTTGTAGAATATGAAAAAACAGACAGCTCCCAGGCAGCCTTTTTCCAAGAAAGTAAATAAGCTCTGGAAAGTGGGTGATGCTTCTGGTACTGAGCATTTTCATTTCATCTCACCATTCTGAACAACAATCTCACTCACTGTTCTGGGGCTGGGAGGTATCCTTGGGAGTGATGCAGTGCATAGCCCAAGTTTTTGTCTTGTTTTTTCCCAAGCCAGTGATCCAAATGGCAAGTTGTATTTTAACAGGTTCCAGTCCTTCAACGTTTCTTTCAAAGAAACATGGGAGTTAAGAATGCAGGCCCAATTCTTCTTAGTTGCTCTGGGTTACAACAACACCAAGGAGCTGCAACTTGCAATCTTACTCTGTTCATTACACAAACCCTATGTACAAAAGGTATACTCAGAACTGCAGTATTTTACACAGTGTATAATCCATAGGTATTTTCGCAAACCAGAAAGCTGGAGGAAAACCACAGACTCCATTTCCTTCAAAATGTAGTTGTTAAAGGAGGAAATTGGAAACTCTGTCATGTCTGTCCTTTGTCATACCCAGATAGTGTCTTGGATCATCTCTTGAAGAACATTCCTCCACCAAGGAGAATAAGAATTTTCATATCCCAAAATGGTAAAATTAGCCCCCAGAAGAGGAACTGACTTTCAGGAAAGCATGTTTTAACCTGAACTTTTTTAGTTCAAAGCTATCATTCAGTTTATTGTGTCCAGAAATTCAATAGCTACTCAGTTATTCCTGTTAATTCAAACCTTAGTAAGTATTTAGATCGAAGAGCTATCTTGAGGATGATTTTCGGACTAAGAAACTGTTGAGATACATAAGGCAAAGAAAGTTAATTCTCTCTCTTTCTACCACATATTGAAATAGTCCAGCTTTGTACCAGGTACTAAATCCATAGTAGCTAACTTACGACCACATCAAAAAGTGTTTCAAAACTCTGACAAGACATCTGAGAAATGAGACATATCCAATGCTCTTTCTATCCCATGCAAAAAGAGCTCAGTTTTCACCTTGTTTTGCTGAATAAAAATGTTTTTTTTGTTGTGTTTGTTGTTGTTGTTGTTGTTTTTGTTTGTTTGTTTGTTTTTTGTTGTTGTTTTGTTTGTTTTGTTTGTTTGTTTGTTTGTTTTTTCTCAGCATAGGAGTTATGATAGTCTTTTGATTTTACCTTTGGATGACAGTTCAGTTAGTGCAAAACTGCCAAACCCAAGCATTAAAAATACATCTATGAGTCAGCTCCCAAAGAATGCAACTGGCAAAAAGTAATTAAGAGAGGCAGATAGATTCTCACATCTGAGTATCTAAACTACTTTGAACATGTTTTGGAGATTTAATCTATAAACATGAAATACAGTCTCTTTTTTTTTTTTTTTTTTTTTTTTTTCCTTTTCTTTTCTTTTCTTTTCTTTTCTTTTCTTTTCTTTTCTTTTCTTTTCTTTTCTTTTCTTTTCTTTTCTTTTCTTTTCTTTTCTTTTTTTTTTTTAAGGGAAAAATACATTAAAATTGGGACTTTTATTCTGAGCAAAATGGTAGCTGTTTAATCAAATTCAAGAGCTGACAAAAGGTTAGTAGTAAATTCCATGCGGACTTTCCTTGGCCAACATCTTCTACCATCACAGATCATTTAAGTCTTAATATACTTATCCTCACATAGTTATCCCTTTGAGGCAGGGTAGTAATTACATCTGAGTTTCCCAGTGTCTCACAACAAGACTAGGAGCAGAACTCTGGCATTGTTTGCTCTGTGACAGTAATTTCTTCATGAGAACACTTTTTCACATTATACAGTTATTTTGTTTTCAGCCCCACAACGCTGATTAAGCCAGACCTTGTTTACAGTTTATCCATCAGAACTGCTGAAACCAAGGCACAGGAATAATTGTTCAGACAAAACTGAAGAAAAGCATCAGTCAGAACTAGATCCCAGGGACCTTGCCTTCTATAAATACATTTTGTTCTCAAATCAAAGAACCTGCTTGCCAAGAAAAGTAATAGATACCATTCAAAGGAAGATAAGCTCTAATAAGATGAATAAAATATAATTAATATATTATAAACACACATATATATAATATAACATATAATTAATATAATTGATAATATATAATAATAAATATTATAAGACAAGCTCTAATAAGATGAATAATATTATGGAATAAAAAAGATGATCTCCATCTGAAGAGTCTGTTAGTATTACTGTGTATAGAAATAACTATGAGAAACAGAGGGTACATGAGGAGACAAGTGGATCACTAAGAGACATTGGCTGTAGTTCTGTGTCCTCTATGAGCTTAGCAAGGCTTGCTCTCTGCTTGATACTTCCATTTTCTCTCCCAAAACAACTGGAATGGTGAAACTTTTCTGGAATTGAGCAATTATTTGAAATCTGAGACTAAAATGTGCCATACAAAGAAGACCAATGTTTTCAACTATTAAGTTCAACTATTAAGCTTTTTTTTTTTTTTTTTTTTTTTTTTTTTAATGAATATACTCATCTGGGAGATGGGAAACACATACTCTAAAACAGGCAGGGCACTTGCTTGGATCTGGATTTCTCCACATCACAGACAACTGGCTGAATCTCCAGATTAACAGCTTTATCTGTAGCATTATTATTTACATTGATTTCTGGAAATTAGAAAAGAAAGCTTTACTGAAATTAATATTTCAGGTAAAACACTGATTTCAAACAATAGATATTTCCAGTTCCCTGTCTTCCACTTCAGTAACTCACACACAGAGAGTCCAAAGCAGAAATAGCCTGACACTGCTGCCCAGATTTTGAAGCACACACACGTTCAGAAGAGATGTGCATGAAATATGTCCCCAGCTTTTGCTGAACCACAGCAATCAACGCACTGTCTGTGTGCTCTCATCTCAGTCACATATCTAGGTGTCATGGTTTTGGCTGGGATAGAGTTATTTTCTTTGTAGAGGCTTGTATGATGCCATGTTTTGGATTTTTGATTAAAATGGTGGTGATGCTTTTGTTGCTGCAGAACAGTGCTCACACAGAGCTGTCCATTGCTGTAAAACCACAAATTCAGCTTCTAGTGATGCCCTGCCGGCAAGGTACCTGGGGGTGCACAAGCACCTGGGAGGGCACACAGCCAGGAGCTGACCCAGACTGGCCAAACGGATGTCCCACACAGTGTGGTGTCATGCTCAGCAATAACAGCTGGGGTTAAGAAGGACGAAGGGGGGACATTGGTGGTGATGGCATTTGTCTTCCCAAGGAACTGTTACATGTGATGAGCCCTGTTTTCCTGCCTGAATACCTGCCTGCCGATGGGAAGCAGTGATGAATTCTTTGGTTTGCTGTGCTTGCATACACAGCTTTTGCTTTACCTGGCAACCTGTCTTTGTCTCAGCCCATGAGTTCTCGCACTTTTACCTTTCCAGTTCTCTCCCCCATCTCCACTGGGGAGATGGAGCAAGCAGCTGTGTGGTGCTGTGCCTGCCAGGGCTAAACCACAACACTAGGAAAAGTGGAAACACAGGGATCTATTGATTCACATCATATCAGCCCCTGTTGATACAATATCTAGCACACATCTGCACTCTAATGTATGTTTTCTCCCTCTTGGAGGGACAGTAGCATCACAAACCAGCTGTTAGCCCCTTGAAGAATGAAGTTAAGACTGAAGCAGCATGCATTAAGCAATAAGAATTTCAGGCTTATCTGATGCTTGCTTCAAACCTGAGTATCCATCCTCTTACTCTAAATCACCAAGCACACCTTCAAGTCAAGAAGAAAAGCAAAGCAATAAAGTAAAAGTGAATTCATGACTGTAACAACATTTTATGTACAAGAAATCCAAATCTCAGCAGAAAATCAGGGACTCCTTCAGGAAACAGGGAGTTCTGGAGAACCCTAAAATATTCTTTTCTGATTTGCAGCCTTACATATCACTACAATAATAAACTTACACAGAAAGTAGTGTTTCAGGGCAACAGAGAAGGTATTTTGACTACAGAGAAGAAATACAAAGAAATGATGAATACTTAATGCATAGGAACAAGGGGTAACTAAAAATGAATCCCTTTCTTTACAAGACAGATAGCCCAGTTATCAGACAATGGGTCTGAATTATTCTTGATCAATGATCCAATACAGAAAATAAAGGCAGAATGAAACCACACTGAGATTTTAAAGAGAAAGGGATGTAAGTAAGCCAGAAAATCTAGTGAAAAATCATGAGTTCCTAGAATCATTAAATCCTCTGGAAAAACACAAAGAAAAAGTCAATAATAACAACAATCTAATGGGCCATGAAATCTAATATTAGAAAAAGTAGGACAGTGCTGTAAGGAAAACTCAAAAACTCAGGAAAATACATGTACTATCTAAAAGAAATCTAGGTAAAATCATTAGCAGCTTCTATTGGATAGAAATGATATTGTGCACTGATATTGTCCATATCACAGATTGCATCAGATTTATGTGGGAAGGATTTAGTAGCAGTGGGACTGCAGGGGTGGCCTCTGTAAGAAGAATCCAGAAGCTACTCCATGCCAGACAGAATTGGTATTGAGCATTTCCAGCCAACTTGAAAAGGGATCTGCCGCTGGCCAGAGCTGAGGCAATAAGCAACGCTGGTTGTGTCTCTAGGAGACCAGACTGAAGGAAGGGAAAACCTGCTGCACTACAGCAGTTGGGAGAGAGGGGTGAGAGCTGAGAGAGAAGCAGCCCTGCAGCCCCCAAGGTCAGTGCAGCAGGACGGCAGGAGGTGCTCCAGGCACAAGGCAGCACAAGTTCCCCTGCGGCCTGTGGAGAGGCCCCTGGTGGAGCAGGCTGTCCCCCTGCAGCCCATGGGTCCCACATGGAGCAGATCTCCACGCTGCAGCCCGTGGAGGAGCCCCCGGTGGAGCAGGTGGATGTGGCCTGGAGGAGGCTGTGGCCCATGGAGAGCCCACGCAGGAACAGGCCCCAGATTGAGCTGCAGCCCGTGGAGAGGAGCCCATGCAGAAGCAGGGGGCCTGGGGGGAGCTGCCGCCCATGGGGGACCTGTGCTGGAGCAGTTTGCTCCTGGGGGATGAACCCTGTGGTATGGAGCCATAGGGGAGCAGCTCTTTCCCCATTGCCCTGCACTTCTCGGGGGGGAGGAGGTAGTAGACGGTGGATGAGGGGAAGGTGTTTGTAGTTTCCTTTTAGTTCTCACTGCTCTAGTCTAGTAGTAATGGGCAACAGATTAATCTTCTGTAAACTGTGTCTTTTTTGCCTGTGACAATACTTCGTGAGTGAACTCCCTGTCCTTACCTCAGCCCATGAACTTTTATATTGTATTTTCTCCCCTGGTCCTTTTGAGGAGGAGGAGTGAGAGTGATGGTGTGTGCTTAGCTGTCTGTTGCTGTTAAACCACAACATGGATGAGTGGTTTACACTTAGTAAAGAAAAACTGCCAAGATCAAGAAGAAAAGGTAAAAGAGAAATGCAGTGCAAATTGAACAAATATGCTCTTAGGAAGGAACTAGGAATGTAGAAATGAATCCAGAAGAAAGAGATCAAAATCTCACAGAGAATGCCCTTATACATGCGCACGAAATGCTCTCAGCAAAATTCAGAAGACAACTTTCCTGTAAATATTCTGTTATGATGGGTGAAAATGCAATGTTCAGTCAGCTATCTCAGTTTAGACAGAAAACTCAATAGATCAGATTTCTTCAAACCAATTCAAGCACAGAAGAGACAGTACTAAAAACAACTACAAAACAAAGGATCCACAGCTGATCTCACCCAAGACAGAAAAAAAGCTACTGCTAACAGTTGAATACCCCAAAAGTACAATTCATCTGCTCAAAAAATCAGTATCAGTCATATTCATCTTCTCACATTTAACCTACACAGCCCTCTTTGCTACATGGTGAGGTGCATGAGGTGGAACGCAGCAAAAATAAAAATGCTGCTAAATTTAATCAAAGCTGCATCTCTGAAAGAAGATTTAGTATTGAACAACACTAACACATCTCCATGCTTCCTGTGAAACTACTTTCTATGGAGAACAGCATGCAGAGATTCTCCCCAGAACATCCCTGTTTAAGAACTCAGTGACTGGTCTCGACTGAGTGACATGCCTGGTGCTGTCATCCTGACAGACCGCTTCCCTGCAGAATATGAAACTCAGCCTTGAAACAGAATACAGGAGTCAGTGATACTATCACTAGCAAATGAAATCCCATCTGTGACCTAACCATAACAAAAGAAATGGGGCTAGTAGACAAATGTGCCCGAATGGGCACATGCATTATATACAATGGAGAAAAATGCTAAAGAGAGAGCTCTTGACACCAACCAAGTTCTTTGTCTGAAAACCACCAAGCAACAGCTCAGGGATTTTTCTGCCACGTTGTTTCAGTGTGGCTTTGATCTATTATTTCTAAGAATTAAACCCTGTCCTTTCCTCTAGGTCAATACTGGCAAATAAGATATGTATCTCAAAACCTCAACCCTATCTAAAATTGTTAACAACAGCCATTCAGCACTGTAAACACCCAAGTTCCTCTCTCTCTTATCTCTTAAAAAGAGCTTGTGATCTAATTGAGACAAATTCTTGGAAGCGGAGGAAAAAAACCCTTCTTTTTCATTGAAGCATTTGTGAATTCATTTACCGTAAGTGCATCATGTTACCGTGAAGATGTCAGTAAGGGCATCAAGAGCAAGACAGGGCAGTGCATTTTAAATTGATTGTTTGGGAGAAATATCTTTAATACTGCTACACTGTTCTGAGAATAAATTAAAAAAAAAAAAAAAAAAAGCAGAAGAGCTGGATCTCATGTATGCTTCTGTAGAGGAGCCATAAATGTCAAGTACTGTTCCACAGTCTTGGTATTCACTGCAGAGCTTAAAGACTTAATTACATAGAAGCTTCTTATATTTGGTGTTTGAACTGAAGA
Source organism: Aythya ferina (assembly GCF_964211825.1). Lineage (NCBI taxonomy): Eukaryota > Metazoa > Chordata > Aves > Anseriformes > Anatidae > Aythya > Aythya ferina. The sequence goes on from NC_140296.1 coordinate 9,547,376, forward strand.
ACAACCATCAGTCAGAGCTCTAACCACACCACACCACAATAGACTGGACTAATTGCATCAACAAAAAGTCTTTAGACACATAATGAGGAACAGCAGCAGACAGAGAATTTCTTCTGTGGTTACCAAATGATCAAGGAGATGTCTGGGTCAAAAGTGACCAGCATGCTGACCAAGTGCCGCTCATATTTACACCAGATTTATGCCAGCCAAAGAGGGCATTGTGGCTCATATTTCCAAGCAGTATTCACAGCTCCCAAGATGGAACTGGTTCGGATCCACTCTCATATATGCAGCTCCCATTGCAGTTGATGGAAACTTTATCTGTGTAATTTCATCTATGTAACCAATTATAAATTTAGACTTCCAACCCAATATTTCATTTGGATTATTGTAGCAGTGCTTAGCTGATAAACTGTGATACCCTTAGTAGTTGTACATATTTGAATAAATGCTTTGAAAGAAACAAAAATAGTATCACCATAAGCCCCCAAATACCAGACAACTGAAATTCTACTTCAGCAGCAAGAATATATATGTCCCTTCATACAGGTACCCTGTGTTCTACTAATTTGGAAGATTCACTGACAAATCAAATTAAAGCAGAGTGAGTCCTCAGATGAGCAAGTAAGAGTTGAATTTCACTGTGTTCCCATCAAACCTCTGGATCTGGATCTCTGTATTTCTGGAAAAAGTCTTTAAATCATGGTAAGTATGAGAATGCATAAAAGAGTAAAAATGACTCTGGATGAGCCACATATGTTTGATTAAAGATTTAACTTGGCCTCTTGTATGCAGAAGCAGAATTCATTTTAGATTTTTTCATGTCTCAAAGAAAAGACAGCTTAGGGTCACAAAGCTTTTGTAGATTTTCTGCAACAGGGTTGCTTTATTTGTGGCTGTTCTCAACAGAAACTGCTGATTGATAAGGCTATAATGTCTTCTAACAGACCTTCCAGCAGCCTTTCCTTCCACACAGGTAAGAATGCATATCCTGTTAACTCCAGAGAGCTCCACAGCTACAGTTCCAGAGTCCTGCAACTCCCTCTGCTTTCCCCACTGATTTGGAGGGCCAAGAAGATACCACACTGCCTAGGTCCAAGGTACCAACCACTTTAGTGGTAGTAAGGTAGCTCCATTCTTCAATGATGCAAAAGAGAGAGCATCAGCTGTAGGACCTATGGAGCTAAGTACGAATGAACTGATTAGCAATATTGAAGTTTGAGAAGACACTGTATTAACAACATGGCTGACCTGCGAATCTTCAGTCAGTTCTCCACTCCGCATCATGAAATTTGGAATACAAATTGACTCAGATTATCTGCAATGGGAATAACCTGTACACATCCCAGTCAAGCATGAATTTAACAGCAATGCTGAGTTTTCCCATTTGTAATACTCTAATACTGACAAGGCAACATCATTTCACTCTACCGACTACTATACTGCAGATAAATTTTGCCCCAGCTTGACATTCTACCAATTATTCAGTCTTCCAAAAACCTAACTTTGTGAATCTCTGGACTAAGAAACTTCGAAATCAGGAGGAGATTAACAACTTGTGACTGTATTTCCAGAAGTAATAATATTATCAGAAGTAAGAACATACAACTAACGTTAAAAAAATGTGTAGGAAAAACTTCAGTTAGACAGAAAACAGCCACTTAAATTTCTGGCTTACCTGGAAGTTGGGAATCTAAACAACAGCTTATAAACTCATTTATTTCCAGTCATTTTATTTCAACAGTTAGCAGTAGACTCATTTAGTGACAAAAGCAGCTATTTTCCCCCACAGCCTGACACAAAAAACATCAGTTACCTTTATAATATAATGCATGGAGTTTAATATAATGTTACTGAAGCAGAGGGCACCTGCAAATGAACCAGATGTTGTTAGAACATGATGATGACTGAGCAGTATACTTTTGCATGGTTCTCATTTAACTGTTAGCAGTTGGACAGAACATCTGTTGCTGGGAATTCATCAGCCATTCCTCATCAACACACTTTGTAACAAACTGGTGTAGGGGTGACTGTGAATGCTGATTGGTTTTCCATAGATTCCAGGGAAATCATAACAGGTACATGGGCTAGAAAGGAGGAAGAAAAATAATGTAGGGCTGTGAACAGAATAAAAAAAAAAAAAAAAAAAAAAAAAAAAAAAGTAAAACAAAACACAAGGAGTATTGGAGGCAGAAAAGGCACATGTAAAAACATAAACCAATTAAATATATTTTAGTGTCAGAAACTCTAAACTGTTATGAGAATACGTAAACTCATTGTATTATCTCCTTTTAGCAAATTAGAGCTCCACAAGCAGCAGTATAGAAACATCACATTATAGCAGACTTGGGATATTCATTTATTTCTACCTCTGCAAAACTTCTGTTACATCAGTCTGCGCTGGCAGCCTCGTAATTACTGTGTTAGCTAATAGGCCAGCATCACTTGCACCTCTGCAAAATATGGAAAACAAAGAAGAGATGATTCTCCTGCCGAGTATGGTCGTGTCCCTGAGCAACAAATTCCTTTATTTTCTACTCCATCATTAAAGAAGGCACGAGGATTGCCATGCTTGAGTCTACACCCACGTTTGACTGGAAGAGCAGCATTCTAAGCAATTTCAAGGATATGCTACAGGGACTTCGCTCACAAAACCCTCCCCACATGACTGATGACTGAAGAGTTCATTTCTAATCATTAATCATCTCTAGGTATTCATCAGTCTGGTTCAGTGCTCCCTCTCAGGGGAATTTAGACTTTCAATGTTGCAAGTAATTTCTTTGTTTAATAATTTATATTCTTGCATCAATACCTCCCCTCAAATTAATGGCACTGGCACTGCTTAGCATAAAGAGGTTTTTAAACCACAGCTAGCCCAGAACAGGAAGACTGAGTAGAGACCTCAAACCTGAAAATACTAAGCAACATCAAGTCAGTTCCTGCAGTGATTTGTTCAGTCCATGCAGTAGCATAGGAATAACATTGAAACTGCTTAAAAGAAAAATGCCTTAAAAAATCCAAACATTATTTAATAGGAAACATGAAATTCTGATAGTATAAGCTTATGGAGGGCTGTGCTCCATGCAATGTTACATTCCCTTGTTAGCAAAAGTATATTCCCACTTCCTCCTAACCCAAATTATTATTATTTTTTTAATTCCAGTTCATGTTGTTAGCTTTCAACTCCATGCACTGCCAATCTACAAATACATCAGCTAATTTTTTTGTAAATGTTATCCATGCCACATGGACTAGCCCTTCCACTAGGGCTAGTACTAGTAAAGTACTGCTTTTAGTGTTCTGTGCTGAGTCAATGGGCATCCTACTGATTTCCAAAGGGCTTGCAATAAAATTATGCAGACATTAGTTGAATATGTCAAACCTACCCCTTTCTGACGTATCAGTATTAACAGACCTAGAAGAAGCCGGCAACCCACCACAGAGTACTGCTACAAAGCCTCGGATCAGACAGGCATACAGCCCCAAATTTACCTCTAAATTATCTGCTATGAAAAATACCATCCTCCACCATCTTTGAAGTTTTCTTATATTTCCTTATGCTTATTTTTAACATTGTGTGCCAGAGGTCACAATGAGCTGCCAAATCCTCCAGGGTATCACCTATTTTACCATCCATAAGTGTTCAAAAATATTTCACTTAATTCTGTGTGCAGTCCCCCTTTACTCAGCTCTGGTGAGGCCGCACCTTGAGTACTGTGTTCAGTTTTGGGCCCCTCGCTACAAGAAGGACATCGAGGTGCTTGAGCGGGTGCAGAGAAGGGCGACGAAGCTGGTGAGGGGCCTGGAGAACAAGTCCTATGAGGAGCGGCTGAGGGAGCTGGGCTTGTTCAGCCTGGAGAAGAGGAGGCTCAGGGGCGACCTTATCACTCTCTATAGGTACCTCAAGGGAGGCTGTAGCGAGGTGGGGGTTGGCGGGTTCTCCCACGTGCCTGGTGACAGGACGAGGGGGAATGGGCTTAAGTTGAGCCAGGGGAGTTTTAGGTTAGATGTTAGGAAGAACTTCTTCACTGAAAGTGTTGTGAGGCATTGGAACAGGCTGCCCAGGGAAGTGGTGGAGTCACCATCCCTGGAAGTCTTCAAAAGACGTTTAGATGTAGAGCTTAGGGATATGGTTTAGTGGGGACTGCTAGCATTAGGTCAGTGGTTGGACTCGATGATCTTGAGGTCTCTTCCAACCTAGAAATTCTGTGATTCTGTGAGTCTGGTGTTCCCATCTTTCTTCTCATCAGAACTATGCACTAAAGCCTCACTGAAATCATCTGGAGGATTGGCCAAGGGGAAGGATCTCTTCCCTCAAGTGCTGGCTGTGCTTTGCCCAGGATGCCATTAGCCTTCTTTGAGACAAGGGCAAATTGTTGGCTCACATCCTTGGTGTTCTTTAGGCTGTTATAATTTAAGTTCAAGTCCAGGAAAATATTCAAAAATTGTTTTGCTAATTTATCTTTACAGTCCTTGGTATGGCTGTAGGCCTCCACAGGACGTCCATCAGCTCAGAGACAGCTGACTCTTTTCCTCAATATTTAGCTTTTGGCATCACACTTTGGCTAGTTGAGTTTCCACTGCATGTCCAGGACTTGCATCATTTCTAGGACAATCTGTTTTCTGAGAGTAAATTCTTCAGTTTTATTAGACTTGGTTGTCTGAGCTTGGCCGTTAAGATACGCTTTCACACCTAGCCATTTATTTGTGCTACAATGCTGAAGTAAGAAACTAAGCTATCCTCAGCTGTTCATGTAAGCTGGGACATCCTGACCTCTGGCCAAATGGCCCTCTGTTTAAGCTTTTTTATTATTACAGAATTTTGTAACTGTGCTTTTCAGCTTGCCTAGACATTTTGCAGTCATTGTTCAAACAACAGTGTTCAAAGGGAAATCATTTTTTTTCTTCTTTCTATAGTAACACAGATAAAACGATCTTTGTATTGTCTGAAAGCATATCCACTATTTCTTCCAGATTACAATAGGTGAGTCCTAACTCGTAACATATCTTTGTGGCAACACACTTTGTTTCTAGCACTGGGGTTATCTTCCTGACCAGAAAGAGAAGATAAATTGAAAATAAATAAGGCAGAATAAGAAATTGTGAAAAAGCTAGATGACGGTATGCATTTGATGCTGCTCCTGTATTGTAAGCATCTCAACCCTCTTGAACACAAGAGGGATGAAAATAGATGAAGGCAGTTTCCTGGTTTACAGCAAACACTTTTCCAGAAATCTTCTAATCCATTCTTCACACTTCTAAATCTGGATTGATTCTTTCTTCCAAGTTTGTTCCTTTCTCCACCTCAGTTTATCACCTACTGCAAATACCCTTCAAAAGGTTATTCTAACTACTGAATGTCATTACGTCTTCTTCTGTTTTGGGTGAAATATGTGCTTAACTGTCTTTTATAGCTATTTTACATGAAAGGCAATGATTTAGTAAAGTTTGCCTTAGCCTTTTAATCTTATGTACTTAATTGTTTACAGAGTAGACTCGTGTAGAAAAGTTAATAAATGCAGTTCTAAATTCTCTGCGTTGTCAATATTTTTTTTCACAGAATGATATTTCTTAAGCACAATATCATATTAAAAAATCCTTTCTTTTTCAAACTTACAGACAAATGCCAGCTGTTTCTACGAAGCATCAGAGAAAGATTTTACTTTCCAGCAAAATCCTGCACTGTTGAGCTCAGTATAGGTGTTTTATTTCATCCAAAACATCAAATGCAATTTAAGGGAACCAACGATAAAATTGGTGTATTACCAATCACACAGGATATCTGTCTGTTAGAATAGCTACCTCAGTCAACCATACTCAAGCACAATGATCCAACTGATTGATGCTAACAGCTTGTTCAAAAGAAAATGACAGCTACTTCATACTTTAGTTAATGTCTGCTAAAGCACAGAAGTCTCAGCTTCACAAGGGTGTGGTGCAGCAGAACCCGACTCCAGATATACTGAATTCATAATGTAATGGATACATCATCTGCGAGTGACTGACAACCTTATCTGGGGTGTCAGATTTTGATGAAGTTCAATGATGGTCAGTTTGACTGATTAAGCACAGCTTCACTTCTGCCTGCACTTCAGTTTTCCACAGGCATGAGTCTAGAAGCATTCCATTCTGTCAGACTAAAGACTATAGTCTACCGGCTGTGTCTCTTCCAGGATACCTCTTTACATGTCTGGTATGTAAAGTCTCTTAATTTTCCACATGGCAATCCAGAAAGGATATGTATCAACTGGAAAGTTCAGGGAACAGGGCTAGAAAAAAGACAAAAAGACAACCAACATTTAATAGAAGAAAGGAGAAAAAGGAAAAAAAAAAAAAAAAAGTGCTATTTTCTTTAGAGAGGAAAGACTAGGGTATATTCACTTTCCCACTTTTCAATATATTGACGTATAATGGCTTTTCAAATATGTAAGAGGTAGCTAGAGAAAGATAAAGATAATCTCCATGCATACTGTGAGTAAAACCAGTATCAGTGTGTTAAAATTGTAGCAACTGAGATTTCAATCTGCATCAGAAGTTAAAAGCTTTCTATCGATACAGACAATGAAACACAGGAGCAAGCTGCCAATCAAAGTTGGTGGAACCTCCATCTCAGAAGATTTCAAAGATCTGTTGGATCTTTTAGGAAAGAAATCCACTTCAGCTTTACCTATATCATTTTCTTCTGTGCTTCTTTCCAACCCTATTTTTTATGACCAAGTCTGCCCTTTAAGTTGGGTTCAAAGCCCTCTCTACTTCAGAAAGCACTTAAACATGCCTATGACTTCTGATGTACTTCCAACCGTAACATTTTCAGGAAATATAAAAATGTTTCAGGTGAAAATTCATTGTTTGATGTTTAAGTCATAGATTTTTCTATGGCTCCGCAATACAATTGCAGCATCTCCAATATATTCCATTTTTCTTCTCTTTAGACTTCTTCATTGATTGGGTAAAATAAGACGGCTATGGAGTCCCAGCTAATGACTCTCTTTTGCTACATAGATACCAAGTCTAGGAAGGGTTGTGTGGTAATTGGATTTTAGCAGTTAGGCCATAGGATTTTGATTATGTCCATGTTAATTCTCTAGTTTGCCATTTTTATTTTTTTTTCTGCACAAGATCCAAATATATCTGTACTCAAATTTTTATGAGGGACAATACTATTATAAAGTTAAATAATTGTTTATGTGTTTTTTTTTTGATATCAAAATTCCAAGCTGCCAAGATCCATCTGAATGAGTTCTGGGAAAACAGTAAGGCTGTAATAATATTATATTTTTCTAGTCACTTGGTGATTTCTTTCATTAACATAGCAATTTGATCTAGACCCTTAAATGATGACCATAAAGTACAATCAGCCACTAGTTCCCTCAATGTATGTCAAACTGTATTTTTGCTAACGAACGAGCAGAAGAACACTACATTACAGAAGAAAAAGTATTCTGTAGTGCCTTATACAGCTTAATCCAATGTTTCAGTCCACCTACAATTAAACAGTTGTGCTAATACTCATCTTGTCTCTTTGCCACTGGAAGCTACTTGCAGTTCTCTGTTCTTCATGCTACCCTGGCAGTAGAGAGGAAGATTACCTACTTAAGCACTATTTTTTTCAAACTCTGAGGCCACTGAAAATCGAAGAAGCTTAAAAGATCTGGGGTGATTGAAGATCTAAAGAAAAGAGCATTAGTATACATAATTTTTACACAAAATCATGAACTTAGAACAAATGCTTGAGCATCCTAAATAACAAACACAAGCAGATACCCATCTAAAAGTACAGAAAGTGAAATGCAAGCCTTTTAGGATTTATTGTAGATTCTGATTCTACTAAATGCACCAGTTAGTCAAGGATTGATTTTCCAGGGCAAGCAGCTCTACAGGGTATGTTTCCTGAATGATCAATATGTTATTGCTTATTCAGTAAGTGATGATGAAGCTTACCTTCCTGACAGAGCGTTATTGGCCTAACTGGAAACACGTCTTCCCTGTTCTCTCTGATATGAAGAAGGGCCATGAGCAGTGGACAGATGTGACAGAAATGCAATCCACAATGGCATTGCCATTATCACATTATCCCTAGTTGCTGGATCATTCATGTATGTCACTGGCACAAGCGACTGGAAAAAAATGCTTCAGATTAACCTATATGCTCTTTTCTAGTACCACACTTCTTCCATTTTCCTGGCACATTTCCCTGACTTTTAGCATAGTATTTATCAAGAACAATAGAAAGATAGAGCCCATCTCCCTGCCTAGTCATTCTCTCTACCCTCTCTCCCCAAAAGCTGCATAGATTTATGTCACCTGCCCTTAAAAGCCTTCAGAAATGATATTATGTCCTCTCTGTGAATAGTCTGTTCCTGTCCTTCATTCATGAGCTCAATAATTAGACTGCCTAGGAGCAGCCATACCAGGTCAGCTCAAGGGTCCTTGTGTGGTGGTTTTACCGTGCTGGGCAGCTAAACCCCACAACCGCTCTCTCACTCCCCCTCCTTTAGATGAGGAGGGGGAGAAGTAAAGCAAAGAACAACTCACGGGTTGAGATAAGGATAATTTAATTAAAGGGAAATAATTATAATAATTAAATAAAGACTACCATGAACTAAACAATTTAACTAAGGGGAAATAAAAAGGGAAAGGGGAAAAGGGAGGGGAAAAGGAAAAATAAAAAGAAGGGAGGAAAACAAACAAACAAAATAAATGAAGGCTATATGGAAGTGCAGAGGAAAGAAATTACTCTCTGCTTCCCACAAATGAGCGATGATTGACCACGTCCTTGAAGCAAGGCCTCAACGCACGCAGCCGGTGTTCGAGAGGAGGACCGACGTTTTCTCAACGAGAGCCCACCCCTCCCCTCTTCTTCCTGTTTCCACCTTTTATTGCTGAGTGTGACACCACATGGTATGGAATATCCCTTTGATGGGTTTAGGTCAGCTGCCCTAGTGATGTTTCTCTCCTCACTTTTTGCCCACCCCCTAGGAGGGTTAGAGAAAGGCCCAATGCTGTGCCACTGCTGCTCAGCAGTAGACACAACACAGGTGTGATAACACTGTTGTTCCAGCTACAAGTACAGAGTACGGCACCGTATGGGCTGCTGCCGGGAAAGTTAACATTCCAGCCAGACCCAGTACACCTTGTAGTCCAGGATTTTATCTCCAACAACGATAAACAAAAGAGTGGAATAAAAGAACAAACACACTGTAGTAATTCTTTGGACAATGTTCACTGGTTGTCATGAATTATAGCTTAGGAAGTCACTGAGGCAGTGTTGCACAATATTCTTCCTAACAACCAACCTAAAATTCACCTGCAAAGAGTAGACTCTATGCAGAATAAGGAAAGCCTATACCAAGGAATTATACAGCCTAAGAGTAAATTCAAGATTCAGTCTTGCAATATATATTACAGTGAATATCAGCTGAAATTCGTCAAAGGTATTCAGTTAAGTCTCAGATTTTATCTCCCACTTCACCTCTCCCCACCACTACCACTTTCTCCTATGGCTCTTAATAGACTTCAGTGTGCTCTGAATTGGACTCAGGAAAATATTCAAGTCCCATATTTAAGAAATTTGGCTGCCTAGATGCTGGATCCGGCTGGGAATGTTAACTTACTGTTAACTGTTAACTGTTAACTTACCCTGCAGCAGCTCATACAGTGCTGTGCTCTGCACTTGTAGCTAGAACAACAGTGTATGGGCTGCTGCAGGGAAAGTTAACATCCCAGCCGGACCCAGTACAACCTACCATACTAGAGTAAACCAACAGTAAATTAAAAATTTTTACAATAGGGGATTTCCTTCCCTTTTCCACTTGGAAAGTTTCTTTTCCTCTCTTTTGTTTTCCAAAAGGTAATCTAAATGTAGTTTGTTTCAGGATATTTTCACTTTCAGGTAGGCAAAAATGAATGTGTTAAAAAAATCTGGAAAATTATGATTTCAACAAAGAAAGTTGAACAAAAAAGTAACAATTGCAATTTTTTTCCTAATCTTTTGGAGTAAAAACATCTAGCCCCCCCCCCTTTTTTCAGGAGTTTTCGTTTTCTTGTCCAGCTTTTTCTCATACATTGCTTTCTGCTTCAAAAATATGGAAAGGAAAAAACAGTACTTGCTAATGTGAGATGATAAGCATTGTTAATCAAAGAAATACATACTAATAAAACAGGTGTTAAAGGAATGAAAAATCACGTCACATTTACTAGAAATATTGCTTGTGTGCCTTTTAAAAATCATTATTTAATTAACTTCAATCTAACATCCTAATTTTTAAGGATGCACCGCATCATACTCGTGATTTGCTTCTTTATTTTGATTTGTCTGATTAATTTCTGCCTCTTATAAAGATTAACCACTTTAGATGGCTATATTCTGCAGCAAACAAGAAGCTAGGCTGGATGACACAGCAGTTCAATACTTTCTCTAAATTCAGGATAAAGGCTTGTTCATGCTAAGAATAATTCTTAGATTTTGGAGTTTCTCTGCAATATATTCTGAAAGTATTAAAATGGTATCACATGGTTTTATTTGTTAATGAGTGAATAGATAGCCAAAGCAATAGAATAACGTGGAATGCCATCTATTTAGCACAACAGGCCTATTGTTATGTTGGCATATTATGTTGACGTGAAAAATGTTAAATACGATGGAAACAATATAGATATTTATTCATTTTCAAATGTAGCCTTGTGAAGTCTGCATGAGGACCTTTGAGTAGTGGCATAACTAAGATAGGCAGCTGCTTAAATTGCTGATTCACAAAGGCTGCCAAAAGACAACTTAAAAACAAAAACAAACTAACTAACAAAACCATGACTTCCCCACTTTACAAAATACGTAAGTGAATGAAATACCAGCCCAAATTTCAGAATGCTCTGGGCTGAGAGCTGGTATTCAAGCCAAGTTATGAGGTGGTTTCAGAAAAGTTGTTTTAACCTTCTTTGGATGTTCTCTCTTTCTTCCTCTCCCAGCATGGATCCTCTTGGATGGGTGCAGCTCATTAACTGGGATTTTAGGCTTTGAGGGAAAAAAAAAAAAAAAAAAAAAAAAAAAAAGAGAGAGAGAGAGAGAGAGAGAGAGAGAGAAAAGGGGAATAAATAAGGAAATTTTAGTTTTGTTGCTTATGAAAGTCCTGGTGAATATTTGAGAAAAGAATACTGGTAGATAACCTAAACACCTAAGACCCCTTTGTTTAGATGCAGCTGTGTAGCTCTGAACAACCAGCTTATGGAGTTTCTTTTTATCTCTCTTGCATTAATCAAAACCACAGAAAAACAGGAGGTGATTTTTTCACATAGGATACAAAAGAGTAGGACATACAAACAATATGCGGATATCATCATATGTCATACTGTTTCTAAAAAATAAACTGAAATTGTGAAAAGACCTTTGAATTACACAGGAACCTATGCACAATTAAAAACCTGAAACTCTCCACTGAAGTCCCTATCTGTAAAGGGTAAGTGCATAAATAGTATGTTTAACTAGAGCTATATAGAGCAGCTTTGGAATACAAACCTGCTTACCTTTCCTGTCCTGGAATACCCAAGGTCTTCATTAACTGTAAGGTGGTGCATCCAGAGGAAAAAACTTATTCTGGGGGTGGGTGCTCCAAAGTGGAAATAAAGGGCAAATGCCTTTGCAAAGCTTCAGTAATGGGAGGTTTCTTCAGAAAATAATATTAACTATAGGAATTTTAAAATGTTGTTTTAAGATACAGGAGTAAAGCAGTTGCACTTCAGTGAGCATTAGTAGAAATGATTTCTGGCTGCTTTTGAAGAAGTGCAAAGGGGTTAACTGCCTTTCTGCAAAGATCCATAATGATATGATGACAGAAGTATTGTTCTGAAGAGCAGATAAGGAAACAGGCATGCACAGTTTATGGAAGTGCTGTCAGCAAACCAGACAAGCACTGCAAGTTGTCCATGCACAAGGCATCTAAAACCCTGTAAAGTCACCATACACACCTTAGAGGAGGAAAAGACAGCCTGATGGCAGTGGCTTGCTCATTTCATGGCTACATTGAAGGATGAATTGGGATCTTCTTCCAAAGAAAGCTTCCAAGATCATGAAAGGTTTCTGATTCTTAAGAGCTATGTAAACAGAAAAATAAATACTCAAAGAACTTTTTACAGGCTTGTCAGTTTGCAGCAGATATGTGGCACTGGGATGACTAGGTGAGGGCTCCTAAGCTCCAGTGGCTATTGAGCTCTTTCAGTCAGCCTGGGTGCTTTGGGGTACAAGACTCCATTAAGTCTTACAGTGCTGTTTTCAGACATGGATCATGCCAGTCCCTGACCCCGCATGTGAAAGCAGCTCTGCACAAAATAGCCCTTACTAGCTGTGCAAGACCTACTGAGCACAGAGTAGCTGCACAGTGAATTGGTGACTTCCCGCGTGTGCAAGATTGATGCTGCAGGCTCCAGCTGCCCTGCAAGCCTCACTGACAGCACTGGCTGTCACCACTTTGTCGCTACAGAGACAGATTCACCAACATATGCACTAACGATGTGATGGCCACTCCTTTTGCCACATTGAGAGGAAAAAAGAGCAACATCAATAATGAATTAGGCTTACAACAACATCAACAAAACAAACAAACAAACAAAAATAAACAGGACAGCATCCTTGGCATTCCAGTAGCAGAAGGAACACACAGAATGCCAAGTATCAATAGTCAAGTCAAATAAATATCTCTTTCTTGGATTTAGCTAAGTTCATCATCAGTCCTGCTTCCCATACTTTTGTGAGCTCACCACTTTCATATGGTGCTGTATTTCTGCCATCTCTGTCTGACAGCATCAGTCAAATGTGCAGTAGAAACCCTTCTCACTTTGAAGTCTTTCCCTTACACCCTTTTTAAGCCTAACAAGAGATGGCCAGGCCTTAGGATGCCTGCTTCAAATTATCCAGTTTACACTAAATAAAGTGGCAGTAAAGTTCTGGACATGCCCTTCAGCAACAGACATTGCTGCAGAAAGGACTGTGCCAGGTTCAAACTATGAGTGAAAACAGACCTCAGATGTTCGATATCTTGTGAACAAAATCATCTTATGTTGTCTGCTACCAAGTCCATGTGTGTAGCTGAACACTAGAGATGCAGGAAGGCAAACCGTGGAACTTTGTTATGGCCACAGAAATGTAAGATTCAGAATGCTCTGTAAAAAAGCCAAGCATCTGTTACCATGGTGGGCTTAAGAAATTCATAAACTAAAAAATGAGACATTGAATAATGAATAAGACTACATTGAATAAGACAACTGAGGGAAAAATGGTACAGAATGAAGATGCTTCTTGAAATGGTCTAAGATTCAGTGACTCAACCCTTAATTTCTATTTAATTCTTGTATAAATTGTGTTGAATGGTGAAGAGAAATTACTTAAAAAGGCATAAAAAGTCCATTGTTTAGTGTAGTTCCCAAGGCATAAAAAGAAAAATATCAGAGGAAAGTAGAAATACAGAAAGCAGGTAACTCCAGAGTTTGGCACCAGGGAAACTGATATTTTTCCACTCTGTTTTGTCAGAAAAAAAAAGGTACTTTACTGTCTCCAAACTCTTATCAGCCAGTGCACGCCACCTCCCAGAGAAGAAAAACACTAAAACCCAAACTCATTCCACTGCAAACATTTTCTTGGCTCTTTCTACCCTTTCTGAAGAGAGGGAAGCACATCTTTGCAAAGTTCACAAAGGACTGACAGCGCTCCAAAGGACTGACAGCGCTCCTGCTAGTCAGTTCTGATGGCTCTTGTAACAAGCAGTGTAAATGCCCTGCAAGAAAGGGATGTTGGCAGAATGATAGACTATAACTGAAAATCTTTTTGAGCTTGCCCTGGCTTTCAGTTAGTGACAGCTTTAATCGTAATGGAGACTTTGTGACAAAATCCTCAAACTTAAACTACTCATAAGACATACACATGAGTCCTGGAGAGCAAAAGTGGTTAGTCCTGCTTTTAAAAAAGCTATCAAATCTGATCCTACTCTTATCTAAACAAACCATCCGAGGCAACCTTAATTGTGGGAGGGACAGCCCCATCCAGACTATGCTCTACAAGAAAACTTGTAAATCTCCTAATGTAGTGTTGTAATCCCACAAAAAATTCCCATCTCCTTAGTTTGTCAAGAGCTAACTGACTTCACTCCAAGTATGCAATTGTATATTTGAAGCAGTATTGCTGTTACTGATGAATTGCTCATTTGTTTCTTACTAGTTTCACTTCTTGGCTCTTATCCCAACTGCAATTCTCAGGCTCCAAACACTACACAGGGAAGTTTCATTGTACATGAAACAAATGCTTTCACCATTGTTATTTAAAAAAAATTAAGAAAATGAATACATGTGATGTATACAACAAAATTTAAAGCTGAATCTATACCGTAGCATCAGACTGCATTATATCAAGACTTCTTCATATAGTTTGCAGGCTTTGGCAGTTATCCTAAAATAAGTTTCAAAGAGGTGTAGCTTTACTTTCATTACAGTTAGTTTTGTCATTGACTTTAAAAAAAAGCAGGACTAAGTTTGTAAATATTATTCAAACAGGACGCAAGAGAGGTGTCTGACCATTCAACTGAATCATCTCCTATAAATGGCACCTGATCTAGAAACTAAACATCATCTGTCTGTTGTTCACTGTTCACTGTTATTCACTGTTATTTGAAATTGCAATTCAAAGGCTTCTTATCTGAATATCACTGTTCTGGAAATCATCATGAAAAGTACTCTGAAAGTGTGACATCAGAATACATGCTCAACAGTCAGCAGAAATTCACTATGGAAGGTGTACCAAGAAGTAGATTTGGGTTTATCAATTGGTTTATTTTGGTTTATTATTATATTGTTTTTTGTTTGTTTGTTTATTATTATATTGGTTTATCAATAGTTTATCAATTCATATGTGCCTATTTTGGGGTGTAATGTAAAGGACCAGACAAAGATGAAGGCACAAAATAAATAAATAAATAAATAAATAAATAAATAAGGTTGGTTTTATTGCAGCAATGCTACAATACTACTAACATTACTACCAGAAATGACCAAAGCAGTGTAATAAGACAGAGTATATTCAGGAATATCAAAAGGTCAGGTGGATAGAGTATGCAACTGCAAATTCCTGCAAGGAGAGAAAATAGGGAGCCTCACACGCATTAGGTTTTAGTCATATTTTTAACTAAAAAGAGGTCAGACACTATAGGAACAAGGATAGTGAATGAATATAAATAGAATTAAAAGTCAAATGTTATTTTTGTTTGATTTTTGTTTCCCTGAATCATTCAAAAATAATAAAACTGTTCAAAGCTCTTTTAAATATTCAGGTCACAGATTTTGGCCATAAAAGAAGCAAGTCCTCATCCTCCTGATGTAAAATTCTCTAAAAGTAACTTCTACCTGGAGTCACTGGAAAGCAATTGCCTCAGCCTAAGTAGATCTGCTCACCTCAAACAGAACAGGATCTCATTTATAAAACAGTCTGATCTGGGGGAGCTAGGTTATCTGAGTGAGGCAGTGGTGGAGACGGAGTAGCGTAGGCTGCATAAAAGAAAAGGATGCTATGTCACTGTACAGTGGACAATGTTCTGGTTTGGGATGTCTTCATCTTCTGCTCATTTCTCATCTTTCATGTACTGAGGAATCCATGGCTCACACAGCTCTACAGTATGTTAGAAACCCACCGCACACGTTAGAGAACAGGTCTAAGCAACAACACAATGCTCCTTGACCTGACTGCAGCACTCATCTCTAACCCCAGCACCGTTCACATCCCCTGCCCACGGGCCTGGAACACCACAAGGATTTCTTTATGGCAACATGGACACAAGACACTGCAGTCCTTTAAGAAAAGCACCCTCTAAATTATTTTGGGGTGTAATTCAAAGCAGCAAATCTGATTAGCCAACTTCTTGCTTGTTTAGGCTGCTCAACAGACCCTTTCAGCTCTGCCCATCTCATTTTCTGCCCCCTCCCTTGGTTGCAATGAATAATTCTGTTATTCAGTAAGAACTTCATAGGTACAATTTCTATGCTATTGCTATCATTGCAGAAGCAGTCTTTCTTTCCTAGCTTGATAACATTCATCTTTTGCTCTACTGTCCTGTATACATAGTTGTAAACGTATGAATAAGTGAGGGGGGAGGGGATGTGTGTGGGGTGTGAAAAGATCTGTTTCACTGTAACAATTTTCATTTGAAGACTGGGTTTATACACTTACGTGAATGAAATTGAAAATTGAATAAAATTGAGTGTGTTTTATTCTACAGAAGAATGAATACCCAAAATAACACAGGGAAACATTTTCTAGTTCACATAGAAAGTTGGAGCCAGACAGGATCTCCAGATACAAAACATTCACAAAACTGATTTGCCAAAAGTGGATGAACAACAGCAACAAAAAGATAAGGTATTTTGCTTCCTCTCCAGTTGAATACCGGTAATAACTAGCCCTTTCTGAAAGCCTTAGCACAGGCTTCTGTGGCAGTTGTTAGATAACATTCTCCCCAAACACAATCCCAGTGTGGCATACGAGAGGCAGGAATAAGATGTAAGAGCACACACACTGTAAAGGATACAGCTGATAGGGATGTAAAGGCAGAGACGTTTTCATGCGATCCCTGCAGTAGCACCAACATTGCTCACTGGAATATAAACAGATATCTTCTGTAATAATAATAAAAGTTCAAGATGTTTCTATTCTAAAAAAACAAATATGCAAGATGGAATTTCCTCATGTATAACATCTGGTAAAAATAACTGCTGAGCTCTTCTGTTGCCATGCAGCACTGAGCACATCAAAAAGGTCCAAGGGTACAGTCCTTACACAACCAGATCCTGAGGCACTAAGATCAGGACCTGAAATGGGCCAGGAACAGTGGTCAAACTGAGCCTCACAAACATTTCTTTTGGTAAAAGTACTGGCTGTCTAGGCACCACAGCACCAGCCTTACTAACAGCTCCATTCCTGAAATGATGAAGTACCCCAACAACCCGGGGAAGTACCAGATAAAGAAGTTTGCTAGAGTACTTCATCTCACAGAAAAAGATCTCTCCCAGCCCCAGCCAAAGCACTTAGCACCCTGAAGGATATTTCATAATATAAGCCTTGCATAGACAGCACCATTGCAAATTCAGTTTTTTAAGAATAACTTTGGTGTTGCAGCAAAGAGGAGTCTGACAAGTAATTTACAGCTCTTGCAGTGCTCTATAGCCTGTGTCCCTCTTAAGTAATAGCAATATAACATGTTCACTCTTTCCCATGTATCTGTCTACAGAAAGTGAAGAAGTCTATCATACAGCAGCTAGTAGAGGTCTATAAATTACCCAATATACATTCTAGGAGGTCTGGTTTTAACACTGCTGCAGCACAATGCTAACTTGAATAAAAACATTTTTTTTTATTATGAATCATGATGTTGCACAGCAGCAACGGCCAGTTTTATAATCTCAGCTGTCTGAAATTCCTTTTAGCTGCTGTTTTTATAGACAGTAGGAACTGTCAAGAGCTCTAACAGCAATTAACATTATTTTAGCTATTCAAGACCAAACAGTTCCAGATGGGAGACACAGCAGCTTTGGTTACCCATGCTGGACTCAAAACATCCTGCAGATACAGGGATGCAGCATCTTTCACCAGAGCATAGGACTGGCCATTAATATTCAAAGCAAAAACTCTAATAGTCATGTTCTCTCAAATTACCTAAACCAAAGGCAAATGATGACCTTGCCTTAGGACGTGAGTAATATTCTGTTTTCCTAAGACAAAAATAAAATTGCTGGGTTTTTCTTGCAGCAGAGAATGAACAGTAACTCCTGAAATCCTTCCCAGTCTCCACATGTGAAATAAAGTAGGTCAGGAAGCAGTCAATGGTAAAGCCTTTCAGAAAAGCTACCAGCGAATGAAATAGGTGGGAAGGAAACAAGTGGGCCTGTGATTTCTCATCCATGCAGCGTACCAAATGTGTGGGCTGCTGGTTAAGGTAGAACTGAGACAAGTTCAGTTCTTCAGAACCAGCTTCACAGATGCATCCCTTTGGAAGAACAGTCTCCAGATCAAAGCCTAGGGTAAGAAAACCAAAATAGCTGCTTGCTGATCCAAGACTGTACCCTGCTTCAGCCTCTTGCACTCTAAGTCAGTGTGTAAGAGAAAGGGTGCAAGTGTGAGAGACTCATGCAAGTGGCTTTCACTTTGTGCATGATACATCAAGCTACATCACCACAGCTTCCTTTTTGCTAACTAACTTAAGATGTTGGATGCTACCGGCTGACTTGAGCTGCAACCCACCATCTTTCTGCACCTTTCCATCTAGTAAACAGAGCAAGTGAAGAGCCTGTGTTGCTGCACTTCAGCTACAGACTTACAGTCCAACAGGATTCTGCTAAGGAGCATGCTGTCCTTCTATGAGGTCCAGTGATCCCAGTACTCTAATGTAATTTTCCATTTAAGCTGGTGTGACTGGATTTCAATCAGCCCAGAGAAACCTTGGTGACTCTAGACCCTGCTAAGCCAGGAGCTTTCTGAGAGTGATCAGACTTACCTGTAGGGAAATAGTTCTGCATCAAGGAGGAAACTCTCCCTTTGCTCCTCCACATCACATGGTGACTGAAGAAAAGAAAAAGATGGCACGACACTCACTGTACCCTGCACAATTCTACCTTACAAACCAGTTTGGGAGAAGCTCTAGTATCCTTTCTTGTCTTCCACTCCCCCATGCAAGTTTTTCTTTTGTATTTAAACTTCCTTTGAAGGCTTTAAAAAAAACAAAACAAAACAAACAAACAAACAAAAAACACTCAAAAAGGTGTTTAAAGAAACATTAAAACCCACAGTTCTTTTAGTTCAATACTCTAAAAGTGGACCAAAATTCAGTTAGATTTAGAAAGCTATTTGCTGCCCTTCTTTGCATGTAAGAATTCCAGAGAAACTCCACAAACACAGAGAGATTTCCTCTGGAAATAAACAAATGTCATTTAGTCACTAGGACTCCTTTTGTTTCGTGCATGTCTCTGCAATGTATAACCCTTCCCAGGCTGCCTACTCAAATTATCTGTTGGAGCAGCAAGGGTATTAAAACGTTGTCTTTTTGTATGTTCCCTAAGTCCTGCCAGCTGAGAAAAACCCACAGCAACCAGGCAAAACAAAAGCCAAATGCAAAGCACACATCTGGCAGCTCACAGGAAATCTCAGCTTCATGTGCTGCTATTCTTGGGTGCTCCTTAGACAATAATTCCCAAATTAAGTACCCACCAGTGTTAAAGCCAGCTCTACGAGCTCAGAAAAACAATAGGCTTGAGTGATGCTCTTTGTTCAGTGAATGCCATAACACTACTAACCTCGCATACCTGGGCTGTCTCACGTTCTGCGCTGATAAGCCCTGTGACCCGCGGCATGTCCCTGCTTAGCCTGGAGATGCCTGCAAATCACCTCCTTAAGGAAAAAAAATATATATATATTTTGAGCATTTTTTGAGCATTTGCTTATTTGCTTTCAATGTGTGTAGGACAGATTTCAACTTTCATTCTATTGATGATGAAAGGGTGGAAGAACAGAGGCTTTTTTAAACATTAATGTACAAGGGTGAATGGCTGGGCTGTGACAAGGAGCTGGTATCCTAGAAGGTTCCGTATGGAAAGCATGCTCTAAGCATCAGCAGGAGTGATGGAGGAGGAAAGAAGGAATAGGAAAGACTGAATGAAGAATGAATGGGGTTGAAAGAAAGAGGTTCTGACATTGAATGCATGTGATTTAATGTTTCAGTATAGCTGGTCACACCAGATGCTGTAAGGTATGAGAAGAACATAACTACAGCCTCTACAAACAAATACTGCTCTGGATTTAAATGCATTACGTAGGCACATCTTTGCACACATACAGCTTCACCAGGCCTGATTCCTCACGTTCCCAAGTTGTAAATGCTGTAGCTGCACTGATATAAAGAAAGTATCAATGTAACGCAGAACCAAACCTGCAACGTTCATTTTATAAATGTATTTCTTTTTGCTTGCTTTGAAAGCAAAGCAGTCCTGTCAGGCTACCATCTCAGGTCACAGAAGTTAAATAAACAGGAGGTGAACAGGTTCAGATCTGTGGACAGTCTGTGGTCGCCATCTGGTGGCTCAGCATGAAAAGTACAGGAAAATAAGGAAGTATTAATTATATCTTTCTTACCAGCGTTTTTAAAGATTGTGTTGTCACCATTTTCTCTTCCATCAGGGTTAGGAACATGAATAAGTTATTCCAAGACCCATTACTTACACATGCAACTTCTCAGGAACGTAGTTATTCTCTTTTACCTTTGGCTTCCATGGATCTTACCCTCATTTTCCCTCATGTAGCTTCTTCCCTGCAAACCAGCTCTAAAAAGACTTAAAAGTAGTTGCAAGAAAACAAACAAGATTCTCACACGGTCCCCATCATCTGCTAGGACACCAGCCCTACAGACATTGCAACCCCCATACCACCACATCACTATATCCTGTAGAGGCTTTGTACCAACCAACGGTGGTCATTGACTGTGAGATTCAGGGCGATAGGTGGCCAAGAGCATAAGAAGGACTGATGACCTGGGCATTGCGAGGAAGGCTAGTGTCCAAGGTTTGGTGCTAGCCAGGATGCAATCCCATGAAACCTTCTGTAGGAGGGCTTGCTCATTTTCATTTTCCTATCAAAAGCACTGCAAAATAAGGCTGTTTCATTTGTATTTTCAAAACATCAACACAAAGGCTTTCCATTCATTCTCCCCAGCTTCCCTATTTCTATGCTGTCTTTTCAAATAACTTTGGCTTGTTCCAGCAGAAGAACAAGTTGCTATTGGCAACCTTTCTTTTTATAACCCCCTGTGCAGCACAGTCTGAGGGAGTCACCCTGTGGGTTTGGAGCAGAGAACACAATTTCTCCAAGGACTAAATGAAATGCAATAGTAAGTCAGGCCATCTTTATTTAAGCTCTTCATGTGAGGACGGAATGATTACACCTTCTGGTAAAATACTAAGGTATAAACACTTTAATCCAGTACTTGTTCTACAGGGATGGATACAGTGCCATATTTCACAGGCACCCCTGTGAAACAGGCATAGCACCAGTCCCAGCAGTGTGCCCTGGTGGCCAAGAGGGCCAATGTGCATTAAAAGGAGCATGGTGTGCATTAAAAGGAGCATGGCCAACAGGTCAAGAGAGGTGATCCTCCCCCTCTACTCTGCCCTGGTCAGGCCTCACCTGGAATACTGTGTCCAGTTCTGAGCACAGTACAAAAAAGACAGGGATCTCCTGGAAAGAGCCCCATGGAGGGTCACAAAGGTGATACGGGGCCTGTAACATCTTCCCTATGAGGAAAGGCTGTCTTCAGCCTCAAGAAAAGAAGACTGAGAGAGAATCTTATCAATGTTTACAAACATCTTAAGTGTGGGAGACAGGGGGATTTGGCCAACCTCTTTTCAGTGTCTTGTGGGGACAGGACAAGGGGTAATGGCCACAAGATGGAGCACAGGAAGTTCCACACCAACATGCAAAAGGACTTCTTCACGGTGAGGGCGATGGAACACTGGAACAGTCTGCCAAGGCAGGTTGTGGAGTCTCCTTCTCTGGAGATATTCAAATCCCATCTGGATGCCTCCCTGGGCAACCTGCTCTAGGAAACCTGCTTTGGCAGGGGGGTTGGACCTGATGATCTCTTGAGGTCCCTTCCAACCCCTACAATTCTGTGATTCTGTGATCTGAGGCTGCAGATGCTTATATAACACTAACTAATAACACCATATATGAAATATCAGATACTTGTACAGAAAACTATTGTAAACTTATTCAGCTGACCATATTTACAGGTTTGGATGCAGAATGCAGCCAAACTTAGGATCTCCTTCTTAGCATCCAAGAAAGACCCTGAAGGTTTTCATCAATGGGCTTGTTTTAGTAGTCTTTCAGTAACAAAAACTAAAGTCTATATCAGTTTAACTATCAAATTGCTTAAAGGAAATAACCCAAGTTAAATGGCATTACACTAAATGCTTTCACAGAGCTAAATGCTGTGTTGCCAGTAGTATCTGCACACACATTCAACTGACCCCCCCACACCAATCGCTGTGCATCCTCGCACTTCATCCTTCCACAAAGGTGCAGGGAGCATTCTTGGCTTGCACCTCATACATAGTGAGATCTTTTCCAAGGATAACAATATTCAGCAAAGGAAATAAACACAAATAAACAATAGACATGAATGGGACCTGCCCTCTCACACCCACTATTCAAATGCAAAGACGAAATAACAGTAGACATGGCAGGTGTCCTCAGAGCCACCAATTTCATTGACCTCATATTTGATGGTTGAAAGGCAGATGGTGATTTTAACTGAACCACAGCAGTGCCAGACCTTCATTCAGTCAATTTAAATTAGTGCTTGTTTCAAGCTTTGCTCGAGTGATGCATTCTCAGCACAAAAATGTTCAGCAGAAGGTGGCCTTCCTTTTACTGAGGGGTAGGCCAGCTAACGTGACTGAATTCTTTAAGAGATTTTTTTTTTCTTCAGACAATATCAAAATCACTGATTGAACACACAGAAACAGATGTTAGCACTTCCTTTTCACATCGAGTCTCAGAGAACCAATGACTTCTATTTAGAGGTCAGGGCAGGAGAAAACATTTTTCCCCTTACACTGCAGGACTTTCACAAGAGTTATTTTAAAGAGTTGTTTATTTCTTGTCTTGCCTTTCTTCAACTTCTGTTTCTAATCTGAACTCTGGCCTTTCCTCCTATTTTTTCTGCAGCTGTATATCTTTTTATTGCCCTCTCAATTGCTTTTTTTTATCAGGAGGTTGTGTGTAGTTCAATTTGCCCTTCACATAGTGATCACTGAAAGTCCAGGAGTCTGATTTGCTTGTGTATCATTCCCATTTCATACCAGCACAGTTTCTTTTTGAAGTGACCAGAGAATAAGACCGTTGAGATTCAGGCCTACGCTACCAATTTGTATGCAGCACTGAACGTCAGTGAAGTATTTAGATGTCTGTTTGGAGGAGAAGCTTATTTGAGCCACTGGGATATTTTTCAAAGAAAGACATCACTTGAAATATGCAGAGAAAGGGAAAAAAAAAAAAAAAAACAACTCCCTACTTTTTGCTGACAGCAGAAATCATGATCGTGGAAGTGGAACTTTCCCTGATAGCATTTTTTTCTGCATGCACACAGTGTACAACTACCTCCATCAAAACAACTTGTTTTTGCAGTACCAGCACTTGCAAAGACCAAGTAGCTAGATCATCATCTCAAAGTCAAGTGTAGACTTAAGGAAAACTACAGGCTTTGGGTTGAGGGGAGTTACTGTAGTCTTGTGGTCAGGATACAGGGCTGGGAAACCAGAGACCTTCCTGTCTAATACAGCGACCTCAGGCAAGTCAGAAAAACACTGTACGTCAGATTCAGTGAAGGCTAAAAGAAGCACCCTGCTTCAAACTAACCAGGAGAAATGGTGTTATCTGCAGCCACATAGTCTATTTTTTTTTTTTTTCTGAACAACGAGGTCCTAAAAGGAAACAAAATAAGGTAATATCTCCAATCACAGAATAATCCAGAATAGGACAAAAATTGAAACAGACATTGCAAACTTCTGGAGCAAATATTACGTCTTATGTCTGACCACAAAAGATACCACTGGGAATTATTAGCCTCTTATTTCTGAGATGAAATTCAGAACAGGAAACTATTAAAAAAATAAGCTTCATACTTTGCATTACGATGTAATCACACAACAAACAAAAATGTCCAGAACAGTGGTGCCTATTTTTAACTTGTTTTTAAAATTTAAAGCCACCGTGTCTTGTTCATCAACAGAACTGAAATGGTTCCCTGCCTCTGACTACATACACCAAATCTCTTCCAGCTGCAACAGAAGATCAGAAAGAATAAACAGCTAGGAACAGACAAAATTGCCAAAGCACATATAACAGTGATAATCACAGCAACATGACTACTTGTAAAATTCAAAGAATACGTATTGGGTAGCTATGACTCACCATCAGTAGAGAGGGCTATTTAAAAGGCAGTACAATACAAGTCTGTGTAGATAAGCACATTTAAATAAATAAATAAATAAATAATCTTATCCTTCACTCCTGTAACATGTAAAAACTAGAATACCAACAGCCTTTGGAGCACTCCCGTGCAGCTATAAGGAAATCTCATCCTGAAACAGTTGTAACATAACTAAGTTGCTGTTTATTGATTTCTCAGTCCAGAAAAGAACATATTTTGGTACCAGCTATGCTCTAAAAACAGAGGATTTCCATGTGTACATCTTTAGCCCTCCTCCATTCTCTGTTTTCCACATCAGCATCCCATTCTGTGCCAGTGAGGCTAGAAGAATCACCTGAAGAACCTGTGCTTGCTGCACATGAAAGATCAATGTCCTGGGAAGTCAAAGAGCTGAAAATATCCACAGAATAAACTGCTTCTCTGTAAGAACTCATTCTCAATCCATAGCAAGATTCAAGGCACTTCAGCCTTCGTAAGTGAATTCTGAATTAATTACAAGCCATTTGTGCTATCATGGTGACATCAACACAAGCAAGTTTGAGCTGATTTAACATCTTGCTGCCACATAAGAGGCAGATATCCCCCACATCACCTTGTGCCAGGGCTGCAGCTTGTCCAGCTCCTTCATGGGTCAATCCAATGGCATGTCAAGGGAGGGGATTGTCCCCCTCCTTCTGCTCTCGTGAAACCCTGACTGGAGCCCTGCATTCAGCTCTGGGGCCCCCAGCACAAGAAGGATATGGAAGTATTAGAAAGAGTCCAGAGGAGAACCATGAGCATGATCAAAGAGCTGGAGCACCTCTCCTGCGAAGACCGGCTGAGGGTGTTGGGGTTGTTCAGCCTGGAGAAGAGAAGACTCCGGGGAGACCTTACAGCAGCCTGCCAGTACCTAAAGGGGGCTACAGGACAGCTGGGGAGGGACTCTTTGTCAGGGCGTGCAGTGATAGGACAAGGGGTAATGGTTTTAAACTAAAAGAGGGGAGAGTGAGGTTAGATATTTGGAAGAAACTACTCATAGGGTAAGGCCCTGGCACAGGCTGCCCAGAGAAGCTGTGGCTGCCCCATCCCTGGAGGTGTTCAAGGCCAGGCTGGATGGGGCTTTGAGCAACCTGGTCTGGTGGGAGGTGTCTCTGCCCATGGCAGGGGGTTGGAACTGGATGGGCTTTAAGGTCCCTTCCAGCCCAAACCATTCTGTGATTATAATGCAGCAGCAAACTGAATACTGATGAAACCTAATGAAATATGCAGCCCATTGAGCACCACAAGTAGGAGAGAAGTGACTTGTGAAGCCAAGAGCAGAAGTAAACAGCAAAAGCTCCTTTGTTTGGTATGCCAAGCTATTAAAGAAGTTCAGCATCTTTCATAACTTTATCCTTCTGCACCTTGCAACACTGTGTCTGGTATAAACTGTTACCATATTAAGAAAGCTTAAGTTTTGTCTCAGATAGGTGTATGTGGCACCTTGCAGAACGGGACATTTCAGAAGCCCTGTAGTGAAGATCAAAAGCAGCATGTAAAAGCAGCATGTAAAAGTTTTCATCCATACAAATCCTGTTGCATATACAACCAGAAAAGTATATAGAAGGAAAGAAAACACAAGTTTTAAACCTAGGTATTATTTCTGTGCCTTGTATCAGTAAAAAGTAAGAAGCTGGTATTTTGAATAGTTTAAAAAGCTAGAATAAATTGTAAGAAAAGTTTTCTAAGTGAAATAGAAAACAAATTTCAAGGTTTCATTTTCTTCTCTTCTATTGACACTTTACAACAATACACCTCATTTAGTTCACTCATGAAACATTTAATAATAAGTTCTATCAGAAACACTTCAGATTTAATTAGTGAGTGGTTCTATAGCATAATAGAGACTTGGAACTCATGAATTTCTTCACTTTTTCAAAATAAATTAAACCTACGGAGCCCTCAGGAGCTAGGCAAGTCTTTTCATTTCACTGCCTGTATGGCAAATACATAACAGTGAAACACAGATATTTAATATTTACAAAGCAGACAGCATAATAATCCACAAGCAACTCTCCCTTAAAATTACAGAAAAAAAAAAAAAAAAGTTGAAAAGAAACCCATGAGGTCAATTTGGACCAAACGCCTGCTGAAAGCTGGACTAACTTCATGGTTATATCAGGTCACAAGGGCTTTGTACAGACATTGTGAAAAGTTCCAAGAAATTTTGAGCTCCATCTTTTGCTAGCCTGTTCCTATGCTTATGCAGTCCCATGTTGAAGGGGCTGCAACTATAAGACTTCTTCCAGTTATTTAAAAAAAGGCTTCCTTATTTTTCTTGTCTTGAGCGAGCAGTCAGTTGCAGACAGACAGCATGAGGTCCCTCTTGCTGGCTTCCCTTCTAATCCTGACACATAAACCTGTCATCAGCTCCACAGCAGACCTGTGTACTTGAGCATCTGCTTTAAATCCTCTCTCTCACAGTTGAAACTGCAACAAAGACTAGCAACCGTTATCTCTAAATAACTCACCTTTATTTGATAAGCTACAAAAGTTGTCCTCAGACACTAGAGCAACTTGTACCTCCACTCAAAACAGACTGTTCCTCCAGTGGGTCATAAGGGGAGTAACTGTTGTCTCCTTAGCCTTATGCTATAACTAAAACAGTTTGGAACTTCCTGTCTTAATCACCGACCAGACTAGCTTTGTGACTCAGAGGAATGAAAGGCTACTGCAAAAACTGCCACTGAGAGGCCTTCTTCCCACCCAACCCCAACTCAAAAACCTGAGTCAATTCCCAGAATGCTCACTCCATCTAGTAGGGACATCAAGAACCCTGCCCACAAGTATGCAAAAGCTTTATTTGTTGTAAATTAATGTGACTACGTTTGCACATGCTGAAGGACTAACAGAGAATAAGGTAGTAAG
Source organism: Aythya ferina (assembly GCF_964211825.1). NCBI lineage: Eukaryota > Metazoa > Chordata > Aves > Anseriformes > Anatidae > Aythya > Aythya ferina. The sequence goes on from NC_140296.1 coordinate 9,574,270, forward strand.
CCTGCAGGTATATCAAAAGGAAGTATCACAGAAGTTGATCTATCTGTATCTGAACAGCACCTTAACATACAACCAGGTTTCTCATCACACAGCAAGTACAGTTCCTACATAAAATAGTCACATGAAACTCATTTCAGTTGGACCTAAGGAAAGCCGTGTCATGCTAAATGGCATGTAAAAGGACAATCTTACTCAAAACATCATCTGATATGCACCTCAAATAAGAGTTTGTTTCCTCAGTTGAATGAATCAGAAAAAAAAAATAAAAAAAAAATCATACTTCCACAGATTCCTCACAGTTCAGAGAGAAGGAAAAACAACAACAAACAAACAAACAAACAACCTCTTAGTATCTTTAGTAAAAAAAAAATTCCACTAAAACATGGAGAAAGGAGAGGGATTAACTTTTCCTACTTTTTGGTTTATTTACTATTTTTGTTTTAGTGAAATGTTTTGCCTGCAAAGTAAGCTATATCATTCTGTATAGGAACAATAAGAAGAAGAAGAAGAAGAAGAAGAAGAAGAAGAAGAAGAAGAAGAAGAAGAAGAAGCAGAAGAAGAAGAAGAAGCAGAAGAAGAAGAAGAAGCAGAAGCAGAAGCAGAAGCAGAAGCAGAAGCAGAAGCAGAAGAAGAAGAAGAAGAAGAAGAAGAAGAAGAAGAAGAAGAAGAAGAAGAAGAAGAAGAAGAAAAGAGCTCTTCCACTGCTTTTTGGCTGCTGCTGTTGTGTATTTAAGAATCTTAATGTCTTGTCCAAGCTGAGACACACCGAAGGCTATGCATAAAATGGCTGAAAGCAGTAATTCAGACCTTCTAATTGCAGTGAACTTCTCAACTAGTTGAACAATGCTGAACAGCACCAAACTTTTCACAAAATCTCAGTTTCCTCTGTGTTACTTTTTGCTTGAATAAATGCAGACAGAACCCACTGACGTTAAATCCCTCTGGAGTATTAATCTAAAGATAAAACTTTTTTGTGTGTGTGTGTGTGTGTGTGCTCAGTACCTAGTCCCACGGTGCTTCATTAACTCCATTTCCAACTCCTTCAACCAGAAATTAGCTGATCAAGGATTCTAAGTTCCTAGGCCAAAAGGTGCACTGGCCATATAGCCTTTTCAGGAACACCAGAAAATGTGTCCATTCTTTAGCCCACTTCACTTAAACAGAGCATTGATTTCAGCTTACATTAATGAGTAGAGGCAGAGCAGTGAACATGGGCACATTATGCTGCTCCAGGTACAGAACGGTGAGGTATGCTGCTGCACAGGGATACCAACTTCCACTATGGTCTTTTACAATCTCACATTCCTTATAAATTGTAGGGGAGAGCTAAGGCATTGCAGACTGGTATCTGCAACAGCCTGAATGCTGAAGGTAACTTGGCAGACATCTGGGTTTGACATGACAGTGTGGCAGAGCACTCTGCTTAGACTGTTAGCTGGATCATTAAAAGCAGGGCTATCACACAGTGAGGCCAGACTGTGTAGGATGGTACACAGCAGAAGACAGGACTACTACCAAAAATGCCGCTGTTGTTGTTTTAATATCCGTCTTTGGTCAGATATTTTGAGGTTCTTTTTTTTTTGTCTTAAAAAATTTCAAATCATGCTACTGCCATGTCACTGGTGTATTGCACTTTGCTAATAAGGAAGCACCAACACTTCTTCAGGGCTCATCTAGTGGTCTTGTACTATGACTTTCTAGTGTGATGAGCTCTGCAGTTGAAGTCAGTCAAAGTCCAATGCCTGGAATTCATCCTAGGTTTAGGTTTTGTCTGTATCAGCAAGACGTGCGGTGCAATAGGAGTAGACTTGTCAATTAACTATGTGTTTACTACATATAGACTTGGATTTCACTGTTGAGTTTTACAGCTGGAAATGTGTCTTAAGCATGCATTGCTTCCTCAGCTGGCATTGGAGCAAGGGTTCTGAGCACGAAAATCTGTAAAGAGCCCGGGAGGTCATCCCTACATGACAAATTCCTCTCTGCTCATCGACGTAAAGGTATCGCTTCCTCTCAAACATGAGATCAAATTGAAATGGAGAACCAAACCAAAATGAATGGAGAGATTTTTCCAAAACCATGCAGTTGAGATTTTAAGACGTGGAAAAAGACTCAAGCAAAGTTAAGCATGTAGGAAGCCAGAGGCCAGTCTCCAAGCCAGGAGCTGGCAGTCCCAGGTGAAACACACACTCAATTAGGGGTTGAACCTCAGTAAAATGGAAATCCAGAGTGCTGAGACATCAGTCAGTCAGTCTTCCTCCTGGTAAATGAATTCACAGGTGCGTCTGTGTTTCGGAATAGAGCATTTCAGAGTCTTGGGAATTGGGGTACACTCCTCAAGAAAATAAATGTGTTAAAGTAATGGTTTTTACTTTTTCCCACCTTGTTTGGTCTTCACTCTTCCACGTATCCTGTAGGGGATGGCACAGCCCTGTGTGGAACAGCCACAGTGAACCAGGTGTGGAAATCATTGCTTCACTTCCTGATGGCATTTGAAACGTGGGGTGCCAGGATATCTAGGAGAGTGGATAGAAGGGGAAAGCAGGGGAGAACTGGCCACGTCCAGGCGGACAGCGAGACCTCGGGACAGGCTCTCGGCGGGCTGAGGTCCCGATCTCGGAGTGAAAGCCCCTCACGGGTGGCACAAGGCCCTGTGTGAGGCACCGGGGCAGACATTAGCAGCGGGGACCCGCCGGAGGCGGCCGGGTCCCGCCCGCCTCAAGGCGCCGTGGGGCGGGCCAGCGGCGGGACTTCGGCCGGCGGGGCGGGCGCTGCGGGGCGAGGCGGGGAGCGGCTCTGGAGCGATGTGGACGGCTCTTGGCACCCTCTCGGAGCCCCCCGGGCCCAGGGCAGCCAGCGGCCGCTTCTGGGCTGCCACCCTGGGAGCAGCGGTGGGGCTCTTCCTCCTCGGGTTCCTCATCGGTACAGTGCGGACTCACCCGCCGCGGGTCGGGAGGCTCTCCCGGCCGGCCCTGGGAGCTTCCAGCCGGGGGAGGCGGCTCGGTGCCGGGCTGAGGAGCGGTCGGGTAGGGGGGAAGGTTTGGGAGGGCTTCCAGAGCCCGGGGGCTCCGTGCCCGAGGTGAATCTGTGGCCGGCCGAGCCACCATCTGCCCAGCAGCAGCGGCTGTCTTCCGTCCAGAGTGCCTTTTTGGCTAGTTATTGTATAATTTCATTTTAAATGTGGTAGTTAGGCAAGAGAAACGGCTTTTGTAGTGTGCTTGGAGTTGGTGGAAGGGCCCTGACTGAGTGGCGCCAGCCTGTTGCCCTCTCTGCTCCCTGCCGTGTCCCCGATGTGCCACCTGTGTAACGGCTGCTGCGTTTGCACTGAACACGTACAGGCCCCGGCTTACAAAGAGGTGTCAAAAACTCTCCCTAGACAGGTGTTTCTCTCATCACTTAAGTCTGATAACACCGCTACAGTAAGGGAATGATTCCAGAAAAAGAGCCAGAGAGTGAAAAAATAGTTACAGGACATCTGTTCCTCACAAAGGGGCTCTGTTTCTGTACGTTTTCATAAAGCTGCTGCCTTTCTGAGGTGACTGGCAGCATGATGTGCTGGTGCTCAAGGAAGATAGATTGGACTCCTCAGCATCTACAGTAAAATGACTGATGAATAGATGCAATACAGTATTTTATTCCCCTCAATATGTGCCCAGGTAATAAGTTGTCTCACTGTGGTGTGGGACTACCACTGACATTACCAGGTTGTGGCTGCTTGACTGTGCTATGATAAAAAACAGCTGTAAAATATGCAGCGAAATACTTGTGGTGATACTGAAGAAAAATTATGTGTGTCATGGGGATATTGTTCTGGTGTTTTTACTGTTGTATTTTGCTGTGTTGTGTAGGCTGGTTTGCAAAACCTGTAGAAGAGAAGACATCTTCGAGTCCTCATGGAGAGGTGAAGGCGGCATTTATGGCTGAAATGAAGGCTGAAAACATCAAGCAGTTTCTTTTGTAAGCAGTGTGTAGGCTTAGCAGTCAAAAGAAAAAAAAAAAAAACAACAAGCAGGAACCAGCCCACGAATATTACCAGACAGAGCATGGTGTATGGGTTTTTGGCCATAGGTTTTATCATGTTTTCCAGTGAGATGAGTGCAGTCCATCTCAGCTCCTTCCAGTCTTACTTGTGTTGAGAACACTTGAGTTGTTGTCAGTAATCTCAGTGCTTAAAGTAATTAAAAATGGCCAAGTTCTTGCTTAGCCTTCGGTGAATGCTTGTACAATGATGTAGAGGTTGACTTCTCTTATGTGTGGCCTGTTTCAGCCTACAGCAGTGTTTACCTTACATTGTTTTTTATGTAAAAATTGTTTATTTAGGATTAGGCTGTATGACTAAACTTAAGTTGGGAGAGATTCAATGGAAGATAGTGGGCCACATCAACTTAGAAGAAAATCATACTAGCATTTGAGCTTGCAGTTCTTCCTACAGATTAGAACTTCATACCTTATTGTTATTCTTCCTTCTGACTTTCTGACCAAATTTATTAGATAATCTACATGGTCAGAATGATGACTGATAATTATTCACTTTCATGAAGAAAGATAGATTTCAATGCTTTCACCCTCTGCACGGTGAATAGCTAGAACAGTCATCGTAGATAGAGGTTAGTCATCTAAGAAGTATATTAAGCTGTTGATAATAAAACAAACACCTTTTAAGATGTAGGGTCTTTTTAAGACCATGTTTTTCCCCAATAATTTATTAATCTCATGTATCATCTAGTAATAAAATTAGGTGATTTTAACGGTACTCTGTTTCTTTTATTACATCTTAAAAGCAAAGCTGCTCATTTGTTGAAATGAATGGTTTTAGGTGTAGACAATAGAACTGGGTGTGCTGTTTATTCTGAACCTGATTAAATAGCAGGAAGTTCTATCTTGCTGCAAAACCAAATTACTAGAAAAAAACATTTTCAGTTTATACGTTGTGGCAATCCCACACATTTCAAGTGCACTTGCCACAAACTTTTGCAAATAAGTTAGCTGGAAAGTACATTCTCTTTACTACATAATAGACACGTACTGGACTATGTAAACATTGAAAACCAAATGCTTAAGATTTTTTTTCAGTTGTCAACCTGTGTTTTGGCTCCTACAAGGCCAACTGTTGCTAAAGAACCCTGTAAAAGGAACTTTCTGCCCTCAAAGCTCCCTGTCTCTATGCTAACAGTGAACATTGTATTGCATTTGCTGACATGAGGCCAATTCTGTGGTGAAATACAGCAGATCCTTTGTCACTACTCAGAACTACTCATGCAGGCAGTCAACAGCTTAGAACAGGAAATGAAGAAAAACACAATAGTCAGTTAAATGGGAATATAATACAGGAGAATGTTATTGCGTAACTCAAATTGTAATAAAAACCTGAGACTAAAATATTCTAAATCTTAAAGAAAACAGCCATTGGCTCTAAACATAACCATGGTGTTGGTTCAGTATGTTATCCAGAAAATGGTGCCTTCACTGTACCAGGGACTTCTCTAGTATAGTGTTGATAAAAGCTGTTGACATTATCAGAGGAATATGGCAGCATTTGGCACAAAAAGCAGAAGTGTATACTTCTTTTGAAGTAAGTGCTTTGTTTGCTGCTTTTAGTAACACTCACTGGAACTCAAGAAGGAAAATTTTTCCCAACCTTATACCTCTTTCTTATCCAAGAACCCGTTTCTTTCATTAACACCAGCTGGTGTGACGTGTGCTTCTGTGGCATGTTGGTGGCATGGTCATATGACTAGATGAGGACATGATTACAAACCTCATTCATCTGGGAGTTCTTTGGCTCAGTTCACCACTAGGCCTGCTCAGTGGTCTGAGCAAATTTTCTCTTTTTCATGCAGTGGGTTGCTCACTACTCATGGTATCTTTCACTGTTATTGAGTCTGTATGTCTCTGAAGTCACAAGGTTCTTAGTTTTTCTGTTCCTTGTTTGTAAGCCACTGTGAACTCTTACTTGCCAACAAGACATGCTCAGAGTGAACTTTCAGATAAATCAGTATTTATGCCAAAATTAATTAAAATAGTGGCATCCAAGGAGAATATCCAGCTAATTAAATGCAGGGATCAGAGTAATTATGCACATTTCTCAATTGGATACCTGGAGGTAATTATACTTGATTCTTTTATCGCTTCACAAGGAAGCTCAGTCTCCTTATGCACAGAAGTGTTTGGCCCAAGGTTGCCCGGAAGACAAGGAATAAACCAAGGACAAGACCCCACAGGTGATGTCATTATGCCTTTCTTGCTAAGCCACACTGCTAGCAAGATGTAAACACCTGCGACAAACTGAAATCCTTTTCCTCAAGTTAAGTGTAAGATAAGCAAATACCTAAATTCAGAAGAGTCTGGGTCCTAATTTAGTTTCAGTATGGTCTTACATGGGAGTTTCTTTCCAGCTAGGCTAAGAAGGGTTTTGATTACGAGCTGCAATTCCCGATCCTGACCAATTGCTTCTTTTTCTCTAGCAATTTTACACAGCTTCCACACCTCGCAGGAACAAAGGCGAATCTGCATCTGGCACAGCAAGTCCAAGCTGAGTGGAAGGCGTTTGGTTTGGATTCTGTTCAGTTGGTTCATTACGATGTCTTGCTCTCTTACCCTGATGAAACTAGGCCAAACTACATCTCAATAATTGATGAGTATGGAAATGAGGTACAGAAAACATCTGTTTTTGCAACCAGGGAAAAAACACCTTCATATACCTGGGAAGACTGGGAGGGAAAGCCATCCTCTGCTCTGTTCATGATGTTGCATCTGATCCAAAGCTCATGGAAATCAGTGGTTACTGTTTATTTATTTTTTTCCCTAAATTTGTATCTTCGTTTCTTCAGCTGTATGCTAAGAATACTAATAATTATCCTACTTCATGCAGCATACTGACATACATGGATGAAAGGAGAATTATTTATTAGAATTACTTTATGTAATTCAATTGTTTTAAAATTGTTCTTTTATTAAGAAAGAGGAAATCAATCATTGTCAGCATTGTTATTTGTATTGATTCATTATACAGTATTGACGATTGTGCTAAATTCACTTTCTTGAAGATCATAGAGTTTATGCCTTGAGACTGACAAATAAAATCAGTTCATGACAGAGCAACTCTAGTGTTCATAGAAGCTCTGGGGATGAACAGAATGCACGATTTTTTTTACTATTATGATCTAACCTTCTGTTACGTGCTATACTGAGACCACTTTAGCGTAACCTGTGTTCATTTAAATGAGATTATCTGCAAAGAGTGGAGATGGGATTTGTGAGATCACACGTTGAACCTGCATATGGAAAGTGATGCCCAGTGCTTGTTAAAGTTTTGGTCACACCTCATTTTGAGTTATGAAACTAGAGTCCTTTAAACTGTAAATGTCTGTGAAATGTGCCTATGTAGACAGTACTTCTTTTTCATGTTGCTTGTTTTACGTTTTTGTTTCTTCTTTCCCAATAGATTTTCAACACGTCATTATCAGAGCCTCCTCCTCCAGGGTATGAGGCTGTTAGAGATGTGGTGCCACCCTACAGTGCATTTTCAGCCCAAGGAATGCCTGAGGTAAAATAAAATAGTAAAAGAAACAGAGATAACAGAAATAGGAAATGGAAATAGACAAAGATGGGATACTGTAACATAGTGTAGCATAGCATTGAATGGAGTAGAGTAATGTGAAATTCCTGGATCTTAGGTTTGTTCAGAACCTGACATACCAACATTGAGAAAGATGAGCTAGCTCTGTTGTCTATGATTTTTTTTTTCTCTAGATGGAGTTAAAATTGGACTGTTCTGCCTCAGCCTGAAAAATGTGGAAAGAAATCTTTAAAGTTGTCAGCTGCTTTAAGCTTTTCCTGATTATTCTGTGAATACACACCATTCTTTTCCATTTTGGTGAACAAATAGGACTCTTATATTTATGTAGCCAAATTAAAAAACTGATTTTCAAAATTCTGCTTTCCAAAGGCTCACACACAGGTATAACTGTGCAAGTTTATGGTGAGCTTGAAAATGGCCTTTGCTAGCACTTCTAGCTGGTGGAAATAGGTGTTACTGTGATCAAAGTTTAACATTAATCCCTTCTATCTTGTACGGATGGTACCAGTTGACGATCTTTCTTTTACATAGCTGGCCTGTGTAACAGGATTTTCTATCCTATGAACATTAGTGGATTCAATTAGTAATTTATAAGAATAGAAATTATTTTTTGTTTGCAGTATCTTTCCTGCCTATACACAGGATAATGTAGGTTGGCAGGGCCCTTTGGAGATTATCTGGTCCAAGCTCTGCTATGAAGTGTGGATGTGACTTTGAAACCTGATAACAATGCCTTTAGTCATCATATAGCCCAGTATTAAATTCTTATACTTTCTGAAGTTTGTTAATAAGCTGTGCAAGTCCAAAAGACAAAAGATAACCTGTATTCATTTGCCTCAGATACTCAAAGGAAGCTGGAGAACCAGGCAGGTAGCCTCTCCCCTTAGGATATGAAAGCTTTGAGCATTTCAAGAATTGCTGTGGGGATTTTGGAATGTAATGTAAGGTAAAATTACTGGATTCTGACTTTGTGTCTTAGTATAATATCCCCAAAGAAAGACAGAATAACTTCACTGCTTTATTTGGTTTCTTCAGAGCTATGGTAATGGATGTGATATGAGAAATAATAAAAACAAGTTTAAAAAGCTGCAGCTTCCTTCTTCAGAAAATGATTTTATTTTAATTAAATGTGAGAACATTGTTTCTGAATGAAACAATACCTAAAAGACAGATTATCTTTTCAAAATACATTGCTTATGTTTCCCTTAATGCGTAGTACTTTGACAAAAGCTCCAGGTACCTAGCTAGTGCAGTTAGCAATAATGTTCTTTGGTGAGCACTTGTCTGCATCTATACTGCAAATAGCATAGGAGGGAGCGTGTATGTAGCTCAGCAGTGGGAATGCTCCATGGGTTATGGGCTCTTCTGAGTTTTCCCATATCCGTTTCTGTACTTCATGTTAAAAGCCATTCTATTAAACAGATCTAAGCTGTGGAGAGAGAGGTTTGCAACTTGCCAAGTGCATTCATCAGTCTCTTGCTTTCTTTGTGCTCACAAATCTTGCAAACAATTTCTGCATAAAGGTCCAAATTCAATGAAGGGAGAAGGCTATACAGTACCTGCATGCCAGGGTAACTGCAGTCTTACAAGCAGGACACCCCCCTGGAAAGTGGGAGAAATGGATCAAAGTTCTTCACACTGAGAGAGACCAGGAGCTCAGCTCTCATGTTTTCTGAGTGAGTGCTCTAATCAGGGAGTTGTGGAAATACCATTGGGCACCATTACAGTTTCCTGCAGTTGCTCTTTAAAAATAAGTGGTAGTGACTGTGTTTTGAAAGTTAAATACTGCCACAGTAGGATAGTAGCTACTTGCCAGTTAGAGTTAGACCCTGCAGAGATGTAGAAATAGCTGCTACTTTCTGGTTCTCGTTAAATGGTAGATGGAATATATCCTGGTCTCCGATACGAATTGTCATAATGCATTTTTGTTCTGTGTGGTGTATTTCAATTAGATCCCAATAAACAGGAAAAAAAATAAGCTTTGAGCAGAAGTTTCTTTTAATAGAATTTTTTAGCAAAAAATATACAAAGTGGTGAAGTCACATTCTTAAACAGCAGTACTAATTTCTGTTTCTTCCTTCCTTGTTAAGTGACTGCAAAAGTACCCCAACTCGGTAATAATGGTCACAGATAAGATGTGTGTTTGAGACCTCTAACTAAGCTGAAAGAGACCAGACAAGGCATTTTATGAGTCCACACTACATACTCATAGCTTGTATTTTTTAATGCTTTTTAAGGGGAGTCTCTACAAACATGAGGGATTTTATGACAGTTCTAGGAAATTAAATTGTTGCAGTGCTCTGTTGAGACATTGATACCATTGGTGTAGTTCTTAGTCCTTTTAATGAAAGTTAAAGATGAAGAATTTTCAGAATGTTAAATTAATTTCATTAAGGATGCCTGATGTGCTGTGTAATCACAGAATTGGAGGGGTTGGAAGGGACCTTGAAAGATCATCGGGTCCAACCCCCCTGCCAAAATGTATCAAAGAATGACAGAATCTCCAAATAAGTACCTTTGAATGTAGTTTCAGAAATCTAGAGATTAAACAATACTGTAGAAGTTCCAGATGATTGACAATCAAAATAAATACACATTACACATAAATAAAGTATTCATGACTGTGTTTCAAACATGTTCTACAATAGTTGATGTGTCATTCTAGTGCATAGGATGCAATTACTATTTACTGTGATGTCTGGATCTAAAATACCTCTGGCTGTCCAAGACTGATTACAGCTTAAATAGACTATGAAGAGAAGTAAGGGCCATACTCTAAGCATTTACACTCAGTTTCTGTTTCAGAAGTCACATCTTGTATTCTCCATAGAGTCTGAGGTCACACAATTTTTGATGTTATGAATCTATTAGGAGTCACTTACCTACCTAATTGTCTTAGGATCAAAGAAAAATTCATACAAGAACCTGTCCTGGAGCCCATTGTTCTCAGCTTATTCTCTTCTAGGTCACACCTTCATGGTATGTTTATTGACATTCTTGTTTCAAATTCTGCCTCTTTCTATCAGGGTGAGTTAGTATATGTGAATTATGGCCGCACAGAGGACTTCTTTAAGCTAGAACGTGAAATGGGAATTAACTGTACAGGAAAGATTGTTATTGCCAGATATGGGAAGATCTTCAGAGGAAATAAGGTAAACTCTAATAAACTCTATATAAGAATATTACTTGTGCTGTCCTTTGGTTGATTTCAAGAGACTGAAACTCTTAACTAAGGTCTTCTGGAGCTTTTAGTGCAACTGAGTTTTTCATAGAGGTGCATTCAAAGTGGATTCTTTAGTAGGAAATATAAAATACTTATTTGATACGTATATAATGCATCTAAAAGATAAATGTAATTAAGTTGGAAAATGTTAAATATTTTAGTATTCAGCTGCATACTATATTTTTTTCCCCAAATGTAACTAAGCTTGGGTGATACACTCTGAACTAAGCTTTTATTTCCTGTAGATTCAGATATGCTTTAAGATCCCCATGTTGTAGTTATTGATAATGGTTTCTGTACACTAGACAAAGGCAGATCTACATGGAGGTTATTTTAAATTCTGTATTTATTAATTCCATATCCCTATCATGTAAACGTTTTAAAATGACATTTTTCTGCAAATTTCCATGGCCTGACAGGAAAGTACATAACCATGTGCATACTTCAGGTGCACACTCAAGTTATTTCCTCAAAAGGGTTGTAAAGAGACAGTCTATTGTAAGCGTGTTTGCCTTTTGTATGAAAATTAGTTTGACCATAACTTGGACAGGGCTATATTTTTAATTTCTTGATTACTTCAGAGTGTCAAACACCAAATCTCTTGGAATCTCATTGGAATGCCAAATCTTAACACTCTTGACTGATCTGCGGCGAGCTTTAAGTGGATAACTCACTGTTTTACATATATGCCATTTTCAGCAGTGAGAAGTGACATTTGACTTTTATTCTGATCAGGTAATAATTTCACTAAATTTTTAAAGGTTACCACTCTTAAAGATACTATCTGAATGGAAGAGACTAAAGAAGGTATCACTGTCTGTGAATCATTTATTAAAATGAAATACAAACACATCAGAGTTACTAGTATCTAGAGGGAGGGGCAGTTGTCCTTTGATTTAGAAGTGAAATGTCCTCATTGACACGAAAGAGTTGATACCTGATATCTATATATGTACAATAATAATACATATCTATATATGTATTTTCCGGAAATTTGATGATATGAGACTATTATGGGACCTTTACTTAGTCCAAGCTGTGTAAAAGGCCTTGAGCTCTAATCACTGTAATTTTTAATACTTTCTTTTGCCCCTTGAACATTTGTGTCAAACTGTCTGGATAGGAACCAGAGATGTGCTTTGCAGGTGAGGAATGCTGAATTGGCAGGTGCCAAGGGAGTTATTCTCTACTCAGACCCTGCTGACTACTGTGCCCCAGGAGTAGATCCCTATCCAGATGGCTGGAACCTTCCGGGTGGTGGAGCCCAGCGTGGAAATGTGTTAAACCTGAATGGTGCAGGGGATCCTCTGACACCAGGCTATCCTGCAAAAGGTGAGATATCTGTATTGTGGTACTTGAAATTCATCTATTGTCTGTACAGTTGCAAAGAAAAAAGCTAGAGTTGGTGATCTTACAGATGGATCTCTGTCTGCCCCCTCAATAAGGGTTCCTGTGAATGCTGTAGGGAATAGGGAGAGGAATGCAGTGCCATAGAGAATATGAGGAAAATCCATTCTTTTCCATACCTGCTAGAGAAATGGCTTCTAAATGTTGATGGTTGTACATACTGTGAAAAGTAATATCCTGGTTTGTAGAAAAAAAAAATCATTTGTAATTTAGCTGTGTCCAAACAAAACCTGGACCTCATTTTGTTCACAAAAACAGCAAAAAGAGAATATTAGGTAGCCTAGTATATAACATTATATTTGCATCTCTCTGGCAAATGCTTTAGTTCCCAGCTCAGTGTTCCAAGCATCAGGATATGGGGTCCCTTTTTGTTCTTGTAGTTTCTGTCTGGCTTTTTCTGAAGTTCCTTCAATGGAGAGAAAAACATCTATCAAAAACCTTTTCAGTGCAAAAAAAAAAAACAAACACAAACCAAGAAATAATTTTAAATTTTCCAGGCAGTTCTGAATGCATAATTGTAGATGTTGTGGGAGATTGGGAGATTTTTTTATTATTATTATTTTGTCTCTGAAAATATGTTGATGAAGCATAAAGAAGGCAGTCACTGAGGAAATGTCAGCCCAACTTCTAGTGAATTGAAATGATTATCCCTGACTCTTATGTTAAGACTGTGCTGTAAATTGTACAGACACCTTCTGGAAGTTGTAAACATGGAAATACCTGTCTTCTGCTTTCAGAATACACTTACCGATTAGACAAAGCCAGTGGTGTAGGTCTCCCAAAAATTCCAGTTCATCCCGTTGGCTATCATGATGCCGAGTCATTACTGCGGTAAGTATTTGGGAGACATGAGGAATTTTAAACAGACTGTTTAGTGAAAGTGTTAAGAGTATTTGAAAAGAAAGGGAAAAGACTTTTTCACTTTGCTTCCGCTGTAGTTGTTGAAATAGTATGTTTGTACTTAGGTTCTGTGTAGGAAGTGGACATTCTGTTACCTATTACTGCATATCAGATACGTGCAAAGGGATTTAGAAAAGGTCCTTTGTAACACATCAAGTATGAACTGCAGTTATAACAATTAGCAATCAAGCATACTGAAGTTATAATATAACTCTCAGTTTGAGTAAAGGCAAGGATTTGTGGAACTGCCATGGTACCTGCCTTGTGAAAAAGACCAAAAATAAAATCATTCATTTATCCAGGTAAATTCATACCATGTATCTTTGAGGGGACATTATCTGCACTCTGGTTTTAGTTCTATGAAGCTTTCTTTCATCTTTTGTATTATGTTGCATAAGTATGAAATGATGCTAGCAAACCAATATAACGATACTGGAAAAAAGGCAGTGTCACAGGAGATTTAGCAGACATGTATGTTTCACTACTTTATATACTAAGTATGCAAGTGACATGAAGACAGGCTCCCATCTTTCCAGAGGATGGTATTAAAATTCATAATTATCTAAACAAACTAAATAAGTTGAAAAAAAAACAAGATGCAGTTGAGTTAGCAGGTGCAGCATTGTCCTTGTATATTCACCTTAGAACAAGAAAAGATGACTTTAACTCATATTTCTTCAATTTTAGACATCTTAAAATCACATCAACTCTGTCTATGGCAACATACTAAAAAATGTCCAGAGGCAGGCACTGAAAGACAACTGTTTGTCCTGTTAAACTGTTAGAATGGCCCAAATAACTCACTCCTGAATAAGCTGTAAATGCAGTTCAAGACAGTAGAAAGATCCATGGGCCATTTCAAGAGGCGGTTTGCTTGCAAAACCCTTGCAAATGAAGACTGCTTTCCAGGATAGCTGTAGACCATTCCAAGCTGACCTCAGTGTGCAGGGGAATTCCTCTATGTTAATTTACTAATATTAATGTAGCTAAAAATACAGATTAATCCCTGTGAAAGCTTATAGTACAAAATATTTAAGACAGTGACCCATTACTCTGGTCTACATTTGTATGGGACTTAAAAAAAAATAACAAGATGGGTTCCTGGTTCCTCATTTGTCTTTGGTGTTCTTGTAAGATGACTATAACTAATAATGGTAATACTTTTTTTTTTTTTTTTTTTCGTAATAGTAATATGGGAGGATCTGCACCACCACATAGTAGCTGGAAAGGAAATTTGAATGTGTCTTACAACGTTGGTCCTGGTTTCACATCAAATTATTCTACAAGGTCAGTTTTGTTTCATAAGGAACTTGTTTGAGATCAGAGAAATACAGGTAGAGAATCTGATGAAAAGTAGAATAGTTGGGGCTATTTGCATCATTCCTTTGATTCTGACCATTTTCTGGGACAAAATGCTCTCACTGCAAAGCTGCAGTAGGTTTTCATCTCATTGGGTGGATATGACCGAATTGCTTTAGTTTCAAGCTAATCTTGAGCCAGGTTCACTTGGAAAACATCTAGCTTTTCAAACAAAATATTTACAGACTCACAGAATTTCTAGGTTGGAAGAGACCTCAAGATCATCGAGTCCAACCACTGACCTAATGCTAGCAGTCCCCACTAAACCATATCCCTAAGCTCTACATCTAAACGTCTTTTGAAGACTTCCAGGGATGGTGACTCCACCACTTCCCTGGGCAGCCTGTTCCAATGCCTCACAACCCTTTCAGTGAAGAAGTTCTTCCTAACATCTAACCTAAAACTCCCCTGGCTCAACTTAAGCCCATTCCCCCTCGTCCTGTCACCAGGCACGTGGGAGAACAGACCAACCCCCACCTCGCTACAGCCTCCCTTGAGGTACCTATAGAGAGCGATAAGGTCGCCCCTGAGCCTCCTCTTCTCCAGGCTGAACAAGCCCAGCTCCCTCAGCTGCTCCTCGTAGGACTTGTTCTCCAGGCCCCTCACCAGCTTTGTCGCCCTTCTCTGCACCCGCTCAAGCACCTCCATGTCCTTCTTGTAGCGAGGGGCCCAAAACTGAACACAGTACTCGAGGTGCGGCCTCACCAGAGCTGAGTACAGGGGGACGATCACCTCCCTAGCCCTGCTGCATTTAATCAGAATGGTTAATTTTTAGAGAACTGAATTTGTCTTCTAAATTCATGTGGGTCCAGCTTTTGATTTTACCAGTTGCTGTATGTAAAACATTATAAACTACACGTTAAGTTTTCCAGAAAGAGATGCTTTAAGTGCAACCTCATTTTTATTGGTTTAGTTTTGTATTTAAACTGATTTAGTAATTACAGTTTAGGATTAAGTCCAGGTATTTCACTATTGGCTGCACTTCTTGTTTATTTCAATGTGAAACATTTGACCTTTTCTCTCTGTCTTAGTCAAACCATGTGAAAAATTCTTCCTGAAAAAATAAAATTAAAAAAGGCAACCCTTGAGGATGAGTTGTTGCACCTTCAACTGTGTCGCGGATAAACAAAGTCTCTGACACAGCTCAGGCTGTCTGATTCTTGTGGTGTCTGAGGTGGCACATCAGTATGATCACACTGACTGTGTTGGAGTTGGTTCTGATTTATACCAACCTCTAGATTAGATTGAACTATTTACCTTTTTAATATTAGATGGTTTTCGTTTTTCTTTCACTCTAATTTAAGAACTAGCTCCTAGCCAAAAAAAAAAAAAAATTGGACCTCTTGAAATCATTATCCATATAAATCCTACTGACATCACACCAAACACTGTTTGTTCTCAATAGCACAAGTATAAATCTGGGAAAAAAAATTACACTGAAATATTTTCAAATTTACTTTGGTTTAACAGTGGGTAAATTTAGCCGAAATCCTTTCATTACACTTTATATTTTACAATTTTTAAAGGTGTTGATGTTTTAATATCTAATCTGATGGATATATTCTGTTTGGATTTTCTTCCCAATGCACTAGAAAGGTGAAAATGCACGTTCATAGCAACAACAAAGTAACAAGGATTTACAATGTGATTGGTACCATCAGAGGCACAGTGGAACCAGGTAAAATAGTTTGTCTTCAGTGTAATGTGAGTGTGCAATGACTTCTACACACACTTCAGAGTTAGGGGAAATGAGGAAGATAATTTTCTCTGAAATACTGGACCATGTGATCCTTTGTGTTGAAATATTTACTGCAGCAGATTTCATATGTCTCAGAGTATGTCAGCACTTTCACTATACATGCTGATTTTTCAAGGTGGAGTCATACTCTAGACAGAAATATTTTGCTTCAGGCAGGTAATTTTGCAACTGAAAGAATACCCTTAAGTGGATATTTTTCCCTACTAATGGAGGAACAGTATTATCAATCACAAGAGTTCAAAACCAAATGGAAATGGGGTATAACAGTACAAGTCCTGAAAGAATTTGCATTCCATCTGAACACATCATTTCCACCACTATTAATTTATTGCCTGTCTTACAGTCTCCTGTAGTCAGTGTGATCTTTACACTATAAAAAACCAGATATATAGACATCCCTAGAATGATAACAGCATTTCATCTGTAACTGCAGCACTTCTCTGTTGCCTAAAACAAAACTGTTAACCGTATTGTAGTATCACGTAGATCTAGTCTGATTTGGATCATATTAATCACATTTTCATCATGATTGTAGGCATTCCTTTTTATGATTGGTAATACATATACCCATTGAAATACACGTTTTAATGCTGTGAGTTGTCATGCTGTACAAAAATAATTAGCTGGTCAACTTCACCATGAAACACAGTATTGTAAAATGTGAAAAAATGGTTCTGTCTTCAGAGGAAAGCCACAGTATTTCTAATAATACAAGTAGCATTATGGAATTTAGGAGATTTTATGTATATGGGGTTGAATTACTGTGCTTGACAAGTTTTTTAACACTTGCTGAAAATGCAGAAAAATGTCTTTGGAGATTTAAAATGTCTTTTGCGTTTCCATTAAATGTATGATAAACTAGTAAGCTTTGTTACCTGATGCTTACACATTTATATGGAAAACTAAAAATTACTTCCAACTAACAACACTATGGGGGAAAAAAAAAAAAGTTTTTTCTAAGTAAACTTCCCTATTTCTCTAGACAGATATGTTATCCTGGGAGGCCACCGTGACTCGTGGGTGTTTGGTGGTATTGATCCTCAGAGTGGAGCAGCTGTGGTTCATGAGATTGTGAGGAGCTTTGGAAAACTGAAAAAGGAAGGTAATTGTAATGAAAGACTGAAGTACTCTAAAACCACCACTGTCAACAGTGCACATTGATATGGCTGGGATTGAAGCATGTGCTTAAAAGTAAACGTGTATCTCTCTGATCTCTCAGATAAGCACACTGCTCTGCAGCTGTTAACTAGTTTCAGTTACAACCCATCAGTATTTCTGAATTATTTCTACTCAAGAGAAAATAGATCTGAAAGAAAACAAAACACAAAGTAGAAGATGTGAGGATAAAATAAATGAGACAGTTGGATACAATTGATTGCTGTGTATTTGATGCTGATCATACCAGATGTTTCAGTGGTCCTACTAAACTGATAACCATGGTGATCTTATCAACAACACTTCAGCAGGGCAGCATTGGGAGTCTTCTCATCACTTGACTCTAGTTTGGAGACAGACTCAAGAATGAATAAAGTCTGTGCAATGCAAAGAATGAGGTGTGCAAGCATAGTATAGGAGGTAATGGTTAAAAATACCTCATGCCTAGTTCATTACAATAGGAAAAAAATGTCAACTACCAAATTTCTGTTGTTGTCAGAGCAAATGCTGTTACTGTCCCTGACATCCCATGGAAATAAGATTTGACATAACTCAAATACTGTGCTATAGGAGCTTTCTTTGCCTACCCACTGCACTTAAAACCTATTAGCATTCAGTTTCCTTGCCATTCCATGGAAGTTATTCAATATAAGGGGAAACTCTCCTTAGAATACAAGTGGAAAATAAAATAAAAAAAAATAATAAAGTTGAAAGGGAGCAAAGTTTGAAAGGTTCCAGTAACCTCAAACTTTGGGCGAAGACAAAGGCAAGGCAATATAGAGCCATTTAGAGGCAATATAGAGACGTTTGGTCTGGGTTTAAATGCAGAACTTCAAGAGAAAGATCCTTGCTTTAAAGGTTACAAGGAATTTTGTAGGTATTGAAATCTGGTATTTGGGAAACAGGTCAAAGAAATTCAGTAATGGATATGAAAATTTGCCAAACACACTTTTCTGACGAAGCAGACATCATTTAAAAATATGCACTAAGTTGAATTGAGCAAAAAGAAAAGGTTTCTTTCAAGGATTTACGCACATGCACATTCTTTTTTCTTGTTCAGAGTTAAATTTTAGAAGTTTCTGTTGAGAGAAGAGCATGTAAACATTTTTATCATATTGAACCAATAGATTGCTAAAAAAATTAGCAAGGCATTATTAGATTAGTAAGGAAGTTGTTTTTAAAGTTCCTTAAACATACATCTTTTTCCACAAATCACTATTAAAGATCACACACACCCTCCAAGTGACACAAGCTATCTTTATTTCTGTAACACACTTTTCATGGTCTTTTATTGCAGGATGGAGGCCAAGGAGAACAGTGATATTTGCAAGCTGGGATGCAGAGGAATTTGGCTTGTTAGGATCGACAGAATGGGCTGAGGTAAACTGACAGTGTTAAAAGAGAAATTTTCACAGTGGCAGATCTTTGAGAAATATGTGCCAGAAAGCAGCACTCCTTCTTTCCCTTGCTCTCTCTCTCTTTGTTGCACTTAGGAACTACCAAGGCTCATTTCAGTAGGTTATATGATGTTTTTCCCAGAAACAGCTGTTTGTTCTGGGGGTGGGAAAATCATTCTGGGAGAAAAAGTTGATCAACTTTTTCTTTCTCTATTCCTCCTCACAGGAAAATGCCAAACTATTGCAAGCACGAGGAGTAGCTTACATCAATGCAGATTCCTCTATTGAAGGTATATGGTTTCAATTTGCCTTTAGTAGTGGTGGTATATACAGGTGACCAGGAGGCAGTTTAACTTGAAGATCTATGAAAGCTCCAAAATGATAATGTTGTTGCCTTAGTCCAGGAGTAGATAAGGAAGAAAACTGTCCCAGAATCATAAAGTATCCTTCAGGTATTCCTGTTGCTTCAGGAAAGATGTTCTTTGCAGCAGCTGAACTATTTGGGAAATCATGGGGAGGGACAAGTGTTGTGCCTCTGTCAGCAGTTTTATAGCAACTCTCGAATCTGCATCCACTCTCATAATGTATGTAATCAACATAGGGACATAGGAAGAGCTCTGAGAGTTGCTTCAAAAGGTGGGCTGTAATTCATCCTAATACAAATGCATTAATTAGATCACAGGAGGAGACCCCTTCTGCAGGGAGAGTCAGCTTGTTCCTTGTAGTGTGTGTAACTCTCTAGTCCCTTTCTTATTAACAAATAATGGCACAAAGCTTTGGCTGAGAAGACAGTACTTGTTTGTACAAATAATTTTTCCTGTTTTTCAGGAAACTACACACTAAGAGTGGATTGCACGCCACTGATGTACAGACTAGTGTACAGTGTGACCAAAGAGGTAATATTGCTTGAAATTTTTAGCCAGAATATTTAGTACTCACTCACTGGCTGGGGCTCTGTGCATAAAATATGATGTCAGACATTGCTTTCTTTTCTAACTGCAGTCACCCTTTTTAAGTCAACAGCTTTTTTCCCAGAAGTGGCAAAGGGATTTCAAATGTATACCTTTAAATTATTGGCTATTCATGATTTTTTCTCTCTTCCTGTGAAAGTTCTCCTTCTGAGAACAGACTATTAAATTCCATGAGCCAGAGAACAAGAACAAGCACAAATGTAGCTGCCCAGTCCAACAGCTCAGGTGCCCGTGGTAGTGGAAGAGTCTGTCTGTCTCCCTTTAGGCAGGGGAAGACGTTAGGGTTGCTGAAGTGTTGTTTTTAACATGATGTGGCAGGTTGGGTCCCTGTGCTCATTTTCCATGGATCCTGTTAGGTACTCAATGGCTCTGCCCATTATGCTCTCACACGTATTTATGTGGCACATAAAATTAAAAGGTAGGGACCTTTCTCAGGAAATAGCATCTCCATCTTAAATGTAAGATGTTCCTTGCTCTGAGAGTGGGTCTTAGAGGCTGATAATAAGGGCTTTTTGTTTCTTTTCTGTTCATCTGCATCAAAGCGTGAACATTTATTTCATCTTCTGTGTGTTTTATATATATGCATGTAATACACATTTAACCGTTCCATGTATTCTGTGAATTTACTGTATCTGTCTTCATCTGCTATGTCTGCTTCACCCATCTGTCTTTTCCAAGGTCAATACTTTGTTATCTCTTGGAAGCTGACTTTAGTCTGCAATGAAAGTAAGGGAAGGGTAGTAACTCAGTATAATAATTTTCTGGCAATTGCAAGGCAACAAATAAAATTTAACTCTGTTAAAATTAGATGCCCATTTACAGATATTTCTGTCTGGAA
Source organism: Aythya ferina (assembly GCF_964211825.1). Taxonomy (NCBI): domain Eukaryota; kingdom Metazoa; phylum Chordata; class Aves; order Anseriformes; family Anatidae; genus Aythya; species Aythya ferina. The sequence continues at coordinate 9,594,858 of NC_140296.1, forward strand.
CTGCAGAAGAGCTGATCACCTGCAGTTCCCATGGTAACTTGTGCTAAATGCGAGTGTTCAGAACTGTCAGAAAATCAGGTCATTAGAGTCTCAGTTTGGACACCAAGAGCTATCATTAAAATGTTGACCTAAATACCAGTAAACATGGTTGCATAACCTTCCCCGAGCTGGGAAACAGCAACAAAGGCTGATGAATGCCTGTTACTACACTCGCTTGGTAGCTGATTTTTGAAGGGAATGCTAATCAGGAAGGAGGTGCTGTGTAACCCCATCCAAAATGAATCTGTAGCAAAAAGCATTGGCGCTGTTCTGTAAACAGTCAGCTCTGTGACCAGATAGCCAAAGATGCTTTATTTTGACTGTTATTTTGAGAAATTCATAGAAACACATAAAAAATAAATATAGTTATTGATAATTCTTAATAAAGACAATTAAAAGTGTAAATATTGATTTGAAATGTTTTGCTTTCCTTCTGTTTTTTTTTTCCATCTAAAAAGTTGCCTATTTTTAGCAAATAAATGTTCCTTTGAAAAAGGCTTTGTATAAAAGGTTAAAGTGAAAATGCAGAAGGGCTGAGGGGCTTAAGAGTGTTATTTATTCATTTTCCTAGGCCATAGCCAAGTGATGGCAGGTTGTAGTTTTGTTGATTGGTAATATTTGAAATTGTACCCTTTGTCTTCTTTTACAATACATATTTTCTAGATACCAAGTCCTGATGAGGGGTTTGAAGGAAAATCTCTCTATGAGAGCTGGTATAAAAAAAATCCATCAAGAGAATATAAAGAGGTTCCCAGGTCAGTGACAAAAGAAAATCAAAACTTTGCTAGAATTTATTGTAGAGTGTGGGTTTTAAAAGAATATATACACTTGAACAACGGAGCACTTGAAAGAAAGAGTGTTAATTTCAGCTGGTATAGATTTCAGAATTTTGTTGATTGTGGCTCATACAGTGTTGTACAACATTTTTGAGAGCTTGCAGTTGTAGAATGAACAAGAGTCTTTGTGTATGAAAAATACAATTTTGTTGTATTTTATAGAGATTTAGACAATAAGGGTAATATATACAGGCCAGTGGCAGAAGCACAAGATGGTAACACGGACCTACCCTTGCACTTGCTTCTGGTCTCCTGGAAGGCCTCTGAGGTTGAGTGGCTGAGGAAAATACCAGGCAGGTTCTTACAACACTCTCCTTCAAAATTAGCAGGGTTCCTTTAATGAATCTTGTATATGGAGTTGTGCTGGTACTGTTCTGTTTTCTCTGAGCTTAGAGCCTGGGATATTGGAAGTTTAACAGGAGTTCATTGGGTCGTTCTTCTCAATGATTAAAGACAGTGAGTTAAATTCTTCCCCTGAGTGTTTGATTTCTCTACAGTGACTCTGCCCCTCTGGGAATTACAGTTGTTGGTAGGAGGTACATGCAGTGCAGGAGTCCAGGCAATTCATAGCGTATTGACAGAAAGAGCGTGCTAGAGAAAGACTGTGTAGTGACTGTACTGGAGAATAAATAGCTATCAGTACTTGGAAACAAACTAAAAAATATATTTTGGGTATTGTCACTCAAGGCGTTTTCCTTTTTCTTGTTAAAAGAATAAATAAGTTGGGTTCTGGCAATGACTTTGAAGTCTTTTTTCAACGTCTTGGCATCGCTTCAGGCAGAGCACGTTACAGTAAAAACTGGGTAAGTCTGTGTCTTTGTAATTACATCTCCCATGTAACTGCCTGAGTAATATCAACTGTGTAATTGAGCCATTCAGTCTGTCAGCTTTTTGGAGTCAGCTTAGTGTGTCAGAGTGTTCATTACTAGAACTCTGCTACTACAACACAAATATTTAGTAAATAGGAATGGTCAGCTTGGTGTCAATCAGACAAGAGAAGAAGGAGACCTTTGTTCAGAATAACTGGATGTGCTCAAAATTACTTATGGCTGATGAAGGCTTGAGTGGCTTCTGATGACTTTTGAATGAATTGGGATGGCATGTGAAGCTTTAAATTCAAAAATGGCTCATGTTTCACAAAGAAGATAAGTTTGACTCTGGAGCATGCTGTAAAATGAGACCAATTGAGAAACGTTCAAGGAACTAACTATTAAATATGATCTTTTCTCTGAACAGACATAACCAAAGACATAAACAAAAATGGCAGTTGAGATCCAAGCAATGAGAGGAAGGGCAACATTATCTTAATTTAGCCTACTAGCAGTTATATGTCCATTCTTAGCTACCTTCTTTAGGATCTATACCCGGTCAGTGGAGAGCAGTGTCTGAGTGACCATCTCATCATAGGTTAATGTCTAGGAGAGCCACCACTAAACAGTTCTTCTCATTTGATTGTATGTAGTGGCTACAGAGGATTCATGTGACCTAAACATTTCACTTTACAATGCTTTGAATCCCACAGCAAAGGTTTTCAAGCATACCTGCAGTATCCACAACTGACAGGAATTAATGGTTTTGTTTGGTTTTGTTTGTTTCAGAATGTAGAAAAGTATAGCAGCTATCCAGTTTACCACAGTGTCTATGAGACCTATGAAATTGTGGAGAGATTTTATGATCCCACTTTCAAGAATCATCTGACAGTAGCTCAGGTACGGGGAGGGCTGGTGTTTGAGTTGGCCAACTCTGTTGTGCTTCCTTTTGACTGCAGAGATTATGCATCAGCTGTGAGCAACTATGCTCATATCATCTATAATATGTCAAGAAATCATGAAGAGCAACTGGCAACATACAACGTATCCTTTGGTACGTACAGTCATTATCACATTCCTCTGTTAGTGTTTTATCTCATTGTATAAGCCTTGTTCAGGCCTTGGTATTTGCTTTGTGCTGTACAAGCAATAGATAATACAAGAGCCACCCCTTCAAACAATTTGAAATGTGACTGTTTCCTTCACTAGTGTGCCCTTGCAGAAGCTATGCTGCTGCCATGGAGAGCTAACAGTTCCCATCACGTGATGGTCAACTCTGAGATCAGACTAGGTTGCTCAGAGGTTTGTCCTGTCTGGTTTTGAAGACCTCCAAGGACAGCGACTGCTGCTAATGACATATGTGCCTATGCACACTCGCTTTCTTTCTCTCACTGCCTCCTTCCCTCATTCTCACTAAAAACTCCTTTTATGTGGCAGGACATAATGGAAATGCATAGGTTGTTGGGCTCTATAAAACTGTGCGCCTACCTGAACAGTCTGGTTCTGGCAATCCATGCTCTTGACATTTTTCAATTATGAAATAATAAACTGTTCACAAAAATACTGATTTCTATTGTTTCCAATGAAAGTTTTCACACAGATTTACATAGTTTTTAATGTAGGAATGTGGAGTTACTTGATTTTTGTTCATCGAGAATGATCAGATCATGGTCACAATGAAAGATAAGCAGTTTTATTTTGAAGAATTTGATTTGTTAAATGGTTTCTTCCGAATTTAAAGTTAAATGCTTCCTTTTTTTCTCCCACCAGATGCTCTGTTTTCAGCTGTGAAGAATTTTACAGAAGTGGCTGCTAACTTTCATGATAGACTGCAGCACATAGACACCAATAAGTAAGTTTTTTCTTCCAGTCAAATCTATGGGCTCAGAGGGCATTGTCTTTTCTTGCATTTAGTCCCCTGAATAACCTTGAAGTCCTTATGGATTCTTCTTTTTAAGGATCTCGTTACTCTAGGAAACAAACTATAGAACTGCTGAACTAGTGAACATCAGAGATGCTGCAGAGCCTGGGAATCTAGCCATTTAGCTTTGAAAAGTGTCCAAGCTAATGAGTGTCAATTCTGCTCAGGAACAGCACCAGAATGACACATGGACGTGACAAGACTGTTGGTTAGCATGAGCAGAGCCAGCCCATGTGTGTCACTTCCTCCAGATACAGACACATCCTAGGATTGTATCACTGGATTATCATTAAAGAACTAATGATAACTTGTAGTCTTCATTTGCCACTCTAGTTTTCAAGTTACTGATACTACTTAATGAAGAAAACAAACAAAACAACACATCTGTACCATGCTTGCAGTCATGGCAAGCTTTTTGACAGGCTTTCCAAAAATTCTGTATAGCACCTATGCCACAATTTGCACTTGAATTAATTCGTTCTTTGTAGGCCATGCCCAGAATTAGAAACTATGCTTCCTTTTATATATACATACGTGTATGTTGCATTTATTGGGAAGAATCTAATTTAGCTGTATGCTGGCCCTTATGGAAGACTAAGTGAGAATAAAAGACATCCTTTAATGGCAGCAACTTTCAAGATAAATAATTATCTCATAAGTAAAATATTACATTTATGGCATATGATACATATGATATTTGTATGAAATTTGTATTTCTAGAGCATTTACACTGCATCATGTTACTAGAAAAACACTAATTTGTATGAGCAGAAAAATTATCTTTTAAGTAGTTAGAACACTAACTGTGTTTTCTGTTTTATTTTCCATTTACAAATCATAACTTCTGTCCCCACATCAGATCTATTCTGTTTTATTGTGATTTTGTAACTTCTGTCAGTTATCACAGCTTACATACTTGATTTACCATGTAAATTTCAATTCATTTGTTTTTCTAAATCACAAAAGTGTATCAATAAATACAGCAGAAGTTTCAAAATACGTATAAGAAAATAATTTCCTGTTAACCTTTGTGATCCAGTGTGGAAACATGTCCTGCAGAATTCTGCAGCACATTAGCGGTTGATAAAGTTCAGTTCAAAATAATTTCATTGATGGAAGTCCTAAAGCTAAGCATTAATTCAGCCAACCTGAATCAGTTTCCATTTACACCCATGTAAACTTGAAACAATTTCATTGACAGTAGTAAAATTATTCCAGACTTACAGTGATATAAATTTTACCACTTTTTCTTGGTAAGTGCTTTTGAAGTTCTACAGTAAGTTACTTTAGATGTAAACTATCAAACCCACATATAGTCAGTATATTCTTCTTCACATTTCTTGTATTTGTTAAGCATCAGTAGTATGCCCAGAGCTATTCAAAGCACACAGAAACAGATGGTCTCTGCTGAAGGGAATTTACAATCTGCTATCAGACAAATACAGTTCTTGGATGACTCAAAAGATGATTCTAACATTACAAGTTTCCTGTTCCTCAGATGTTGTAGTTTTACATATAGAAATAAATGTGATTTAATTGAAGTAATTTGCTGCTCACTGGCTTTGAAGAAAATGGAGTTTTGTACAAAAGAAGAAAATGGTTTGTCCTAGCATCCTAATGAAAAGGAGGTACAAGAATAAAATGCAGCATGAGAGAAAATACCTGAAAGGCTTTCTTCTTTTACAGTATCTCTTGGCCTTTAAGAAAAGCTTTAAGGTTTATAACTTTCAGGTTATAGGCCAGGCTGTCTCACAGTATAGAGCAGCATAATTCTCTTGTGCAGGTTAGCTGTCATGCTCTGTCTTCTGTCTTCTATGCTTGAAATTCATCCTTGTGGATGTACTGTCCTTCATGAATGCACAGCTGTATCCATTGTGGCACTGAAGGACAGTGGGCCAAACACTCTGTAGCTAACATGTTCTCTTGTTTTGCTTTTAGCCTACTTGCTGTCAGATCATTAAATGATCAGCTCATGTTTCTAGAAAGGGCTTTCATTGATCCACTTGGATTACCGGGAAGGCCATTTTATAGGTAAGAAAGGCTTATTTTTTACATTCTGACTGGAGTACTGTATGAGAATTCCTTTATGATTTATAGGCCTCTAGATGGAATTGTAATGGTTTTATTCAATGTAGTAAAATTAGATTAAATAGGACAAATAAGATTGAAAAGCATAAACAACATCAAGGAAAACTTCAGTGAGATACTCTGTACGGAGTAGGAGTCCCATTTTAAGCCTATTCAGATCAGTAAACCCATTTCCATTGATTTCAGTGGGCTTCTAAACAGATCAAAAAGTTTGTCCGCTGTCTCAGTTCAAGTCATTTCACTGATAAAGGAGGTTTGGTTTCAAAGTGAAATAGGGTATACTTAAAACATCTCGAATTTGACCTGCCATAGCAGAACAGCCATGCTAGAAAATACACTGTATAGGGCAGTACTCCAACAGCAGTGAAGTGAATTCACTAGTTCTCTCTTCCAGTTCAAGAGATAAATCTTGTTTGAGAGGCAGAATAGTTGAGTCAAGCCTAGCTTTTTGGTCATTCCTACCACTCTGTATTCAGATCGGTCATCTTTCCAATAAAAAGTTCCACTAAAAATTAAGTGTAGAAAGAGAATGTAAGATCTACAGTCCTTATATCTCACATGACTTCTGGTTAAAAATCTATTGAGAGCAGTCCAAAGCCATAAAGCATGCTTGTATCTGTCAAAGACTGTGTACATCTATGAGAAAAGGTGCTGGCTTGCTTTTTTTTTTTTTTTTAATCTTTCCCTTTCATCTAAAAAAAGGGAAAGAGTGCTTTATTCAACTCTATCTCAAGTCTTAGCTACAAAGTTCTTGTATTCAAATGGAATAATGTAGTTCATTTTATTTTCTTGCTTAACAGACTATAGGCAGTATTGCTATTATATATATATATATATGTAACTATTTATTTACCCCTTCATTATCAAGAATTTTAGATTTGTATAGAAAATAATATTTCATTTTCCTAATGCACAATATTATTGTGTTCTGTTGTTTTTTTCCCCCTCAACTTCCCTACAGACATGTTATCTTCGCTCCAAGCAGCCATAACAAGTATGCAGGAGAATCATTCCCAGGGATCTATGATGCCATGTTTGACATTAAAAATAAACCCGATCAACATGAAGCCTGGGAAGAAGTTAAGAGGCAAATTTCCATTGCTGCCTTCACTGTACAGGCAGCAGCAGGAACACTGAAGGAAGTAGCTTAAATATCAACAACATAATCATCAATGAAGACTACAGATAACAGCTTGCAGAAGCCTCAAAACAAGAAATTGTAAAACACCAAGAGGATTATTAGAAAGAACACAAAACTCAGTCTTGTTCTTTGCAAATAATATAACCAAGTGCAATGCATTTAGCAGTGTTAAGGTAAAGTAATCCATTCTGAGAGCTCAGGCTTTAGATAATTAATGAAGTGAGAGTCTATATTTAAAAAAAATCAAGATTTTTCTGTTTCCTATTTCAAAAAGTGCTAACCACCGGATTTATTTTCAGAGCTGTGAATTTTGCTTGCCTTATTAATTTCTATAGTAATCCTCATAGTGCATTAGGAAAACAGAAGACATTTAATGTTTTTATCAGTTTCTATCTTTGTTGTTGATGTTCTATTTTTTACCTTAGAATTGCATAATATATACAAGATAACATTTTCAGCTCTCCTTTTAGATGAAGATTCACATATGAAGATGGGAAAACATGCTGCGTGAGGAATGTATCATGATCTTAACAAGTTTGGGGCTGCCAGCCCAAAATTCTCATCCATGATGTTCTTCTCTTTACATGCAGTCTTTCAGCTGTTTGCAAATAGAGTTGAGCAAGAAGCCTTTAGTCACCAGCGTAAAAACAAGGCAAAGCATCTTGTCAGACTATTATGATCTCACAAAACATGTCTTTCAAGATGAAGACATATTTTTATTCCCTTATCCCAAATGTACTTGTGCTAATTCTTGCCATAACAAGGCATTTTTCATATGAAAACAATTAGCAAGGAAAATTCATCATGTCCTTAATTTGAGAGGATACCAAATTATTAACATCTTCATGGAATCTGTATTTCTGGTTTTGGCATGCAGCTTACTCTTACAACAAACTACTCAAAAGAGTACAATGGGACAATAGAGATCAGACCGAAGTCTCAGAAAATCAGGTCAATTCTTCTGACAGTCTGCTACTGGAGGATTTAATAAGCTCTTGCATGGCAAATATTTTTATGTAATTTGATTTGCCATTTCAGCTCAGACTTCCACCATTTCTTAGAAGACTGAGCCATGATCAGGTGGATTTCAGTGTTGTGATAGATTTGGGATTTTCCATAAAATCCTAATTTATTCATAAATATTTCTGACCTAACCACAGCATGATTTCATTTTAGTTTAGTTAGGGGCCTTTTTGGCAATAGCTGGTAGGTAATAAAAAATGGCAGAGACTAGGACCTCACAAAATATTAAGCTAGTTATACTCTTTAAGTGCTGCTAGATATGGCAGCATCTATATATATGTATAAAAATATATATTATGTGGGCTGTTTCCTAACCACTAGAAGTAATAAGACATAGGGACAGAAGCTCTCTCCTCTCGACTCTGTGCCTCAGAACAGAGCAAAGGTACAGGTTGGCTGATGCAGGGTGTCATGGATAAGATTTAAACTGTCTAAAGAATCACCGCTAGAGTTAGTAGCAAAAATGGTATATTGAAATAAAATACTGTAAAGATGAAGCTTAATTAAGTCCGATGGCAAGGTTCAACTTACTGCACAGAAGATATAATAAAGATTCGAATTTACCAGTACAAGAACTTAATGCCCTCTGATACAAGTTATGCACAGTATCGGTCACTTACCAAAGATCTGCAGCTGCTAGGGTGTTCCCCAACCTGGAGGAGTAAGCATCTTTGAGAGGCATCCCAACTCGAGGGGAGATCACTGCCATGCAGCCAGCTGCTTAGCAGGGAGAGCCCAAAGCAGCTCCCTCAGACTATCGTGTTATGGAATAATGTTGGCTTGTACTCAGATTATAAAAAATGGAAAAGGTAAGCATGACTCCTTGTACCCACAATTTCTTTTGTTCCATGATAATTAGTCTTGGAAGAACCTCCTGCTATTCATGTGTTAATTGCATGATTGATATCCTGGTTTCCAATCTCATCATAGTGTGCTCATCAAAGCACACCATCTCACCTGTTCCTGTGTGGGTTTTCCAAGAAGAGGGTGGAATTAGAGAAGTTTATGGCCCAGCCAGGGTCTAGGCCTTTTACTTCCTTCAGAGCCTAAACCAAACTACCACTAGTTTGGTCAAGGAGTTGAGGGCATCCTTCTCACAGAGAGGGGAGGTACCCAGAAGAGTGTTTTTAACACAGCGATTTACATGATGTTTTGGTAAGATGGAATTCAAACTCTCCAGTGCTTTCTCCCAGAGTTGTGTCTGCTTTGTGACCTGCATTTGTTCAGTGCCAACTACAACCTATAGCAGTTGAATTTTGAAAGAAAACCTTTACATATTTTTTTTGAGAGAAGATTCTCAGTTGCACTCAGTCCAGTTCTTTCCCTAAGCATTCATGCAGTCACTTAAATAAATCTGAGGCCAAAGCCCAGTTCTCCATGCTGCCTGTGGGCGTGTTGCCCCACTCCTTTGTCAGCATGAAGATTTTCTGATCTCCAACATGAGAAGTCTGACTAATACGTGGGGCTGACTTTTCTCAAGATAGGCACTGTTATTCTCAGCCTTAGCTTATCCAGCACCATGTTGGGTGTTCCTGACCCCACTACAGGAAATCACCAGGATCTGCAGAATCGTTATGACAAAGTAACACTCTTTTTTTTTTTTTTTTTTTTTTTTTCTCAAATACTGGGCTGCAACTTTTGGCTGTTTAGTGGCTTCTGTGAGAGCTGCTACAACATTTTCACATCTTAATCTGTGATATGCTGAGATAGGGGAAGACAGACAGCAGGTGATAAACATGATAAGTGTTCCTTGGTAACCCGTCTGAACTTGTAAATGTCATTGCCTCACAATCCTTCCTTTCTGTAAGGAAGGAAGTGCAGGTGTCTAGTTCTGCAAGCTCTAAGTTGTAGCATTTGGCTCATCCTGAAGTTCTTGATCCATTTTTAAAATTAAAAATAGAAGGCTAGGTACTCTTCAGTATTTGAGAATTGTAGTGGAAATTCTGATAGGATCATTATTCTCCCTGGATCATTTCTTATTGTCAGTCTTCCATGGAGTTAAGATAAAGGCACTGTAGCCTCCAGCTTCTCAGACTATCCCAAGCATAAGCGTGCAAGTTGTTCATGTAACTACAGATGTTTTTATCTAGAGGTTGTCAGTAGGGAAATTGCCTATTCTAACCAACTTTCACTTTTTTTTTTTTTTTTTTTTAATATGCTCTAATTACTACTCGGAAGAACTAACATCCTACTTCCAGGCAGCTCCTTGGTAACACTTATTTGGCTTTCACAGTCACTGCAGACAAAGCCAGTACATCATTGATTTATGTACAGCAGCAGATGACTTAAGTACAAGACGAGAGCTTTAAAAGTATTTAGTAAGCAGGAAGAGGAACCTAGCTGTATTGTTAAGAGAAATAAAAAAGCAATGCTATTTTTTTTAAAGAAAGTACTTCTTTATCATCAAAGAGAATGCTGCCAAAATTTTCCAAAGAGCTCCATACAGTAACCATTCTGTGCACTGTGTAAATCAAATGAGATGAAGGCGTGCATACCCATGTGTTGGAGAAGTCAAAGCTATACTTCTATTAAAGTATATCCTCTCTGTCATGAAACAAGCAGTGTCAGTGCTTTTTTGGCTGGCAAATGTGTTGACCTGGCAGCATCGTTTCTGAATCAGGATGCTGTCACCACAGATCTTTCTTCAAGTGGTAGCTCAGCTAAGACAGAGCCGTCAAGATCTTTGAGATAGGTGCTCATCTGCACATAGGTAAGCTGTTTGAAGTTTTCTGCTGGACCACAGAAAACAGTGTGATGGAGCAGAACAGCCAACACTCAACAGCTGGAGTCAAAGTATGCATAAACTGTATTCTTTCACCTGACTGACAGCAGCTCCTGAGGGCAGGGGATTGCGATGAATAGAAGAATGTCATTCAATCATATGATCATAGGGTAATTCAGGCTGGGAGAGATATTATGAGGTCTCTAGCCCAAACTCCTGTTCAAAGCAGTGTCTGCTCTGAAGGCAGACAGTGTTGCACAGGGCTTTATTTAGCTGGTCTGGTCTTTAAGAACTCCAAGGATGGAGACTGCATAACCTGTCTGTGCAACATGCACCAGTGCTTCACTGCCCTCGTGATGGAAAAGCTCTTCCTTAAATCCAGACCGATCTTGTTTCAGTTTATTCCTGCTGGAACATACCTTTTGGTTTATGTTCTGTGTGCAGTTCTTTACTCTCTGCCTCACTGGGTACATTCCTCTTGTAGAAGAAAGGGTCAAAGTTTGCAAGCTGAACTTAGCTGCCAGCAATGTAAACTTCATTTTAGCTGGAATCTGATAAGGGGCTTCTGAAGTTCAGGACAGCAGAGACCCCCACTCAAGGCATCAAACTCCACTGCCCTTTTAATCTGGGAGTCAGATAGACTGCAGAAGCCACGAGAGACTTCTGGGGAGATTGTGAAACTGGCAGAGCCAGAAGGAAACCACTGATTTGAAATTGCAGTTGAGCATTCCCCTGTTGCCTTTCTGCCTGCAAGATCTGCCTTCCCCACAAAGCAGGGCCCTTTGATCTTTCAAGCCACAAGTTCAACCTTTATTCAAACAACAGGTCAAGCAGCTGCACGTATTAACCTTTGGGTCCCAGTTGCCAAGCACAACTGCCCACTATTTACAAGCCGTGGCATTTGTTCTGTGTATTATGTATTCTTACGTACTGTGCTGGTTTTGATAGTTGGCTGCATAGCATTGTTACGCATTCAGTACAAAAATGTATGCTAATTTTGAATCTGCTTTGTATATCCTTGCCATTTTTGGAGCTTTGCTAGTTTACCAAAAGGTTTTCTTTGCTTTGCTTTGGGTTTTTGTTTGGTTAGTTTGGTTTTTGTTTGTTTTGTTCTTGTTGTTTTTAACTAACAATGTATGTACCTATCCACAAGTTCTGCCCAGCTTCATCTGGGCCCCACTTGTGTTTTCACTCTCAACACAAGCCATTCTCACCATTCCCAAGCTCAATACAAAGTCCATACAGTAACCGAGAGCTTTCTTTCTAGTTGTAGAAGTGCTAGTAGCTTAAAGAAGTACCGTGTGTTCAGGAGTTTCTCTGCTTTGGGTCTTTTTCACAGTAATGCTGCCTGGCCTGAGAAAAGGGTTCTCTTTTCCTAGTAATCTTTCCATTACTTGACATGCATAAACTTTATGACTACCTAGGATCAGTTGTGTCTCCCATCAGCCCCAAGTTTGAACTTCAATTAACCTTAGGCTAAAGTTACTATTATCTTACTATATAGATACAACTATTATCAGATAAGCACTCATAGCAGCATCTCACACTAATAATACCTTAATTCTAGCAGGAAAAAAAAAAAGAAAAAAAAAAAAAAACAACAAAAAACACATAAAAGAATAAGATAGTCGATAGGTGTTTGATTTGGTCAGGAAGTCACTCAGAGACATGAGTCTCATGGGATACTGATCATCTGTACAGCTCTGAGCTCACTCCTTGGCTACTGAGATGCTCAGTAGCTGCGAGATGTGCTTTGGTTTGGAGCAGCTTCTCCCACCTCCTCACAGGTGTGCTTTTCCATTCTGGGCACGCCGTACCTCAGCTTTCACAGTGTCAGGGTCATTTTTTCCTGGCCTCAGTTATTCTGAGGAGCTTCAGCATATGGAAGACATGGCACTACGACTTTGGCTTTGTGGCTTGGTAATGTGTGTTGTGGGTTTCTCGGGGCATGCCTCAGGAAGCAGTGAACATGCTGGATAGATGCTGCATTTGTTATGCTGTGTGTCTTAGAACTGGTAGGACCAGCAAAGGGGAGAATGTAAGAGAGGCAAAGAAGTAGAAAATGAGGGGGATAAGGGGATAAGAAATGAGCAGCAAAAAGTGCTAAAGAGAACCCCCTCTTCCAGCTTAGGCACTGAAGAAAAAGCAGGTGTAGGAAGGGGTAGATTTATCCTCCTCCCTTTTGAAAAACTTAGTTTTAGCTGCTGTCTCGGCATACTCTAAGAACAATCTAGGTTGCTGCACCCTCCTCCCCCTTCCAAGACAGAAGCCAGAAGCAGTTATAAACTCTGTTATCAAGCCAAGACTTCTGTTCCTCCAGGATGAGTGAGATTTATTTAGCTTTTATATGTTTGTTTTTTTTCTCATCTTCCCAATAAGTGCGTAGATGAGACAGGTCAGGTATGTTCTTGCAATGTATCAGCAAACAATTTCAAATAAATGTATGTAAAATAGATATGATCCAGGTGAGACAACAGAATATCTTATATAGTAATGCCACTCCTTACACTGTCCTCCACAACATACCAAGCTAATTCAAGGCATAGATTTATTCTTGCATTTAAAAGGAACATAAAATATTCCACCAGTGGCCAATCCATGGAGTGTAAGAATATGCCACAACTAACAAGTAACAGTGTTAGGGCTCTGTCTAAAAAGGTAGAAGCCACTTGGTTGCTGCAGTGTTAAACATGAGATGCCTGGTTCAACTTCAGTATTGCTGATGCCATTATCACTTTAAAAAGATGTAGGCATAGAAATAAATATACTTCATATTGCCTCAGTGTTGCTATTCTTACCCTCTTCCCCCACTGATGTTATCATCATGTGAGGTCTAATTTAGGCATTAATCTCCAATAGCTCTTGTCACTTTACTGTCTATTATGTGCCAGTCCTACACCTGTGGTGCTATATAAATGCTAATAATACATCAATATGCTCATTCTTTATAATTTCTGTAGGTGGAATCCCATCTGGTTTGTACATGTCAAGTGAGATGTTGGTGTGAAAAGGCCTTGCTGTTCAGAATTTGTGATGGTTTTTGAGCAGTTGGGAAATGACAGGAAAAAAAAAAAAAAAAGAAAAAAAAAAAAAGATCATGAAACTAGACGTGCTTATTATTTGAACAAAGACATCCAGCCATATTCTTAAAGCTGTGGCTTTGGCTGGAGCAGAATACCCAAATAGTGAAATTCTTCTCTAATCTCTGGCCTTCCTGAAAAGCCCTGGTGAAGTGATTGGTACATTAAGTGGTCTTTCCAGCTGTTTCTGAATATTTTCATCTCAACATAGTCTATCTGAGAAAATTTTGATAGATGGAGCACTGCCATTTCTTTCACAGGATCAGCCTCCTCTGGTCTCTCAGGAGTAAGCAGTAAGGCTCTGGGCTTCCCGAAAAGCTTTCCTGCTTTCATCCCCATCAGAGGTCTCACATGGGCAGCTCCTCAGTTCAAAAAGAGCAGTCTTGACTTCAGTGATGTGCAGGAACCCACCAGCAGGGAGAGATGTGCAGGGCCATGGTGAGTTTGTACAAACCATCTTGTCTTTTCCTTGGGCTGAGGTTATGTCCTTTGCCATGAGATACTGATGGATTTGGTGGAATTAGATTGGCAAAACTAGATCTGCAGAACCTTGTAATCCAAAATTAAAAAGTAATTAAAAACAAAAACAGGAGATTATTTTGGAACTTTTCCGAGCTGAAAATTGGATGACGTCTGGAAGTGTCCCTATTGGCTAATCTAAATTGTATTCTGAGCTGCTGTATTTATCACTTGCCAAGGATTAACGTAACCACAGATTACTCGGGGGAACAATTCAGTGCTTCTTCAGTAAAGAGAAAACAAATTTTCCCTTTCCTCCATTTCTTCTCTTGGCCACTTCCACTGATTGTGATTAAGCTAAAAACAGGAACCTTCAAAACAGAAAGTCTTGGTAATTAGAAATGAGTAGAAATTAGTAGTAAGGTAGTAGAAATTAGTAGTGAGCTTGCAGTACAGGCTAGCTGTTTCTTTGTTACAGAGATACACAGGCTGTCTTGTGGGGAGAGACTAAACCAGAAGTGTTGCACTGCACTCCGAAAATCACATCTTCATCCCAGGCTTAGGGCTGGTTAGTCATGGACCAGAGCCAAGGATCACAGGAGCAAGGGGCAGCCCTGGGGCTGAGGGTGGGAGGAGGAGGAGGAAGAGGAGGAGGAGAAGGAAGGCAGCTGCATGCCTGCCCTTTTCGCTGCCTGCAGAGCTGCCTGATACTGCAGTGCCCGCATGGCCAGGAGCTGGGCCACCATCCGTACGTGGCTGGGCTGCCCCGCTCTGCTGGGCTGCTTCTTGCTGGGCTTCCTTACGGGTAAGTACAGAGCCCCTGGGGCTCAGCCTGCAGCCTTTGCCCGCTATGGATACTTATACGTGACCCGCGTTGTGATTAATTCCCCGTCAGGGAGCTTTTACTCTTTTTTAGGGACCTTATAAAACACTCACTTGCAGCACTGTTTTTCTGAAAGGTTGTTCTCTCTAGCATTTTGGGGCTGTGGGGATTCACAGGAATAGAGCGGTCTCATGCTTCAGTAGAAGATGAGCCCCAGTAATCTGACAGCTTCCCATAATGGGCAGTCAGATGTTCAAAGAGGAGAGGTTAATGGAAGAGTTTGAGACTTCTATGACCCCAAAACCTCAAAGCTTTTTTTTTTTTTTTTTTTTTTTTTTTTTCTTTTTCTTTTTTCTTTCCTGATTTTTACAGAAGGTCCATGTAAATGCTCCTATTCAGTTGTTATCTTAGAAATTAAGGACGGAATGCAGAGGAGGAGGAGTTTTGACTGACAGCCAAGAGTGGAGTTGCTGAATTTTCCATCATGTACAATGTACTTCACCAGAACATCAGATTCTTCTCTGCAGTCACTTGCAGTATTTGATTTTAAACCTGAAATTACATGTCCGAGTCTGCCCTTTTTATCTTGTGTTGCAGCACTCACTTAAGGCTGAAGCATGAAAGAAAAATCCATGAGGGCTACAAAATACACAAAGCATTAATTTTATTCAAGAGAACCCCGAGCTGCAAATTTATGTTGCTTGTGCTATTCTTACACATTTCCCTGAGTATCATCTTTTGGCTATGCTCCAAAATAGGCAACTGGGCAAGGTGGACCTTTGCTCTGATCCAGTATCACCCTTCAGAGGGCTGCTACAATTGCATTTAAGTCTAACAAGTTATATATTTTGTGCACGTGGCAGTACATACACTTTGCTTTATGGTGACAGTTTTCCCAGTTTGGGATTTCCTAGCTGTAATAGTAAAACGATTTCTTCAAATTCATACATTTGTTATAATTTCTCCTTTCAGATTTATGGCAACTGAAATATCTTCAACTAAAACTATTAAAAATAAAATTAATTTTATTTAATTTTAATTTAATTTAATTTAATTTAATTTTTATTTAATAATTTATTTAATTTATTTTAATTTTATTTAAATTTTTATTTATTATTTTTTATTTAATCAATTAAAAGTAACCAGGGTCCCCCTTAATGTTATTTCTTTAACTTTTAAACAGACCAACCCCACCCTTCCCATATTTTATAATTACTGTAATGCTGACAGGGTGACTTTTGAATCTTAGGCCTTCATTTGGAATATGCTCTTGCACAGATTTTATTTTTTAATATCCATGTAAATTAATTAAAGGAAATTAATCATGGGTATCAGAAGTTTAATTCTCCCACTGCAAACAGATAGCTCACAATTTACACTGAAGTTTAAAACTAATGAGACATGAATCTTCATATATATATATATATATACACACACCAGAAATTTAGGGTCTGCTCTTTTAATAATGTCACTTTTTTGCACTTCATTCAATTGCATATATTTTACTTTTCTATTTCATTTCTATGTTTGAGTCAGCAGCCACTGACAGAGGGTGCTCTAAGCCCTGTTCATCCTCTTGGTTTTTATGAGGCTGTTCAGTATTTAAGCTGCACATTGTCTCAAATATGGGAGGACTGGGATTCTTGCTAAGTGGGAAGCTTTCCAAATGTATTTCAGGATGGTTTACAAAACCAAATGAACCCCCCCCCAGCACTTCAGACATCTATGAAAATGTGAGACAGAAACTTGTGGATGAAATGAAAGCCGAAAACATCAAGCAATTTCTTCGGTAAGCCCTGCATATCTTGGTTCCTGAATAATTTTATCAGTCACAAAAGTCAGAAAGTGATAAAATGAGCTCCAAAACCAGCCTCTAGAAGTAGAGCTGTTAAGGCACTTTGGAATTATTTGCTCTGTACAGGCTGTCTGAGGAGAAGGAAAAGGAGATACAACACCACTTTTTCTTTTCCCCCCATTTTTGAAGCTGCTTTTTTAGCATGGTTGTACTTCCCTCAAGCCGCATTGCTGTTAGTGCTTATCATGCCTTTTCCTTATGAAGACACCCATAGTTTTGATTTTAAGTAGTATGACTGTTATTTTCCCTGTGAGTCTCTGAAGCTCTAGCATTAGAAAAGAACTTTGCTTTAGTCTCAGACAGATGATGTTACTGTATTTGGGAAAATCTGTTTGCTATTAATTACATTTAATTAATAATCTGCATGGTGTCTCCTCAAACGTGGTCTGAGCATCTAATAGTCTAGTTAGACTAAGTAGAAAATGCACATATTCAGAATGCTACAAAGTTTGCATGGCACTCTGTTGCATCTATAGTTGCAACTGAATGTCTTTAGCGTGACAAGATTGGATAATGTGCTGTTAATTGGGTGCTTGAAACCCCGTTACACCCTCTTGTCTTTCTCAGAAGGTAAAGGTCTGTCTCAAACACAGTGCGTATGAATATTTGGTAAAGTCTTGCATGTGGCAATGGTTATTAAATATACTTTTTTGCATTGTACTGAATCCATGCAGTTCTTTCAAAACATCTAAAATGCTGAAGATATAGAAATAGCTTGTTTTGCTCCATAATCACTCATGCATGTTTATATCTTTTACAAAGGTACAAATATATTCACTAAAAAAGTTCACATATATAACCTCTGGTTAGTGACATTTTGGTATTCAGAATGTAAGCCTGGGGCTGCATCATAAACATCAAAGGTTTATTGACAAATATGATTTCTGTACATTTATTCTAAAACTAAAAGGTTTCATTTCCAACATCAATTAGCTTTTTTAATCTGCAGACCTTATCTTACTTCCTTATGTTACTTTGTGTTTGTTGCTAGTAGATTGGTGGGTATCTGAAGATGATGTTTGAGAGTCCAGGCAATATACAGATTGATGACAGCAGTTATGTTGAAGTTTTTTGGCCATAGGATGTTAATCGTATCCGGTTTGTCTGCTTGTCTTGATGGTGGGCCAAATGCTTCATAGTGGTTTGTTGTTGTTGTTTTTTAATTCAAATAAAAAGCAGTAACTGCAGAAAAATTATATATTTGGCAAAGGTTGCTTCTCTGTTTCCAGAAACACTAAGACATAGAGAGAGTTAGGAACAGTCAGCATTTATTTTCTGTTTATTTATGTGATCAGCCTGACCAGCATGCCTGCGCTCAGTGAGGAAATGACTGATTATATGCATGAGTGGAGATGTTAGAGTGGGCATAACATCCTTGACTTTATCGAGGCTTTGGGCATCATCTCCTACTGCATTCTAATATGGAAGCTGTGGAGGAGCATACTGAAAAACAAGCTGTTGGATGGGTTGAAAACTGTCTGAGCTGACAGTTTCAAGTGGTACTAATCAATGGTATTCGTTATTATTTATTAACGGCAACTGATTAGCCATTAACAAGTGGCCTGTTGAGAATCCAAAGGTAGTGCTTAGTACCCCACTGGCTGATCTGCATTCACCACAATTCATCTGTTCAGTGGACCAAGCAAATTGTAGACAAGCTTTTGTAGACAGGTAGTCCAGAAGGGCTGGATATTTCTGACTATTTATCACCATTATGTTTTGCATTTAATCTGGATGTAAATGTTGTTAAGAAGACTTTTGTTATTTAGACTTTTGATTAAGGAAAAAAAAAAAATGTTCAGATAACTTGACATAATGATTTTTGGGTGAGCAATTGGCTAATGGGCAGGGCCCAAAGGGTTATGGTAAATGGGGCTGCGTCAGGCTGGCGGGCGGTCACCAGTGGGGTCCCTCAAGGCTCCATTTTAGGGCTGGTACTTTTCAATATTTTTATAAACGATCTGGATGTAGGAATAGAAGGTATTTTGAGCAAGTTTGCTGATGACACCAAACTTGGAGGAGTTGTGGACTCGAATGAGGGTGGAAAGGCCTTGCAGAGGGATCTGGATAGGTTGGAGAGCTGGGCGATCACCAACCGCATGAAGTTCAATAAGAGCAAGTGCCGGGTCCTGCACCTGGGACGGGGAAACCCTGGCTGCACGTACAGACTGGGCGATGAGACGCTGGAGAGCAGCCTAGAAGAGAGGGATCTGGGGGTCGTGGTAGACAGCAAGTTGAATATGAGCCAGCAATGTGCCCTGGCAGCCAGGAGGGCCAACCGTGTCCTGGGGTGCATCAAGCACGGCATCGCTAGTAGGTCAAGGGAGGTGATTGTCCCGCTCTACTCTGCGCTGGTGCGGCCTCACCTCGAGTACTGTGTGCAGTTCTGGGCACCACAGTATAAAAAGGACATGAAACTGTTGGAGAGTGTCCAGAGGAGGGCTACGAAGATGGTGAAAGGCCTGGAGGGGAAGACGTACGAAGAACGGCTGAGGTCACTGGGCCTGTTCAGCCTGGAGAAGAGGAGGCTGAGGGGAGACCTCATCACAGTCTACAACTTCCTCGTAAGGGGGTGTCGAGAGGCAGGAGACCTTTTCTCCATTAACACCAGTGACAGGACCTGCGGGAACGGGGTTAAGCTGAGGCAGGGGAAATTTAGGCTTGACATCAGGAGGGGGTTCTTCACAGAGAGGGTGGTTGCACACTGGAACAGGCTCCCCAGGGAAGTGGTCACTGCACCGAGCCTGTCTGAATTTAAGAAGAGATTGGACTGTGCACTTAGTCACATGGTCTGAACTTTTGGGTAGACCTGTGCGGTGTCAAGAGTTGGACTTGATGATCCTTAAGGGTCCCTTCCAACTCAGGATATTCTATGATTCTATGATTCTATGATTTTCAAGTTAAACTTATTAGTACATGTTATGTCAACAATGTACTTGGAGAAGTCCTTTCTGGATATGTAGCCTTCCTACTGCTCGCATACTGTTCATATTCTTTGGATGAATGTCTGATGCTGATTTGCATTGCTAGTGTGTAGATGTGGCTATTTCTGTTATGCAAAGAGAAAAGCTGAGCAAACTTATCTTAAGGCCTCAGGAAAGATCCTCTGTTCTGACTACATTTTGTGCTTATCCTGATACAGACTCTGATAAATAATCATGGCATATAGCCCCCACTTTAACCATAAGAACTACTTTTTATGCTTACGGCTTGAATTTGAGCTTTAGACACACTGATCCAAGCTGGTTGTTGTGTTCCTCTGCACTTACTGCTTACTAGTGACTTTCTGTTTTGTTCTAGCTCCTTTACCAAGTTGCCTCACCTTGCAGGAACCAAACAGAATCTTCTTCTTGCCAAACAAATTCAAGGCCAGTGGAAGGAATTTGGATTGGATTCAGCAGAACTTGTTCATTATGATGTGCTTCTTTCTTACCCAAATGAAACACAGCCAAACTACATCTCAGTAATTGATGATCAAGGCAATGAGGTGATCTTTTTAATGATTAAACTATGAGTATGTAAGGTTTCTTTAAAGAAACAGCATCTTCCACTGTCTTCCCACCCCTTCATCCCAGCATTGAACTTTATGATGTGATAAAAATACCAGTGGAAAGGGAACTCAAATTTAGAAGTGGTTTTCCAGACTACAGCAGAGCAGAGCCAAGTGGCTGGAATCTCAGTGCCTCATACAGCAGAGGGAGGATATCTGGAGAAGTAGAGACTCGACACCCATAGGCCATAATGTGTAAGAATGTCCACAGTGGTTCAGATTAAGAATATGTCTAGACCAATATCCTGTTTCCATAAACAGCTCTAAGTGGATGCACAGGGAAGTTTAGGAACAAAGAACAATGTCTGATGTGCATAATTCTTCCAGTGTCTGGGTGTTTTCAGCTCAGATGTCCACTGGACATGATGCAATTAGTCTCTTTAAGAAACCTTATTAGACTTCTCTTCCAAGTATTTAACCAGTTGGTAACTGCATTATCTCTCTCTTCCATGTACATATCTAATGTCTGCTTGAATATCTGTGCATTTTTTGTTTCCATAATGTGCTGAGGTAAAGAATGTCACACAGGTGCTGCCCTTAGCCACCTTCTTCATTTTGTAGATCCAGGGGAACAAAGAAGTAGAAGTACAATCTGCCAGGGAGCCTAAGTGAAGAGGGGAGCTGGAACTGCTAGGGAAGTATCACATCATATAGGAAGGGATGAAGAGCCCTGGTAGGAACTGAGGAATATGTGCTCAGGCAAGATATGAGCTTAGAGGTAAAAGAATGGAGAAACTCTTCCAGAAACTTCCTAACACAGTTTCTGAACTAGAATCTTACAAGGTGACAAAGAGTAGAGGTAAACCTTGAGACAACGTGAGTGTTACAGATAGGCAGTGATGAAGGGCTGCACATTTAAGTGGAGCGTAACTACCAAAGGGGTAAAGACATGAGTAATAATACAAGTGGGAGTAATCACAAAAAAAATGCCTGTGATGACATGGACAAACTGTCTTTTTATTGCCACCACCTCTTGGCAATTTTCAGCTACTTCTTTGCTTAGGTTTAGGCAGTGACTGATGAGCATCTTCTGACAAGTATGCACAGCTGCATTCTGTTATAAAAAATCAGCTAGGTATCCTTAGCTGATTTTTGTTTGAAGTTATGCATGCTAGTTAGCATTCTATTTTTCACTGACAATCTACGGAAACTAGCATATCATTTGCAATAATCCAACTTATTGTACAAACTTGTGCCTAGAGGTACAGCAATTGACCAAAGACTTCTGTTATTTATTTATAGATTTTCAATACATCATCCTTTGAACCACCTCCTCGGGGATATGAAAATGTTACCGATATACTGCCACCATATAATGCTTTTTCACCACAAGGAATGCCAGAGGTAATAAAAAAAAAAGGAAAAAGAAAAAGAAAAGGAAAAGGAAAAGGAAAAGGAAAAAAAAAAAAAAAAAGAAAAAAGAGTGTTATTAGCTGAATCCATATTTTGTTAAACACTTGATGGAATAGATTTCTCCCACTTCTCAAAATATTTCATGTAGAAGTTTTAATTAATCACTGTTATAAGTGAAGGAAAGCATAGTTAGGCCAGGTGTTGTGGGAAGGTTAGAGTTCTATAAAAAAAAAAAAAAAAAAGGTTTCTCAAAGTGCTGGAAATCTGAACTGCAAAACAAATGAAAAGCTTTTAACTTGAGGGAAATGTTTCATACATCTCAAATTACTCCATGTTACTCAATCACATGGAAAGGATTTTCATAAGTCTAAAATGGAAATAGCAATATATAAATCAATTTGGAAGACATTTTGGGTTAAGCACGTATCTTCAAAGGCTACAAAAGTCCCTCACTTAATTTGATAATTCATTGTGAAGGGATCAGTCAGACAATATTGCATTATATATATATATATATATATATATATATATATATATATATATGAATAAAGTTATATAATGGTGAGTGTTTGTATATCCAAGGAATAGCACAATCTTTTCATGTCCACAGAAATTTGTCAGTTTAGCAAAGTAAGTTGTTGTAACTTGAAATCAGTTTATAGGGCTGCTGTTAAGCGCTAGATAATATAGAAAGGCCAGCAGTTTGAGCCAAGGTTTCCTATATAATACTATGAAAATATTTTGGTATTATTTTTAGGGGTACTGGAACTTACTTGTAGAAGTGCAAAATATATCATACATAGTGAATAAAACTGCATATTTTGGAAAAGAGATATTTTGTTGAATGACCAGTTCCTCAAACAAATTTTCTATTCTATGCAGTCAGATCTGGTATATGTGAATTATGGCCGCACTGAAGATTTTTTTAAGCTGGAGCGTGAAATGGGAATTAACTGTACAGGAAAGATCGTCATTGCCAGATATGGGAAGATCTTCAGAGGAAACAAAGTAAGGGCTGTGTTTAATTTTTCCCTCTATGGGTCATTGTTTCTGATGCTGATCACAGCAGACCCAATGGGAGTTAATGAGGGCTGTAAGTTGGAACATATGAGAAGAAGGAAGCCTGCAATGTGTCCAGCATGACTACCTTGTAAGAATAATTTTCAAAACTATAAAAACAGATAAATGTATTAATCTCCTGACACTGACATTTTAGGCAGTTCTTGCAAGAAGAACGAAGTTTGGGGAACTCTAGTTTGTAGAGCCAAGGTTTTTACTACTTTTCATCCACAAAGCTACAGAATTTTGAAGAAGCATTCAAGAAGGAATCTGATGCACAGACATTGAATAGCTACTCATTTGGCTTTAGAAATCAATTCCAACAAAACTGGTGATCGTGGGAAATGAGGATAATAGTTGGTTCTTGTGCCTCAGTGTTAGGCCTTGTGCTTTATCTCATAGCCTTGAGCTATGACTAAAGTTGTGACTGACACAAATAATGACTGTATCATGCTTTGCTGTGTTTTGTTCTTCTACTTAGTCTATGATCATTTTCACTCTTCCACGTATACAGCTTCTAAAACTATGTCCCCGTGGAAGTAAAGTGCATCATCTCGAGTTATTACTGCATTAAAAAAAATGTTAAAGGCAAATAATTTTACAGGTTAAAAATGCCATGTTAGCAGGAGCCCAAGGAATCATACTTTATTCAGACCCTGCTGACTACTGTGCCCCAGGGGTAGATCCCTATCCAGATGGCTGGAACCTTCCAGGTGGAGGAGCCCAGCGTGGAAATGTGTTAAACCTGAATGGAGCTGGGGACCCTCTGACACCAGGCTATCCTGCAAAAGGTGAGATATCTGTACCCTGGGCCATCAAGTACTTTCTAAAGTGGTACTGGAAGTTATTATGTATTTTTGATACAGATGCAAAGGGAAAAGCTACTTAAAGTGACTTTTAGCAGTTGTTCATTTTCCTATTGCAGCTTGGGTTCTATCTGTATGTTCTTTGAAGTGGTTGCATTTGAGCTAGGCAGAGAAAATAAGTTTTTAGGAAAATCTCTTTGTATAATCTCAGCTTTATAGCTCTCAGACAAACAGGACGTGTATAGGTTTACAGACTGCAAAGCAGTAGATAATGGCTGAGAATTTATAGCTGTTTTAAAATCTCTTTGTTTCTTAGGAGGACCAGTTTAAACTAGATTATAGTCTGTCATCAAAGAGGAGTAATAGGATTGCTTGGAGGTATGTTTTCTTACTGATCCTAAATTCCTAGTAGAAAAACAGTTTAAGATTCTCTGTACAGGGAGTAAAATTTCTGTAATAAAAATAAGAGAAGCCTGGAGTCTTTTGAAACTTGGCACCATATGCATGTCTTGTCCTTGTAGGCATCCTCAAGTAAGGCACCTACCAGTTCTGTCTGCCAATGCTGGGAACTGGGAATGCTGGGGTGGTTCTGGAAATCTTGCTGGCTTGTGTGACTACTACTGGAGGCATAAGAAATCACTATACAGAAAAATAAATAAATAAATACATAAACAAATAAATAAATAAATAAATAAGGATGTCTGCAATATAGGTAAATCACAGGGTAACAGAATGGTTTGGGTTGGAAGGGACCTTGAAGATCATCCAGTTCCAACCCCTTTGCCATGGGCAGGGGCATCTCCCACCAGACCAGGTTGGCAGGGTACTGTATGGTCTCCCTGGAGACTTCTCTTCTCCGGGCTGAGCAACCCCAATTCCCTCAGCCTGTCTTCAAAGGAGAGGTGCTCCAGTCCCTTGATCATCCTTGTGGCCCTCCTCTGCACCTTCTCCAACAGGTCCATATCCATCTTGTGCAGGGGGCCCCATGGCTGAACACAGGGCTCCAGGTGGGGTCTCACAAGAACAGAGCAGAGCAGAGGGGGACAATCCACTCCCTCACCCTGCCGGCCACACTGTTTTTGTTGCAGCCCAGTATGCAGTTGGCTTTCTGGGCTGCAAGTGCATATTGACAGCACATGTTGAGCTTCTCATCCCCAAGGTCCTTCTCCTCAGGGCTGCTCTCAATCCTTCCTCTACCCAGCCTGTATTTGGGCATGGGGGTGCCCTGAGACAGGTGCAGGGCCTTGCACTTGGCTTTGCTGAACTCCATGAGGTTCGCACAGGCCTACCTCTCAGGCCTGTCCAGGTTCCTCTGGATGGCATCCCTTCCCTCCAGTGTGTCAACTGTGCCACACAGCTTGGTGTCATCAGCAAATTTGCTGAGGATGCACTCCATTTCACTGTCCATGTCACTGACAAAGATGTTATATACTGACAATCCTAATACCCACCGCTGAGGAACACCACTCATTACTTGGACGTGGAGCTGTTGACTGCAACTCTTTGAGTGCAACCATCCAGCCAATTCCTTAACCACCGAGTGGTCCATCCATTAAATGCATGTCTTTCCAATTTATGGACAAGGATATCATGGGGGACAGTGTCAAATGCTTTATACAAGTCTCAATAGGTTATGTCAGTTGCTCCTTCCCTGTCCACCAATGCTGTAACCCCATGTAGAAGACCACAAGATTTGTCAGACATGATCTTCCCTTTGTCAAGCCATGTTGTCTGTCACCAGTCACCTCCATTTTTCTGTGTGCCTTAGCATAATTTCCATGAGGATCTGCTCCATGATCTTGCCAAGCATAGAGGTGAGACTGACTGGTCTGTAGTTCACTGGGTCTTCTTTTTTATTCCCTTTTTTAAAATGGGGGTCATGTTTTCCCTCTTCCAGAGAGTAGGAACTTCATCAGACTGCTACGACTTCTCAAATATGATGGACAGTCGCTTAGCAACTACATCTGCCAGTTCCCTCAGGACCCGTGGATGTATCTCATTGGGCCCCATGGACTTGTGCACCTATTTTTGATAGAAGCTGATAAGAATGCTATAAACTTGACATTCTGTTCTGGTTTCTCAGAGTACACTTTCCGATACAAGCTTAAAGAGGGTGTAGGGATTCCAAAGATCCCAGTTCATCCCATTGGATATCATGATGCAGAAGTGTTACTACAGTGAGTATACATCAGTCCCCTTCTTCTCCTCAGAATTTAGTATCTGCAAATGTGCAATTAACATTTTTATACTAACTGTATTGTTACTTGTATTTATTGTTCTTTTGTAGTAGTGTGTACTTCAGAAAACATGGAAAATGCAAAACAATCTGTTGCTGGCATGATGTTTTTAAGAATTTTGTAAATTCACCATGGTTTAGGCACAGTAACTCTTCAGGGAACTTCTGTTTTCAGTCCACTGGTCAAGTGTGTTTGTCTTGGTTTTCACTTAACAGTGCAATGGGAGGACCTGCAGCTCCAGACAGCAGCTGGAAGGGAAGTCTCAATGTGTCGTATAACATAGGGCCAGGATTTGCAGACAGCTCTTCAACAAGGTCTGTTTTAACACTCACCTATTTATAAAATATTGCAAAAAATGTCAGCAAGACAAAGACTGTGAAACAATACATCTAGAGATACTATCATAGAATCATAGAATGGTTTGAGTTGGAAGGGGTGTTAATGTTCATCTAGTTCCAACTCCCATGCCATGGAAAAATTAACTTTGTTTTTGGTGAGCACCACTCAATGATAATTATTAGAATTTGAAAATAAATGGTCAAAGCTATAGTTATGGATAAACAGATGGGTAGACATATGCAGAGGGTACATATCCAGCCTATATTATTCTTTCATTCATGTTTCTGATGACCAAGGGGAAAATAGGACAGCCAATATGTAGAGGTTCAACAGGGAAGCACTGCCAATTCAGTAGTTCTCTCCTAGATTTTTCCCTTGTCCACTGGATGCCTCACAGTATTTCTTTGAACTTAAAGCTGTGAAATATCAAAATGATGTGGGAGTCCATCAGCTGTTTCCCAAAGCAGGTAGGCCCCCTGGTTGAAAGCCCTTAACAACAAGAAGACATAAGAGCACAAAACACATATATCTTACTAACTTGTTTGGGAGAAACTGGACTTTGACACTTGGATTAGCAATAGTATGTATGCTCGTTTCCTTTTTTCAGCTCTAATGGAGAAATAAAACTGGGAAGGTATTCAGCACTGAGAGTTGCTCTCAGACAGACTGAGACATGTAACGATTGTAGTTGGATGTCAAGGATTTGACTGGCTGTCAGGGGCTGTCATAGCATTCATTTTAGTTTATAACTGATAAGCTATGTTAAATAAAGATCAAGATCACTTTCCTATAGGAATACATCCCATAGTTTCAGTTTGCATAAAATTTTATTTCATGAGGACTGGTGAATAACAATGAGCAAATGGTGTGTAAAAATTATGCATCATTATCACTGCTCCACCTCCTGTAGAACAAGAGAGTGTCTTAATATACGATTTTGAAAAGACTTAATTGATCGTTACTCTTTTCTTCTGTGTTTTAACACCAGCTTAAAATGAATAAAGTAGGAAAAACAAACAAACAAACAAGAAGGCATATTTGACATAATTAAGGTGCTGTTTTGAATGTCTTCAAGAGCAATAGAACCCAACAGTGAGAAAAGAAACAATATGATTCATCAACCAAACATATACATGGGACATATTTTTGAAAAGCACTTTTAACATCTTCATACTTGATAGAGACACAGTTTTTATAAATAAAGGCTAATCCTGCATATACTTCTCTATCAGAGTAACTCTATATCAAAATGAGCCTTTTGAATCTAGGTAGACAGTCGCTTGCACATGAAAAGTGTGCAAGTATATACATGCTCAAGGCACTAGTGTCAATTATTTTCTGGGCAACAATCCAGTAGCTGTCCTGAAGTAGATTTTGATTTTGACAGCTATGCAGATTTGCTGCTGAAAAGATAGCTTCAAATGTGAAGCATTTGGAGTTTTGCCAGACCCAGAATAAGCATTGTTTGATTCTTTGTTTTTAATATAGATTAAAAGAAACTGAATATTGCATTATTTTTAGCTCTTCTAATACCTGAATTTCCTTCCTTTTTATAACATTTCATGAGACCTTTTTTTGTTTGTTTGTTTGACAAATCCTGAACACTTTGATCTGCTGTTCTAACCAGCAATTTCAATTTATTTGTGCAAACTATTTATAGTGACTCTCTCCCCAACTTTTACACCAATTCACATAACTGTGCTACAAAATCACAGTGTATTCTGTATAAAAATATTTATTTTTGCAGTTATTAGTTTGGTCAAAATGTGAAAACATTTTTAGTTACTGCATATGCTTTTCAGTTTCCTTCTCTACAATTGACCAATTGACTCCTATAAAAAACAATTCAATAAATTCTGTAAATGTTTGAAACTTTGGAGGTTAGTTATTTTTTTTTTAAAGCCACTTTCTATCAACAGTTTAATATGAAATAAAAAAAAATAGGACACTGATACAACATGACAGATATGCTGAATACACAAAGCAGTACAGAAGTACAAACTTTATGGCTTACAAGCTGTGACTTTTTATTGTCTTCTCAGTCAGAGATGGTTACTCCACACTGTTTTTCATTTCAGAAAAGTCAGAATGCATGTTCATACAGACAGTAAAATAACACGAATTTACAATGTCATTGGTGTCCTCAGAGGAGCAGTGGAACCAGGTGAGCATCAAGTGCTTGAGAATTTTAATTCCTTTTTTATTTTGTGCTTGGTGAAATTGTTCTAATGCTGCAAGAAGCAAAGTTTTTAAGATATACAGATAATATTGGAATATTGGAATCTGACAAATCCTTAATAGCTTGTCCTGTCCCTCCCATCACATGTTTTTTCAGGAGCATTCCCTAGAATATATTTCAATAGGAATGCTAGAATGATAGGTGTCAAAGAATATTTTATAACTCTTTATTTCACCATGGGATTACAGCATGCATGCATTTTCTCTTAGACATCTTTACACAATGTGAAGTACAGAAAACTAATCATGATTTGAAACCTTGATATCCTATTGTTAGTATTGCATTGCAGGGCATACACGTGAAATAATTTTAAGCGGAAAAAAAATATATAAAATATTTATTTTCTTCGTATATACCCTTCAATAGACTAAGTGAATGATTGAAGATTACTGTAAAAATACATTTCTAATGCTGATATTAAAATTAATTTGTTTGACACACGTAGGGATGCAATTATAGAGTCACAGAACTGATTGGAGGTGTGAAGGGGCTTTGAAGATCATCAGCTTCCAACCCTCTGCCATGGGCAGGGACAACTCCCACGAGACCAGGTTGCCCAAAGCCCCATCCAGCCTGGCCTTGAACACCTCCAGGGAGCATCCACAGCTTCTCTGGGCAGCCTGTACCAGGGCCTCACCACCCTCTTCCAAAAATCTAATCTAAACCTAGTGCACCACCTGACAAAGTGTCCATCCCCAGCTTTCCTGTAGCCCCCTTTAGACACTGGCAGGCTGCTGTAAGGTCTCCCCAGAGCCATCTCTTCTCCAGGCTAAACAACCCCAACTCTCTCAGCATACCTTCACAGGAGAGGTTCTCCAGCCCCTTGATCATCCTTGTGGCCCTCCTCTGGACCTGCTCTAATACTTCCATATCCTTCTTGTGCTGGGAGCCCCAGAGCTGAACACAGGGATCCAGGTGGGGTCTCATGAGAGCAACTCCCTCTCACACCCTGCTGGTCACACTTCTTTCGATGCAGCCCAGCACACGGTTGGCTTTCTGGGCTGCAAGCACACATTGCTGGCACATGTTGAGCTTCTCATCCACCAACACCCCCAGGTCCTTCTCCTTAGGACTGCTCTCAGTCCAGTCATCCCCCACCCAGCCTGTATTTGTGCTTGGGATTGCCGCAGCCCAGCCGCAAGACCTTGAACTTGGCCCTGTTGAACTTCATGAGGTTCACACAGGCCCACCTCTCAGGCCTGTCCAGGTCCCTCTGGATAGCATCCCTTCCCTCTAGTGTGTCGACCGCACCGCAGAGCTTGGTATCATCAGCAGACTTGCTGAGGATGTGTTTGAGCCAACTGTCTGTGTCACTGACAAAGATGTTAAATAATACTAGCAGAATCAATGGAAATACAGATAATATAAATGCATTTTTAAGTAATTATTGATATTGTGTGCTTGTTTCCAGATAGATATATTATTTTTGGAGGTCACAGAGACTCCTGGGTGTTTGGTGGTATTGATCCAACTACAGGCGCAGCTGTTCTTCAAGAGGTTGTTCGGAGTTTTGGTAAAATGAAGATGGAAGGTAACTTATTTATTGCAGACTTAAAGTGATGGATATGGGAAACAGCAACAATGAGGGACTATGCTGAATGTTCCCAGAAGCAGTTGTGTTGATTTAACTTTTCACCTCTGCAGAAAGTTGTAGTTCTCATTATGAAACATGCAAATTTATTGAAGAATTGCATGTGTATCATTGCATCTTAGTTGGCTGAATTTATTCCCTCATGTCCCTCATCAGTAGAAGATTAACCTTTTGGTTGTATAGAATGAAAATTTTGCATTAGGAAGAAATTCTTCTGTAGTAATATGTTCCTCTAAGGGTTTAGAGAGGATTTTTTTTCTACTTCTATATCAATTAAGTGCTAATTTTTAAAAGTGATTCAATTAACTGTGTTGGTCTTTTACTAGACTTTCTAACTTGAGCTGAATTTTGAAGTTTAACTATGTGATTGCAGGTTGGAGACCCAGACGAACTATTATTTTTGCTAGTTGGGATGCAGAAGAATTTGGATTGTTGGGTTCCACAGAATGGGCTGAGGTAAATAAAGAATAGTTTGAGGCGTAACTTGAACATCTGCTGCAGGAAGGTGCAGAGCCTAGTGGTGTCTATCACTAGACTGCAATCGGTAACTTCAAATTAAAACAGGAGCACAACAGATTCCTCTTCAAGTGCTGCAAGGCCCTCATATATTTATGCAAATTACCTATCTAACTTCTCACAGAAACACAGTTCTGCTGAACTACATCAGTTTATTGGTACTGAATGGTTTAACATTTTTTTTGTTCTTAGAATTTTATTTACAACGCTGTATTTAGAAAACTTAGAGTTTTAAAATTCAGTACAAGAAAATAATTAAATCTTTTTATTTTAATTTATTGGCATGTATTTCGGTAAACTACAAAATTACATATCAAAATGACACATTGGAGGAGAAAACCAGGATTGTGCTCCCAATACCAAAGGGATTCCATCATTCTTCTGTTAACAAAGCTGTGATTTCTCTTCCCTTGGATTTGCACTCCCATAAACCATTTAGCTTCCAGGTGCAATAGACTCTCTGCATCTTATTGTCAGTTTGTGTGACATTAGATGAAGAAAGCATAATTTATAATATTTTTAAAATCATTTACTGAGGGATTTTAAAGGATTTGCTTTAAAACTTCATGTCATCTGAGCTCCACTGGTGACAAAAGCAAATTGTATATTACTCTTTTATTTTTGATTCTGTTCTCTATCTAACTGTTCATTTTTAGATAATGTCAAAAAAAAAACAACACACAATTGTTCACAATTGTTTTAACTATGAAGAATATGAAAGCATGATACTTAAAAGATCTGTTTCTCTTGATTATGTCATGAATAAATTAGTTATTTTATGCTTGTTCTCGTATTGCTACTGCTGTTCTGCAGTGTTTCTTGTTTAATAATTTAATAGCTGGTAATCTATCATCTATTGCATTTCATGCAATGGCAGCTGTACTAGATTAGAAAGCCATAAACACCATTCATATCTGAACCTCAATGTTTTTATATTATTGTTTTCTTGCTTTATCTTGGTGGTGTGCATTCCTCCTCTTGACACCAAAATTAGATTTTAGTTTCTCTAGAGATTTTCCTCACAGCTTACATTTGTGTTTTCTGCAGTTGCCAGATCTGCCATCTACTAAATCTTGAGGAAAATTAACCCACTATATTTACTGTTTTCTGTGATGGTAAAGTAACAAAAAGACTCTGCAACTGTGGCAACATCCTTTTGTTGCATAAACGATCTACATTGCTCATAAATGAAAGAATTTCATTATGTTGCAAATAAGCTTTTGCGCATATATAAGGCCATGTGTATGCATATCCAAGTTTGCTTCCTCCCTTCATTTGTTTCTTTTTTTTTGTTTGTTTGTTTGTTTGTTTGTTTCCAGAATCTTCTCTACTTTTTGTTTTAAAGATACCAATTGCATTTTGGAGTTATCACTTACCAATCTAATTTGCAGTTCACATGACTTACAAATGATGTGTGGTGTTATAAATTGAATGAATGAAATATCAGTTACTAACCTAATTAGAATATCTATTACAAAGCCAAGATTTAGTAAAATACCACTTAGTGATTAGAATATCAATTTCAAACATAATTGCCAGTTTTCAAAAAATTAAGCCTGCGTGTGTATATATTTAGCATGAAAGCAATGGTTGGTTGACTCAAAACAGTCAAATTCAGTGCTTTGATTCATCCCTTTTTGAAATGGAAGAGTGTAGAAATGACAGCAATACCCAGTTTATGTGTGTTAAAAATGAGTTCAGTACTGGGATCTGACATGAATAACTGGGAATTAAAAGCATTGAGGAATTCTAGATCAGCTCACAGTCATCATATTTTGCACATTCAAAAAGTGGTTGATCTTGGACTCTCTCCAGTATGCCCAGGTCTCTCTTGTACTGGGGGGCCCAGAACTGGATTCAGCACTCCAGGTATGGCCTCACCAGTGCTGAGCAGAGGGGCAGGATCACTTCCCTCGGCCTGCTGGTGGTATTTTGCTTCATGCATGCCATGACACCATCGGCCTTCTTAGCAGCAAG
The DNA here is from genome assembly GCF_964211825.1 of Aythya ferina. Classification (NCBI taxonomy): domain Eukaryota; kingdom Metazoa; phylum Chordata; class Aves; order Anseriformes; family Anatidae; genus Aythya; species Aythya ferina. The sequence continues at coordinate 9,627,321 of NC_140296.1, forward strand.
GGCCCATTGCTGGCTCACGTTCAGCCTGGTGCCCATCAGGACGCCGAGGTCCTTTTCTGAGCTGCTGCCTAGGTGGGTGGCCCCTAGCGTGTCCTGGAGCCTGAGGCTATTCCTCCCCAGGGGCAGGACCCTGCACGACTCCTTGATCAACTCCATGACGTTCTTGCCAGCCTGCTGAGGTCCCTTTGGATGGCAGCACGGCCCTCTGGTGGGTCACTCCCTCCAATTTCATGTCTTCTGCATTAATTTTCCTGTCCTGTCTTGCTCCTGTGTGATGCAGCAGACAGACTTCTATTTTGTGGGTGGTTCCCAGAAAAAAATTGAGTACCAGATATAAGAGTGAATTTTGTATGCCCAGATCATTAACAACCCTCAAATACTAGTATAATGAGTAAGGTACATTGTGCTACTTTTCCTGACGTGGTTCTTAAAGGTAAGGTGGTAAAAAACAGTATACTTAATATCTTGTCTAAATGTCACTAAATGAAAAGTAATAATTGCACTTTTACAACCCTAGGAAAATGCCAGAGTCCTCCAGGAACGGGCAGTTGCTTACATCAACACAGATTCTTCTATAGAAGGTATGTCTTATTTTTAAACTCATTTTACTTTACAGATGTCAACTTTAGTAGTTATTGTGTGTTATTCATTGCGTCCAGAGCTAGTAAATGCAAAATAGATAATGTGACATTCAGCATAACTGTACCAAATGCAGAATTAAGTAGAGAGAACAATTTACATTTTCATGTTGCTTCCTTCTTGCAAATAGTTCCAACCATGAGCTGCAGTTGGCTGCCAGAATGCCTCCTCTAGAATTTAGTGTTCTTTGCTAATGAATTGAGCAGTCTGAATTGTAAAACTGCTTAAGTGCTTAACTGCTTTAGCTTTGATTTACAATTACAGATTTGATATATAACAGACTGTTCCTTGTTCTGTTTGCAGCTCCAGCTCAATTTACTGTGGGAGTACAGTATCTTGAGACACTACAATTTATTACAGTCTCAATACAAATAGTGTCAAGACCTTGGGCTTACATTTTGTGGGGGTGGGAAAACATTTTGTTGCTTTGGGACAGCGTAGTCACCTTTGTTCATTGCTATGAGCAAGAAGGCTCTGCAAGGAGTTACATATTATGGCAACACTGTCCTAGAAAAATGAGCTTTCAAGAGTGGTTCACAAGAAAGTGATCCCCCATTATTGAATTTACTATGCCCTTCAGATTCTGAGAGGAATCTGGCATACAGGAATGATGATTAGAAACTAGACTTTGGAAACTGGAGGCAGCACAGTGACCTAAATCAAAATAAACAGGACATTTTCCTTCTTAAATTATTCTGAGCTTTATTACAGAGGGGCTTCATTTGCTATTGTTTATGCTGAAATAATAGTCAGTAGAGTCCTGTGAAGCTGTTCTGCACCATATCTTCTGTTATTTAGGGCATTGCTCTTCCCATGTTAAACCCAACTTATTTGGGCTTACTGTGTGTGAATAAAATGGATATCGATAGGCACATTTAAGAACTTGTTTTATTCCTGTCAGCTGAAAATTCTATCTGTCACAAAAGGATTGAAAGGAAAGAAAAGCCAAACCCAGTTTCTAAATGCTCGGTTGGAGTTGGGGTATAAGGAGAGTAGAGCTGTTCCTTCAATTATGTAGCCTACATGCTGTGTAAAAAGTGGAGCAGCATTTCATGCCTAGATCTCACAGATGAAATAATAGCTTTACAACTGCTTCATATTCTCAGCATGGATCGCAACACTTTTTTTTTTTTTTTTTTTTTTAGTTGATTTGCAGCCAACATGCTGCTGCATTAACAATTTTCTTCCAAAACTTAATTATTCAAACATGTCTCTTGTTTTATGCATTAAAGAAGATGTAAAAGTAAAACTGCTGGAAAAGAAAAAGAACACCATCTTCAGAGGACTGTTTTAAGTATCTTGGACATCTTTCACTTCACTCTGAGCATCCCCTGTAGAGCCATAACATCCATATACTCTGGAATTATTTTGTTTATCATCGTGTTTTTTTCTACAGTGTTCCTTGTGGCATGTTTTGAACAGGAAATTATTTCTATTGATTGTCCTTTAGTACCCATGACAGGAATAGTGGGTTATCCTTTTAGGCATTTATGTAATTCTAATTTCCAGTTCTCAAATACAGACTCTCTTTGGAAACATTATTAATATTACCTAGTAATTTTTTCATCACCATGGGATTTTCTGAAATTGTCAGTCAAGTCCTCTTGTGAGTGCACACCATGCAAGGAATGGCCAAAAGGTCTAAAGCAGTGTCAAAACCCAGCAGCAGTGTTATCTGACAGCTTGTCTTTCATTACATCAAAGCCTTCTCACCCCCCCTTTGCTATTGTCCATCCTAGCTGCTGTTGGGTGGTTGTAGCCTACAGAGAAGGTTGCTTTACAGCCTAACTACCTCAGTAGTGGCAATAGTTTCTTTTCAATGGGGCTCTTGCTGCTGTGACTGACAGCTTTGGGAGGAGATAGTGAGCTCAACATAGCCCCAGGCAATGTTGAAACCTCATGGGTGTAAACTGAAGAAGCTACAGCATGGTGGTAGAAGGGGATGTTTAGAAGAGAGTAGATGAAAACACTACTCTGTAGCTTTGTTGCCTTCTGTTTGGGTGAAGTTTAATACTGAAACACAAAATGCCAAAAGTCTTGCAAGTCTCTTACTCAGATGACCTGTTTTTTTTTTTTTTTCAGATAAAATCTGAAAAAAAATATTGCAAATGTCCTCTTCATGGTAAAATTAAAAACAGTTGCACTGAGAAGCTTCTTAAAAACTCTTGCAAGGGAAATGTCAGTTCCTGAATGCACTGGCTTATTTTTTATTTCTTTTTCTAGGATGTTACCACTACTTCTGTTTAATACAAGCTTTGGGGAGCATGTGAGTGACAAGGATTTGTAGCAGATGAGGGAGAGTTGGGCATATTCTAGAATTATGGGAAGACTTCATTACATTACTATGTACGTACCATAACCAATGCATTTCTGTTGCGTAGGAGCAGTAGCTTTTACAAGGTGACCAACTAAATAGTCTGTTTCTGTATAAATTCTGAGGCAAGATCTAAATTCTTTGCCTTAGAGTCAAGGAGAAGTTTGTGTAAGAAAGGACTGCAAGACTAGCCCATTAGGAAGATGATGCTGATGATATGTGGGGGAAGATTTCCATGTCTGTGTTTCATTTTCAGGCAACTACACATTAAGAGTTGACTGCACCCCTCTTCTCTACAGACTGGTATATAATCTAACTAAAGAGGTACTGAATCAGAGTGTTTATTATTTGTGATGTTCTGAGAATTTAAAACTGGAGGTTTATTGGATAAAATTGAATTATTGTATAATATTCTTATTGTCTTATAGCTATGCTGGAAGAATCTTAATCCTACCAAAATTAGTGTCAAAACTTCCCTTCAGTGGTACACAGTCCAAGCTCATGGTTCCTCAGTATTTGTAGGAAGGCTGAAATGTATCACTAACATAAGTGGAATATTATTTGCAATTTATAATATACTATGTAGAGATAATTCTGACCTTCTCTATAATTCTGTATAGATAAGTCCATAAATAAATAAATAAATTCCAGATAATTAAACACTTGAGCAAAATCAATTCTCTAAAATAAGCATTCGAGGAAATAAACGGTGTTCCACATTTTGATTTCAAGTGCAATCTCTTAAAATCTAAAATCTATTACTTTTCACATTGGCAAGCTACCTTTTTTTTTTGGTTCTACCTGAATGTTCTCCATTTCTTATTGAGCCCTTGAAACACAATGATAAATATGAAAGGATTGGGTGGGTTTGTGGGTTTTGTAATAGGCCAGATGTGTGGATCTGATTGACAAGTGGCCTTGTAGTACACTTGTCCTTTGCTTTCACCTCTCAGCATGAATTATGATAAGGCTGAAGGACTGTGGTCCACTAAGGCATGAAATTTCATTGGCTGTATAAGTTGTTAACCAGCTGAGGCACATAGCATGAGACATTGTCACTATCCTCATCTCAATTAAGTGAAGGCATCTCTATCTGACTTAAGGAAAATAGGAAAATAGGCTCCCTTTAAAGGCAATGGGTAGAAATAATTTATGTGCCCAAATGTGGTTGTCTACTCTTGTGCATACAGAACCCTCTAAAAATCTTCTTCCTCTTTTATTAAGGGAACCTAGGTGACTTGGTCTAATCTAGAAATGAGCACTGAAACTTCACTTGGTAGGATGGCTCCAGCTATGAGTATCCCTTCCCATAAGATGCATTCATTATGAGTTATTTTCAGATGTAGTACATTTTCTTTTGACACTGGAAATGCCATCATGTGAATATGAGGTAGTTTATCTATGCTGTTCCCTTGTTTTTTCTTCCATTTTCTACATTTTATTTTCTTATCAACTCTTTTTGTCATATTCTTTCTTCCTTGCAGGGGAAGAAGCTGTGCTTGTTCAGTCAGCTGCTGTCACACTTCGCACACTGCAGGGCAGTCTGTTTCACCTGTACAAATTCCTATGACCCTAGTGCTGCAGGGTCCTGGTTAGAATAATTTTCTTTCTGTGTGCAGCAACTCGTTTACCCAGGGATTCATTTTATTTTTTTCTGCAAAAGATAAACAAATTAAAATATGCGCTGGACTAGAAATAGCATCTCATTCTTTGATCTAAAGTCAACTATTCAACTATTGCTGGCTTTGGGTAGGAAACTTCCTTTAACATACCATATGAAGTTCTTAGGACTGGCATTTTTGAAAATCTTGTGTTATTTAAGATTTAACAGTAGAAGTGTAATACAAACAACAGAAAACCTGACAACTACTCCATAATTCCACGCTGTTTCCTTGCTAAAAAGCTCCTAGAAGTACACTTTATTTATTCATATTCTTCATAGCTTCATTTGTTAAGGGGTTGAGTTTAAGGCAGAGAGGTGTCAGTGAGAAGTCTGACTATTGCTTGAGTTCCTTAACGCTACTGCTGAAACATCTTAGACTTTTTTCTTTTTCTTATTAGTTTCTTATAGACAAAAAAAAAGACAACTATTTTTTTTTCTTTTATGTTTCTTTCACAGAGCAGAATTCTGCAGCAGCATTCCAATTCAGTGCTGTCCTCTACTTTCTGTACACATTCAAACAGTTTTTGCAGTTTTCTTCTATAGTATTGTCTCTGTCCAAAAAATATCATTTATAATCCCTTTTTTCTTTAGACTATTTTTTCCATTGTTTTGGCAAATACATTTAAGACACTCCTTACCATAAATATATATATATATATTTATATTATATTATTTATTATTTATAAGTATATATATATATTTTTTTTTTTTCATAGGAAAATTTTAATTTTAAGTTTAAGTTTCCAAACCATCTTTAATTTACTGATGTTGATGTGTCACAGGTGACCTCCAGCGAACCATGCCTCACAGACTGTGAAACCTTTCTCTCACACCCTTTTGAACTTTCCTGTAAGATCATTAATAGAGGTTGTTGATTTTTTCCCAAGGAAAAAGATGTTTTGATGAACTCTGTGAGAGAAAGAATACCAAGGGGCATTTATTGAAAGACCAGTTCTACCTTGACCATGATTTCCGGTGGCATAAAAACATGTATACAGATGAGTGAGAGACACTCTAGAAATATGTCATAAATTTTCCTTGGCTCACTGATTCTGGCATCACAGAATAAAATTATTTTAAGGGATCAAACATCTTCATTTTCTGGAGCTTTAATTCCAGTGAATTGAATTAACAAAAGAGGGAGAGAAACTAATGTAACAAGTAAAACATGGAATTTTTATTTTGCAGAGGGATCAGCTTGTATTTAGGTAGCTTGCTATAAAGACAACTAAGATCTATACCTCTACTAAGCTGTGTCTTTTCCAATAATCTTAAAATAAGAAGAAGAACAAACAAACAAAAATATCAACTAAATTCTGTAATGACTAGAAGGATTCATCTGAAATTATTATATTCTTAGTTTTAATATTCTGACTGCAGTGCTGTTTTTGGAAGAGACTGGGAGGCTAGATGTACACACCAGAGCCTATGATTTGCATTAGGCTTTTGCATGAGATTGGATTTCATTCAGAAAGCCCAGTAAGTGAAAGAACATTAGTGCAGATGTGGGTGATTATGCATGTCTGAAAGAAAGTTATTTCTGTTCACATGAAACAGTCCAACATGCAAACTTGGGATATGTGTTTAGACCAAAATCTTTGACATAAACCCCACGAGCTCTTTGCTCATCCTGTTTTTTTTTTTTTTTTTTTTTTTTTTTTTTTTTTTTTCAAGGAGTTCTGCATTTAAGTGCAGTCCTTAGCATACAGATGGGATGTTTAGCAGTTGGCAATCTCTTTTGGCCCAGCAGTACTGCTAGATTTCTCAAAATTATTTCTCACCAGCCGACATCTGCAATAGTCCAACTCCAATTCCCCTTTTCTCATCATCACTTTTTACTTTGCATTTATATTTAAAGAACTCCATGTCTTCTTTGAAGTAACAGTGAGCTTGTGCTGATTCTAGATTTGGATCTAAGTCAAGATGAATGGTTTTGACATGACCAGAGCTGTCAGAATAACATCTCTGCCAGAGCATGGAGTATTGTTACTCACATATGTCAGAGCTCAGCTTGCTCTTATTAATATGCCATTTTCAATTTAAGCCATAGAACTTGACCAAAGTGCCCTGAAAATGACAGCAGTCAAACAGTTGCTTCACAAAGTTGTTATTTTTTTTTTTCTGGTAGTTGTTGCCATAACCCCAGAGGTCAGAATTCCTAGGATTTTCGATTTGGAGTCTGTATATTTTTCAGTGCAGAATTTAAGACTCAACAATACTGTGAAACTATGTATCTAACCATGCATGTTTATGCTTTGTATTTTGAAAATAAATAAATAAATCCCAAGCCTCTGCACATGATAGCCAATGTGATATTTAAAGGACCATACTGGCTTTGGCCATAACTAACAAAGATTGATAAGCGTAGCTGGAGACTAGGGCCAGAGTTTTTATTTATGTGTAACTCTGCCACAGATTTTCTAACAGCTTTGGTCAATTAATTTCCTACTGCTTCATAGTTTTCCCAGCTGTATTATGGCTGTACTAGTATTTACCTTTCCCTTCATGATTACATAGCTTTCAATTTTTTTAAGGTAGGGGTGGGACCTGCATTTGTACTCACAATGTCTTGCACAACAGGGCTCCAATCTTGGTTCAGTTCCCCTGACACTTCTGTAATATAGTTAGTGACTGGTTATGCCCCTTCTTTCTAACGTAATTCCTATAACAAAGAGCAGGCAAATTTCAGGCTTAACCTGTTGAGAAAATGTAGTTGCTGTGTGAAGCAAACTTGTGATGGCTCAGGGCTCTCTTCTCCCCTTGCCTGCTGAAAGGATTGCTGCTGGAGCAGCTCCATAGTGCTATTACATGTACTTGTGCATGTGCATACAAAGGGCTATAGTAAAGTGGTAAGAAATCCTAAAAATCCCAAGTATTCTTCCAATTTCTTCCAAAACCTGATGGGTTCAAGCCAGTATTCTTCAGCTGTACCTTGCTGTACTGTGATTGGGTCCAAGTGCCTGTCAGATGCTCTTTATGGTTGGGATCCGTAACTGTATAGAAGAAATGTAAATGAACTATGTGTACCTCATTGCATACAGCAATGCTATTGATTAAGAATGATGCAGATAGCTGTAAATGTCTCCTTTAACACTGATTTCAGTTAGAGATACTTCCAGTGAGATTATAATCTTTTTGTTTCCAGATTTCAAGCCCTGATGAGGGTTATGAAAAGAAGTCTCTCTATGAGAGTTGGCTTGTGAAAGACCCTGCACCTGAAAATAATAGTTATCCCAGGTAAGTTGTTAGTTTGCTTTTATTTTCCCAATATTTTAATCATATCATAGCACAATTCCTCTACAGAATTCTTCAAGATGTATTGCTATTGATGACAGCAATACAAAAACTTTTTAGTACATGGTGTCTCCAACAATGTTTGATTTTAAAATCAAATAAAATGGTATGACCTCTTTTAAAAAAGATGATCTATACCCACTGCAAGATGAAACCTCACACTCTTTAAAGGCTTCTTACGGATAGAAGAGCAATCATGGAAATGAAGGGCAGGGAAAGAATTCAAAGTGTAGTTTAGTCACCCTTCTAGATGAGATAATATACTATTGTTAGGCTAAGCAAATGCTCTGTTGAAAGAAATTGCCTAGAGCAGTAATGAAAAAGCTCTTATGATAATTATTTTATTTATATAATGGATGTACATTAAAAATCTTTATTTGAAGGTATTAAAACTTCAAAACATTGTTTAAGCCTGTGACTGTAAGGCTAAACCTTATATTCCCATAAGGTGAGTAGAACTGCCCCCTTGTGTGATTTGACCCAAATGTTCTGGATGTATGACCCTATAATCTTGCAAGCCTTGGCAATATGATCTCCTAGATTCATTAGACTCACTAAGATCTCTTCCTTTTGAAAAAACCACTAAATCTAATCCTCAGCTGAAACAAATAGTTTCTTGCAGAAATGTATACTAATGGGAAAGCTTTAGCTGGGTTATTTATTTATTTATTTTATCTGAGAAATGCCAATTATTCTTCTGGCTAGATATTTAACCCTAAAACTTAATATAAAACTCAAATAAATATTTGAAAATACTGAGAATATTTCAGGTTTTTATTACTGTTTTTCTTTTCCTCTGTCTTGCCACACCTACCCAGCAGATGGCAATATTTACTTGTAAGTCATAAATGCTAATCTGCTGTGGAAATTATTTACCGGTCTTTGTACTGTGGAATATGCTGAGTATATAAACACATCTGTCTTTGCATATATTGCCTCGCAATTCTTATTAGTTTGGAAATAGATGTTTAATATTTTAAGATTGCAGAGGCTTATCTGATGTAAATCTACAGCTCTTGTGTATACTATGTACATTTTTTTCCTAACGTGGCCAGTGTCATAATCAGGGTCGCTACCTTTAAATGACTCTCCCAGTAATATTGAATACCGGATTAGTGTGTTAGAATAAAACCAGTTACAGTAATTAAGCTTGCTGCTCGTCTACTCTCTGATCTTATGAGTGTCCCTGGTGTGCCCTTCAGAAGCCTTGACCTCCATTTCTTTGAAAATCTACATTTTGCATAAATTACCATCATATTATAAAATAAGTACTTCTTCTATGACATGTTGTCTTTTCTACATGTAGAATAAACAAACTGGGATCAGGCAGTGATTTTGAAGTTTACTTCCAGCGACTGGGAATTGCATCGGGCAGAGTGCGTTACACCAAGAATAGGGTAAGCCATGTAGATTGCTTGAAGGAATTTGATAGGGCTGAGCAGTCATCTTTTAAGAGCATTTATTCATAATTAGTAAAGAAGCTTCAACATTTTTTTTTTGTCTCATTTGTACATCAGTGCCATTTTTTAATTAAATAAGAAACCTATTAGCTTGGAGAATAAAACATTACAGTGATATGTTTATTTTATAGGCTGTCAAGTACTGAAAAGGATATTTACAGAATCTGTTTGGGGGTGTGTATTTCATTCCACCGTACTATTAGTAGTCCTCTTAACATACACATCCTCCTTGATATTGTTTGGAAAACCATGCAACATAAAAAGGGATCCATGACAGGATTTCTGCAATCCAGAACTGCAGGCTGATTTCACTTTCCATGGAGGCACTCTCTTTACAAGGGAACTGAAGTCATGTCTGTTTAGATGGAGAGAAGGAAGCCTGCTCACTTAATCGTGTGTGACAGTCCATGGATTCAGGTTGTTTCATTATCCTAAGACGAACACACAAAAATGGGAAGGATAGCAAATTGTGTTTTGTAGGAAATAGCTTTTTTGATTTGGATGCTGTGCAAAATATCATACCATCAATAAAACCCTTAACTGCAGTTAGAATACATGGCACTGACAAATTTGCTTGCTCTTTTTTCAGAAAGCAGACAAATTCAGCAATTATCCTGTTTATCACACTGTGTATGAGACCTTTGAGTTAGTGGAAAAATTTTATGACCCCACCTTCAAGAAACAGCTAGCAATTGCCAAGTTACGAGGCAAACTGGTTTATGAACTTGCAGATTCCCAGATCATTCCATTCGACTGTAGAGATTACGGAGAAGCCTTAAAAGGATATAGCGATAGAATTTATAAACTGGCCAAGAAACATGAAGAACAGCTGAAAACTTACAAAGTGTCATTTGGTGAGTAATAGCCACAGCAGAATTTATTGAGTGCATTAATTAGAATTATGCAGAGACATGATATATCTGTCCTCTCTCTGAAACTGAATTCCTTTTCTGTTTTAGTTCTGCCATCATAATAAAGAAAAGTCTTCTAAAAAAATCTTTCTAAACTAACACAGTATTAGCACGTTATTGGTCAGATGAGAGAGTTAAAATAATTTTCATGCATGTTATTGTGTTCATTATTACACTGCTCATGAGCAGTCATGAACCACAATCAAATGCAGAACAAAAAAATAGTATTGACCTGCTTCTCACCCAGGACTAGATTATTTCATCTTGCTTAAAAGAAGAAGACAGGTTAAACGTTTGGGGCAACTATCTGAAACCTGGGAGATGCAGGTGTCATTTCCTCCTCAGGCAGAGGTTTAATCTGTCTGACCTTGGGAAACCTGCTTACCATCTGTGTCAGTGGCTGGTACCACAGTTAGGCAACAGAACCCTTCTCCAACTTCTGCATAAATACATTCACTGAGCGCTTGAAAACATTTTGATGAGGCACATAAAATAGAATGGAAGAGACAGAGTACTCTGGATCACAAACTAGGATGGTTTCCACAATCATTTTTTTTCCCTCTCCGTCTGTTTCTTCTTTCTCCTTGCCTTGTTCACCCCTTGGTTTCTGTACCACGGAGAATTTTCAGTCAGTCCTAATCCACATGGTATCTGATGGACCCATGGGTTAGAGACATAAACTGGCTTTTCAATGATGCAGTACTCGTTTGGGTTGTCTGAAACGTGAAGTAATTCAAATCAAACCCTCACTTAGAAAAAAATAAAATGACATTTAAGTCTTGTTAGGCAGAAAGTTCTTGAGTATTTTGAAAAGACTTCATTTTTTTTTTATTTTTTTATTTTTTGTAAAAAGGCTTCTTGGAACAGAGGAAGCATATTTTGATGGATTATCTGGTCTGAGATATCATATAAGAGATTTATTTCAACACATTCTTGTGTTAACTGTAGCATATCATCTGGGGAAACATCAAGATTGGACTTTCTTTTTGCACTGTTAGAACAGCTACCAAATTTTCTGTTAAATAATTTATTTTCATTGTTTGTGTTTCCTTCTCATTTCAAATTAGAACTTGCCCAAATGAATTTCCAACTAATGTATATACTTTTGTTTTTATGTCAATTAGGTTTTAGAAGCAATCTTTATTATTATTATTTTTTGGCTTTTGTTCCCTAACTATCACTTAACTCTCTCCTTAATAACTTTATAGACGTGGCACTTTGGCCATTTTTACAAGTTTTCTTTTTTTCCAGTCTTTTCATGATTTTCATGTCTCTTCTCTGATGCCTGATCAGTTCAAATTTATTTCTTTAAAAAGAAAATATGATTTTTATTTTTTGTATATTCTATTGCACCAGAGTGCATTACAATGAATAGATAGCTTTTATGATACTTTGCAAATTGAAATTCATTTCACTCAGAACTATCATAGAACTACCTATTGACAGCACTGAATGTCAGAAAGCTGTTAATTAAGCCTGAATAAATCACGTAGTTGTCCTTCACAACAATTGATGAAGCTTTTTTTATTGCCTTTATATTCACATTTCAGCTGCTTCTCTACAACAATGAACACTGGAAACCTTTTTTTTTTAATTTATTTTTTTTACATGAAATAGTACTTGTAATAATATACTATCAGAGCTAAGGTCTGTAGGGGAAATGAATAAATAAAATTGATAATATTTTTTAAAATAACCAAAAGTGGCAGCACTGAATAGCTCATGAACATGAGCACAAATTGTCTTATATATTTTCAGATGACCTTTCTTTTTTCTCTTAAATCCCCTCCTATTGCTTCTGAAATATAATCTGTAGCCTTGATACAGCCATGATGTCAGCCCTGTCCTCTGCCAAATTGATAACTACTGCCCTGGGCAAATGCAGTTGCGGACAAGCACTGTCCATAAACAGGTTGCAGAGGCAAAATCTGCGCCTCTGATTATGTAAGCTAAAGAAAAATATTAATGCAAGAACAAGCAAGTGTGGGCTGGTGATGGATAAATACGTTTGCTGGAAATAGAAAGCAGATGAGACTGCAGAGCAGCTTTCAACAGAAGTCGTGGGAACAGACAGCCTATGTGATTTCTAAAATAGTGTGATGAGTTTACCAGCACAGCAGGGCCTCATTCCCTGTAGGGGATAGGGTTTAGGAGATGACCTAATCCACGTTCCTGTGCAAAGAGAAGATACTCTGCATTATCTAAAGTTTCCTGAAACTTTTGGGCAAAATGTGCAAGTTGTGAAACTATGTAATGAGCTGTGGTAAGGCCAGAAGTTCTCCTCAAACCATCCACCTTCCTTTTGTTCCATGAAAATTAGCTGTAGAAATCGATACTTCTTCCCAGGTCTGTATCAAATCGACCCTTCTACAGGAAAATCATCACAGTTGATGTCATTAGCAGGAGACAGTATCTGTAGCTGCTTCTGAGGCCAAGCTATCCCATGTGGCTCAGACATGCTGCCAGGGGCAGAGCACAAGAAAGCAACAGGACTTACAGCCCAGAGTGAGGTGTAACAAGCAAAATCCTGGAGTCCAAGCAGCAGCACAAGGGATGGCACAGGGTTGTGGCACAGACACCTCGTGGGCTGCACCTTAGCAAGCATGGGGCTTGGTAACTTTACCCTATCTATCTCTGGCTGTGCACCACCATGACTTTTTTTTTTTTTTTTTTTTTTTAATGTCTTTCTCAGTACTACTCAATAGGACACTCTTCTGTTATGATATGAATAGGAAATTATGTTCCAAGAGGAAAATCCAGCTGCTTTTGCACAGCCAGCTGGAAGAGCTGGTATTTTTGATGTCAGGCTTTTTTTTTTTTTTTTTAACCTAAACTCTGCAGTATGTCCCGGTGTTAAAAGGGTAACAGCAGAGTTTTCCATTTGCAATGCCAGCGTCTTCTCCTTGGCAGGCAGAGGCAAGATGTGGGCTTGGGAAGGCCATATCCAGCACCCTGCTCTGCTGTTGGTGTAGTTCCACTCTGTCCTTGTCTGTTACTGCTGGGAGTGCAGCTCTTAAAGTCTGCTCTGGGGAAACTAATGGAGGCTAAAAATCTGAACTTCTAGGAGAGACAAGAAAAAAAATTTTTTTAATAAAAAAAAATGCAGGTGTAACAGCAAAATAATGCAAGTGGAACAGCAAAACAAATGTAGTTTTGCTCCCCCTGGGCAACTGAAAGGTATATTGGGCTCTGTGGATCCTCTGAAGTTGTTCAAAAAAGTCTTTCCTTGTCTAGATGCTCTTTTTTCTGCTGTGGTGAACTTCTCAGAGGCTGCTGCTGAATTTCACAGGAGACTTGAAAAAGTTGACAAGAAGGAGTAAGTCTGGAAAAATCTATCTCTATCTTAGTAAAATCTCCCCCGTGGTGTTTTCTTTCTTTGTCCAGGGGTGTACCTGAAGCCCTCCATCAGCCTTTGGGTAGAGAAAGTTAAAAATAAAAAAACATCTAAAGCCTGTGTCAGTTTGGGCCTTGCTCCTAGGGCAGTCTGCATGTCTGGTCACTCCTTGGGGTGGCATTCATCTTGCTCAGTTTTTAGCTACCTTGAAGATATAATTACTTGTCCTGATTCCCTTTATATTTCATGGAGTGAAATTTGTATTTTGAAGGGGCAATTAATCACATCTCCTCAGGTACCCAGGTCAGCTCTTTCTTTCCAGTGACTACACAAGGAGCCTGTCTGATTAGCATGGACCAGAGCCCTTGAACTCTGAGACACGCAATATCTGCCAAGATTAATTCTGCTTTCAGTGATGAATAGTATCAGCTGTAGAGCTTATAAGTATCAGCTAGTCATTACAATTATTGTAATAAAGGGAAAAGCAGGTAGCAGTGGAAGTTTAAGTCTGATTGTGCTCTGTATTTGGCTTGAGTGCTGTAGGTGGCACAAATGTTTGTACTTTCAGCACACCTCAGGAAGACAGGGTGATGCTCCAGAGTATTTAAGACTCCTGCATGGTGCTTGTGAACCTATGGGCCCTATGGGACTCCCATGCCCTTTGGGTGCAGTGGCTGGAGGCCAGGCTCTCCTCAGTACCTTGTATGGTACATAGTGGTTGTGTTTAGGCAACTGAATCCCATACTTAGAACATTGTTCTATTTATCTATGTATGTATGAATATTGTAGAGAGTTTAGACCCTTGATTTGGAGGTGGACAGTAAAAATCTAGATATCTTGACCTAAATCTCTGCCTTTCTGTCCCTGCTGTTAAGTGGGATCCTCCTAGTGCCATTTAATACTAAACAAGTTTCTACTGAGTTGTCTAATGCAGAAATCTGAATGCATTAATAAAACATGTATTACTTCCATTTGAAAAACCTCATCTTTTTGCAAATGTAGATATTCTTTGTCACTTTTTTTTTTTTTCTGTCCAAAGAAGAGGAAAAGTGCTTGAATGAAAATGAGCAGACCTGTTTCCTTACTGTGTGAAATGTCTCTTGTCTACATTTTCTGCAGTCCTGTTGCAGTGCGAATCGTGAACGATCAACTGATGTTTATAGAAAGAGCTTTCATTGATCCTCTTGGCTTACCGGGAAGGAAGTTTTACAGGTAAGGCAACAAGTTTCTGAACTTGTCTAATTTTTTAGCTGTGTAAAGCACTGTGGTTTTGCAGATGAATCCCATCCTCACAGGCTGATCAGTTGGACTGCTGTATAGGCCCTATAAAGCCCAACAGATTCTGGTTCAGGTATAATGCAGTGAGTAGCAGACTTTGTTGATAATCTCCAAGGAGAACTTTTTGCCTGCACCACCCTCACGGTGCCTAATTCTTCTTCCCAGCTCTGGATCTCTATTTTTATTAGCCTTGATAACTATGTGAACTTGATTTGAGAGTATGTGATAGATACTACTTCTGTTATACACCTTGTTCTTGTAAATCTGTACCAAGTAATGACTCAGTGGATAAACAACTCTATGGAAAGAAAGGAAAGAAGGGAATACAGTAAAGGGAAGAGGACAAGTATGTAGTGAAGAGAGATGTCCAGAAGAGAGAGACTGGACAGTGTCCTCTCCCCTCAGGATAGATAGCACAGAGATCACAGGACGGAGAAAGGCCCATGAGCTGTGCTGCAGGGTCCCATCTCTCCCAGCTTTGGCTGCTTCCCATGAGCTTAAACCCTTAACTGGTTATTACTGAAGTTTTCTCTGTACGAGTCTGCAGGGCTGGAGAAGGACAATACATTATGCACCACCACATCCTTTATAAAAGTGCTGTGCAGTTATTAGGAACACCTGCTGGAAGCCAGCTTTCAGCATCAGGTGTGTGAGCGCCTCCCTTTGCTCTCAGCATCCCCCTTTTCCTGATGCCTGGGTGCATCTGACTCACTGCCTGGTGGCTTTCACACCACGCCAGAAGCCCCTCAGGCAGGTAGAATTGAGAATCACACTTCCAGCCTCCTAGGACAAACTGTTGTTCACACTTCTGGAAGAATGAAATGGTTGTTTTCTACAGTTCTTATTTTTGGGTGTTAGGTAACATTTAGAGATATATATTTTTTAAAATACATTTTATTTGTGCTTGCATCTATTATTGCAGTTTTAGTATTTATTTTGAGTTGGGGGGCATCTTTTGCATCTATAAATGTGTTTCATTACTTCATGTGAACAAAATAAATTTGAAAATAAATCTGCAACTATTAATTATTAAAAAAATAAAAATTAAAAAAAAATAAGCCATGGTTTTGCCAGCTTCAGTTCCAATACAATCACTTCTACTCTGAAGAATCTGTTCTTCTCAATAATTCTCCCATAGTTCCCCCCCCCTCCCCCCTTTTCACATTCCTTTCCCAGCTCTATCACCATTCAATTGCTCAATAATTTTCTGAGGTTTCTGTTATTTATTTTTTTTTAACTTAGTATACCTACATTTTTCCCTTTCCCCACAGACATGTCATCTTTGCTCCAAGCAGTCACAACAAGTATGCTGGTGAGTCCTTCCCAGGGATCTATGATGCCATGTTTGATATTGAAAGCAAAGCAGACCAGCAGGAAGCCTGGGAGGAAGTGAAGAGGCAGATTTCCATTGCAGCCTTCACCGTGCAGGCAGCAGCAGGGACACTGAAGGAAGTAGCATAGGATGATGGCTTCGAAAAGCTGAAATAGCAAAGTCTGAACGCCCTGCAGTCAGGCTGCAGTGATCCAGTCTCTGCAAACTGCCTGCTGTACCTGAGCTCCCATCGCACAGATGTACTGGTAGGGGGAGCAGGAGCTCTGTGCTCCAGAAACTCTGCAGCTAGGAATTACTGCTTCTCTGATACTGGCAAAACTGTAACTTTAAGAACAACCCTGGACAGAAGACAATCTGTGGGGCAGGCAGGTGGGGAGAAGGAAGATTCAATTCTCAATCAGATTTTTTTCTGAAGGATCTGCCAATTTTGAGATCCCACATCTTTTGGATGTACAATCTGGTTATTTGCAAAGCTGTCTGCTAATCTTGACCGTAGCACTGATCAACAGCATATATTTCAGCAAAAAAAATCAAGCAGTCCTCAGCATATACATTTCTCTTGTTCTACTAATGATGTTTATCATATAATACACCAAAAGCATTTCTGCATTTTAGCATCCATTCTGCAGGACTAGTCAGCACTCATTTTGCAGACTTGCTTTCTTTCCCTGAAAAAAATATAATAGTGGTCCTCTGGCTAATTGCCAAAAGGGCTACTAGCCTTCCCTGACAACCAGAGAAAACAGCTGCTTTTACGAAGAAATCCAAAAACATTTTATTAAGCATTTATGCAGAGACCTATGAACAGCGTGTGACCACCCCTCTGAAAATCACTGACCACCTCTCTCCTTTATTTGCACTTTCAAAAATACAGAGTGTGGGGGATAACAGAACTGATCTCCCTGCTGTTGGTGCTTTCGCCACTAGTCTCAGGCCAATGGCAGCTTTTGATCTTTCTCTCTCTCTCTCTTTTTTTTTTTTTTTTTTTTCTTTTCCCTTCTTCCCCTGTGAGGGCTTTTTCATGCAGAGATGTCTCATTCCAGTTGAGGGAGATGGATGGCAATGTGGTCAATACTGGAATGGGGCTTGAGATTATGGAGTAATTCTGTTTTCTAATAAGACCTGAGACAGCTTTCCATCAGGAGCTGCATATACATTCAAAGAGAAACTGAAATGCATGAGAAGGATAATTGTACAAAACTGTGTAATTTGTAAAAAAAAGAAAAAAAGAAAATAAAAAATTGATTCTTGCTTCATTTGCCCTTTAAATGTACTTCTCATCCACTTGCCTTACAACTAATAAAGTTGCTAGAATTTTATTACATCACATTCCAATTTGTGAGGGAGCTGATAATAACTGGTATTTTCTCTTGTGCAAAATATACTACAGCTTATCTCACAACCATAAATTGCAGCAGGTTGTGGGAATAAAATGCTTTCTCTTTTATGGGGAGTAGAACAGATGGGGTACTAAAAAAGATGGAATTGAGAAACGGGGTAGTGGACGTAACAGCTACTAGGCTACCGAAAGAGTTGTTTTCATCGCAGATACCTTGAATTCAGATAAAGAAACCAGTAATGCCAATCACTAGTCTTTTGAGAAGTTGGCTTGAGGGGAAGATACCACCTAGAAGAAGGGTGTGCATTGGCATCACTTCCATAAGCATCTCTGAAATAGGAAGGACTGTGTACCTATGGACACCATGCTCATAACATACTGTTACTTTGCTTTTCACAAATTAAGCCTTTTGCACCTGAGGAGACCACACTTCCACAGTCCATCCCTTACCTTTTCCTCTGAAAAATGCAGTCACCTTAGCTCACCTCATTAGCATGCACATAAGAGAGCATTAAAGTAGCACAATGAGTGGTCAGTACTGAGGACACCAGAACAGTGACTACATTTTTGTTCTCTTTACTTCTCCTTCGTGGAGGCTGCCCATTACATTTGCTCATCTCCCAGCAGCAAGCTGGGGAGCTGTCAGTGGTCACTGCCCTAGGCGCTATCAGAGGATAAGGCAAACAAGGAATGTCTATAGAAAAAGGAAATTTCTGATGCAGCATGCATTCTTAACTTACAAATATCTCAGTAACAAAATAAACCACCTGTCATTTAAGTGAACTGTTTCACCAGTAAACATACTGATGGGGACCAGTACCATACATTGGGGGTTGTGGTTGACAGCAAGTTGAGTACGAGCCAGCAGTGTGCCCAGGCAACCAGGAGAGCCAACCGTATCCTGGGGTGCATCAAGCACGGCATCGCTAGTCAGTCGAGGGAAGGGATTGTCCCGCTCTACTCTGCGCTGCTGCAGCCTCACCTCAAGTACTGTGTGCAGTTCTGGGCACCACAGTACAAAAAGGAAATTAAAAGTGTTGGAGAGTGTCCAGAGAAGGGCTACAAAGACAGTGAAGGGACTAGAGGGGAAGGGTATGAGGAGCAGATGAGGTCATTGGGCCTGTTCAGCATGGGGAAGAGGAGACTGAGGGGGGACCTCATTGCGGTCTACATCATCCTCGTGAGGGGGAGTGGGGAGGCAGGTGACCTATTCTCTGTAAACACCAGTGATAGGACCCGCGGGAATGGTGTTAAGCTGAGGCAGGGGAGGTTTAGGCTGGACATCAGGAGGAGGTTCTTCACCAAGAGGGTGGTTGCACACTGGAACAGGCTCCCCAGGAATGTAGTCACTGCACCAAGCCTGTCTGAATTTAAGAAGCAATTGGACTGTGCACTTAGTCACATGGTCTAAACTTTTGGGCAGACCTGTGTGGTGCCAGGAGTTGGACTTGATGATCCTTATGGGTCCCTTCCAACTCAGGATATTCTATGATTCTATGATACCCTTGCAGTGAAAGTTTTTGCAGCCCTGTGCCATGACACTGCAGCTGCAATGTAGCATATTATCTTGTTACTTCCATGTGCTGTTTTGAAGCAGTACAAAGAAATTAAATCTCACATCAGGATAAGTGCACAGCTGGAATCTGTTGCTTCCTTCCTCTTCTTGACTTTATTGGTAACTATTATGAAGGCATATACATCCTGAAAACTGTATGAAGTAGCTTAAATCTCATTCTCTTCCTCTCTACTACATTCTAAAGGTAGATTGATTACCAAATCCATATTTAAAAGCAAACCAACCCACGTATAAATGGCTTACGCTGATTTCCATAAAGTCCTGTACTGCTGGTACTGAAAGGATCAGTTGCTCGGAGCAGATGTTGCCTTCCATGCTTTTCGTTAGTCACATCTCCTTTTTGTTAGATGTGCAGCAAAGCAACTGCTCCTGCAAGTTATCTGTGTAGCTCCAGCTGCCCACCATTTCAAAACGTGCAGGGATTTCTCAGACCCTCCTTGCAAACAAATGGATAGCACTGGGTCACCTGCTCTGTCCTTTATAAATTCTGTTTGCACCATTCTTTCACACACCCTGATGGGAGCAGGCTGTCATCCTTCAGAGCATAGGGACACGGGCTGCAAAACAATCTGGCAAAATTAAACTCAGATGAAACTTGATATTAAGTTAGCTCATCTTCCCTTGGAAACAGGTTTGAAAGGAACTGGGCCATAAAGTTTATCACAAATTCTCTTGAGGTTGAAATACCTTTGGTTTGCCTTTGGAAAACCAGCTGTAGCTATTGTTCAGTGTAGAAATGGTTGGAAGGTGTGGACAACCATGTGCTTCATTCTCTACTGTGACAAGGGATAATACAACAACACACATTCCTTTGCACTCGAAATGGATGTAATTTAAAATAGCTCATTGGCTGTGCTTTTCAATAAATAAATAAATAAATAAATAAATATTGAACAACCTCAAAAATGTCTTGTAGATGTTAAGCTTAATGAAAACAAAGCTAATTGAATACCTTTGAAGATGAAGTGTTTGGGATTAAGTGAGGCCAATTCTTCTCATTGAGTCACGCATTGAGAGACTGCTTTTGTGAAACGAGATTAAAATTTCGCTCTTCCCGTGTCCTGACAACTGAAGTACAAGCACACCATCAATTTGTAATTTCTGGTGAAGAGGGCTGGAGAAATTTCATGTCTTCTCAGTAACTACACTGCTCATCTGTTAGAACAGGGCCTTTGGGCTTGTCCGCGGTCTTGATTTAACCAAAGCAATTTGTCGGGCCCAGGTCAAACTTTTAAATTGCTTCAGCTGATCTAAAATTGCATTCTTGTATAGCAGTGATAAACTGCACTGTGTAACTCAGTGTGTCTATTAAGGAAAAGGCATTGCAAGAGAAAGGTCCAAAGCAGTGCCCAGCCCATGAGCAGATGTTCACTATCAGTCCCAGTGCCGTACGCACTGACTTTCTGCACCTCCTGTTTGTATCATTCAGCCCTTCTTCAGATAACCTCTAAAATCTCTGTGTGTTCACATGTACAAAGGGACTAGCCACAAAATATGTGACTGTACAGTGAAACTCATTGCTACAGGAGCTTGTGAAAAGTGAGAAGTGTTAAAAAAAGACTCAGAAACATGCAAGGAGTGCTCATAAAAGGACCAGCCTCATGATCCAAATACAACCTTTGAATCGGAAGGCCCTACAGCACTGACTTGGGAATTAAAACATATGCATACACGGAGGGATTAAACATGCCTGCTTCATTCCTTTCCCTGCTGGAAACATTTGTGATGGAGGGGTTATTAGGAAAGACAGCTCTTCACACTCTCAGAGTAGCGCTTTTCTCCAAGTAGACATCCCCTCTGGGTCTGCTGCTGGTCCCCTATTCATGTGCACTTGATTGAAACCCATGAAAATTAATAAATATATCCTTTAAAGTTTGCTTGTTCCCCTCTTTAAGCAAAGACACTGATCAAAAATGTCAGTCACGGGTCTTCTGAAAATAACAAAATTGCTTGAAAGCAGAAATAATTTATCCTGCAGTGATGCCACTGGGGGTTTAGAGCTGCTGTGCAGCATCCGCAGAGAGAAGCTACACAGTGACCCCACATTAATCCTGAGAAAAACAGCAGCAGGAGGAGATTCTGGAAGATGCCAGGAGGGTCTGAAAGGGTCTGTTGCCATTACACCCCTGAGACTTAAAGTAGCTCTAGTAAAATACAAGTGGCTGCTGTTTAACCCTGTAATTTAGCTGTGTCTATAGCATGGTTAGATTTCAGCTCTGAGTAAAGCTCTCCAAGTCAAGGCAGCTCACGACAGTACCAACAGTGTTTTCCTGATGGATCCGACACCTTTAAATATTTTCTTCCTCATCCAAGAAAACTTGTTTATTCTTCAAGTCAATGTCAGGCACAGCCATTTTGGGGATGGAAGCCCTTGGGGAGCTCCAAGAATGGAGGAGGAGGAGAAGGAAGGGGAGACGGAGGAGAAAGAAGAGGAGGAGGACTGGCTTGCAAAGCACCTCATGTAGGAGGGGGCTGGACCTGGTTCAAGTAAATGTGTATGATAGTCTTCCATAAAGGGAAAGAACAGGAGAAGCGATAATGGGAAAAGCATTTCACTGGAGGGGATCAGATAAGAATAGACCTGTTATGTTTACATGGCACCTTCCCCAGATGTGCTTTGCTAGCTTGCTTGCTGGCAGTGAGCTGCTGACGCATTCCTGAGGCTGCCATCCACATTATCTCCAAACTTGGCTGTATTTTTAGAAGGAAATTCAAGCCACAGTTGCTGGACACAGCAACTGTTGTGGCAACACATCCTTAGGTAACCCATATGCAGTAGGACATCAGACTGGGGAAGCGCGGTAAGCTGCGAGCACTGGGCACTGAAAGACTTAGCTCCGAGATCACTTTTCCCTTCTGATTTTCCTGGAACCAAAACACCTCCCTCCTGCACAAAGTTACACTGTTTTGCTTCCTCAGTTCTCTGCTTCTCTCAGGCCACATTTCCATACTCTTTCCATCTGAGCCTGCATACTGTCACCTTGTGCCTAAAACTCAGTCTTTAGCCCACAGGTCAGTTCAGAGGGAATTATCTTAGCCCTTGGCCCTGCGGAAGCGCAGGAACTGCACTGGTGTATTGTCACCTACTGCCAGGGCAGAGGAGTAAAACACAAGCATCCCCCTGTCCTACTAGGGGCAGAAACACTTTACAAGTAAAGACAAGTTTACTGTTAGCGTAATTAAAATCTTAAGTGTCCAAACAAGTGTCTATTTATTATAGAAAAACGGAATCCAGTTAATATAGTTAAATATATACTGCCTAGTATCTACCCTTTCCACTGCCTTGCTGGCTCCTGAGTTCACTGGATTCAGCCTGCATGGGACAGCTGCAGCCAGCAATCAGCAGCCCCAAGCCCTTCACAAGGAGTGTGGGGTTATTAATGTGGGGTCACTGATTTTTCCTCATCCTGGTGTCTGGGGTTACTATGTGTTTCCTGGCATATCTTGCACCCTGTGCCACAGCTTTCATGCCCCCTGCTGTATCGGGTTTGTATTTCTCTGCAATAAAATGCAAGGACCACAAATACGTTGCTTCACACAGAACAAAAGTGTGTTACTGTTATCTATATAAAAATATTTTATGCTATAAAGGAGAATCAAAGATAAAACAGATTAGGCAATAGTCAGGTCATTATAAAATTGTTTAAACAGCCAAATGAGCTAACACAGATCTCCAGGTAGGTGATGAGCAGTTCAGACAAAGCAGGGCTGGGAAGTCCCGAGGCCTTGCAGAGTTGGAAGGAGCTGGTGCCTTGCTACCAGCCACGGCAGTGCTGTATTTATTGAGCCATCAGCAGGGACCTGCACTCAGGGACTACTTGGAGGGAGAGCCCAAATTTTCCAGAGAACAATCAGTAAGGACAGCTACTTATATATAGTCTTATACATACTTTGTATATGGTCTTGGCAAGTCTGAGAAATGGGGTGTGAGAAAGCTTTTTTTTTTTTTTTTCTTCACATTTTCTAACCAGCCCAGTTCACATAATTCAGCCTGATTGGATTTTGCTTTCGCAAATATCAATCATTTTTAACCACCTGCAGTCTGACAAGTGATTGCCTGAGTGCTATACATTTATACAGGACTCCAAGTGTAACTGTAGAACTCAGCACTTGCTTCTCAGGCAGTATTACACTCAGTTTTGTACCAAAAACCTATTACCAGATTATGGAGAAGTTCTGACATATAAGCAAGGTGTCATTCAGTGATAAAACATCATCTCTCTCATGGCTAGTGCTTGTTCTGCAGACAACAGTGAGTACCTAAAATGCATGGAGGGAAAATGAGGGCATACAGTGCTGCCACAATGCAATACTAACATATTTACATTACATCTGAACCACTAACACAACTGTGAAATGGAAAAACTCATGAAAGCAACACATGCTTCAGTTTAAGAACCATACGCTCAGTGGTGCTGCCACTCAACCACATCCAGGTTTTACACCACTTTTCACTGGGCAAACCCAACCACACTGCAGTTTTCAGGCCCTGAGGATCAATATAATGGTGCAATAAACGACACAGTCTGTGTTTTAAAGACATTATTGGAGAGAAATAAAAGGAAAAGAAGAAACGCTCCAGTGCCACTGTGCACACAGCAAAAAGGTGAACCTTTATGAAAAAAGGGGAAAATTACAAAGCCCTATGATTTCATATATTCAGTGCTTTAGATCGTTCACAGTTGGAGTTGCTGCTTTGTATTAACCTTCAGTCTTAATGTTTTTTCTACAATTTATATTGTATCTTTCAAAAAATACCTAAAAACCTTTAAGACTTAAACATTATTTTCCAACTACATTTAAACATACTCCATTCATTGCTTCCATTTTATCCTTCTTTACAGTTGCTAACACACTCTTGGCAAGCATAAGAGCTCCATTTAATTTATAAATTCATTTAAGTAAAAATCTTCTAACAGAGCTGGTGACAGGCTTCTGATTTTCAGAGCTCCAATCAAAGAATAATTCTGAACACTTCTGTTGTAGACTATATTCGTAAGCAAACAATCAAAATGTTAACTACTTTCACAAGTGAAGGCAGAACTTCAAAAATTTGGGTTAATGTTCATGTATACAATATTACTTGATTACAAGGCACTCCTTAAAAAATTTATAAAGTCCCTCGGGGTCTGGAAGTGCACAGTATCAAGTGCCTCTAATACACAAGTCTGATTTTCAATGAGGAAGAACAAATTAGGTTAAGCATATTAAGCTAGAAGCACAGTTCAACTCTAAGCACTGAATTCCATAATACTACTGCAGTATCAATATTTATGCTTAATTTAAAATAAACATTCCAGAGAACAAGGTTCTGGGACTAACCACATTTTATAGATGGCTATAAGGTACAGTTCTGCCTCCAGCTAGCTTTGAATGACTTAGTTGCAAATGCAGTTGTTATTAATATTTAACCAGAAACTAATTTTTCAAATAGCTGCTCTTAGTAGGTAACAAAAATTAAATATTCTATTCAAAAGGATGCTCCCTGCCACAAAGCAGCACTGGCTGAAAAACAAAACAAAACAAACAAAAAAACAACACACATGTGCAAAAACAAACAAAAAAACAAAACACATGCTTTCTGGATAACCACAATCAGTCATCATAGAGCTGATCAATTAATTTGAAGAAAATCACATTCATGCATTTCATGTACAGGTATAGATGGCAGGTATCTGTTTCTACATCCCCTTTCCCTTTGAACTCACAAGACTGATGACAAATGCATACTTGACGGTGCTCATGTGCAGCAGGTTCCTTCATTCCTGTTCACACTAACATGAAAATAAAACGTTCAACAATTCAACAGAAGAATGTTGGTTTTATGAACATGGTTTGAACTTTGTGCCCCTTGGACAGTTTCCCTTGTATACCGACTGACCTGTGGAAAATGCCCACATTTTCATAACTGTGTTACAAATGCAAAGGGAAGACCTCTCCCATAAAGTCAAAAAGTCCAAGCATAACCAGCATGTAATAAGAATTTTATTGAATAAATTTAGAAAAAAATGGAACATGAAGACATGAGATTAATTTCTGCTTTTAAGTTTTATGAATGTGCAGAATCAAACAACCACGCAAAAAGACACCTCTCCCCCCCAACCGTAATTCAAGACTCTCATTTATAATGGCAAAATTATTAGCGCCGTAAAACAGTGTTCCAGACACGTAACTCATTACTTTAAATAGGATCTCTTTCCTGAATGAAGACAAAAAAATAGTAGCAAGAGGGAAAGACAATTGATTAACAGGTACAGTACTTAACCAGTAATCATGCCATTTGTAAAGAATGCAAGCAAAAAATGCATCATTACATAGAATAAGTAGATGTTTTTTCAAGGCAAAATTCCTAATATAACTAGTCCCTAAACTACTGAAATGGTGACTTGATAATGCAAGTGTTCCAGAAGATCGTCTTAGAGATGGAAGATTTTTTTTGTGAAGTTACATCAGTGCCATGTAAAATATAACAGAGTATCTGAACAGCCCAGTGCTAACAGCAT
Source organism: Aythya ferina (assembly GCF_964211825.1). Taxonomy (NCBI): domain Eukaryota; kingdom Metazoa; phylum Chordata; class Aves; order Anseriformes; family Anatidae; genus Aythya; species Aythya ferina. Next base: position 9,652,965 of record NC_140296.1, read on the forward strand.
GTGAACATTAAAAATGAACTCCAACTCCTCCAGGAAACGTTCTGTTTTAGACATACAACAGTAGGTAGGAAAATGGGCTTAAGCATGAGGAAAAAGATTAAGATTTCTGTTACAAATTCGTGCACCCACATAGTTTTTGTCTCATTAAAAATGTATTGTGAAGTTTTACATGCCCCTGGTACAGTCCTATCTGAGACATATAATGTACTGTCTACATGTAATATGCAAACCCATTCTGAAACACAGTATAGCTTTTTAAAGTCTTATAATTATAAAAATATAGCTAGACCACACGTTAAACAACTTGTTAAACACAGGACAACTCTCAAAACCATGAAGGGCAAACTGAACTGCACATATCCCAGTACATAACCTTTTGCACTTCCCGATTTAATTTCACTATTATTAAATAGGTGACAGCCTACATGAGCAAGACTGTTTAGCTTAGTTCTCAAAACTTGCTTTTGAGAAGCATTATGATTATTTTCATACACCATAGTTATCTTCTTTCCCCCCTGCATTTACTAATAAAAGCCAGTCAAACCCCATTCTACTGAAAATAGATACCACTAGCCATATCAAGATGTCATTTTGTAAAACACCAGCATATTTTGATTAAGACTGTTCTGAGCAACCACTATGATCTGCTCAAAGTACTCAAATTCAGCAATACAGCTTTTGCAGCTTGATGATGGATGCACACAAATAGTTATAAAAAGCTGCCAAGAATGCAGTTAAACAAGACTCATGACATAAGCCATCTGAAAGCTTAATTTTTTGAAAATCATCATAAGCCATAGAGAAGCAGGCTGCTTTTTGTAAAATCTACACATTTTTGCCTGATATAAACTGGGGTTTTGTTTGCTCATGTTCTTAAATATCTTAAATAGGTGCATTTTAAAAGTGTTTATATTGTCATTGAGGTGGAAAAGTTATTATGCAACTCCTGAGGCATCTGTTGTTCCCTGCTGAGAGTATGAACAGGAATAGAAGGAATGAATAACAAACACTTAAAAAAAAAAAAAAAAAACCTGAGGGCATTGTCTACAGGAGCTTTCTTCCACTCACTACTACAATGTTTATCCTGCTTCTAGCAGAATGTAGTTTCAAGGAGTATAAAAAACAGTTACAGGGTCCCAAAGTCTACAACGTTAAAGCAAAAGTCCATTCATCCAGATTTTGCTCAATTAAGTGCTTAGTATACTCAAGGGTCACAAGGATTGCTTTAAAAATAAATTTTGTTTTTGAAGAAATTCTGTTTCCCTTGCAGTTATTTAAATGTTAAAAATCAAACCAAAACAAACAAAAAAAAAACAGATGGCATGCCGATAGTTATAGGTATCTAGAATTTTTAATCCGCTGAAGTAATTGTTCTTAATATTACACTAATATAAGCTCCCGTTGTTGGCTCAGAATTCAGTGGGGAACACCTGAACAATTTTTAGAGGAGCAACTGCAGGCATACATTTTTGTAAGCTTGCACTTCACTGCCTGTGGTGTTTTCAAACATATTTATTTTTAAAAGGAATTATTAGAATTCGATGGAATTTTTCAAGCAGAACTTGGCCCTTGAATTTTTAATAGGGGCCCAAAGGAGTAAGCAACCACACTTCCTCCAAATCAATAAGGAAAAAGGTAAAGAAGCTCTAAAACAGATTTCAACATCAGTGTTACTTTTTGGTGCTTGGGGCTGGTTTCTTCAGTAATGCATATGTTACTACTTCAAGAATTTCAAGTACTGCTGAAGACAGAACTCTGAACTCAACACAAATTATACCTGTTGGAAACACTATCTGAGAAATCCATATTGACTTCAGAATGCCTTTACTACTTTCACTGTTTCTCTTGGACTCATTTCAGATCTGCCAAGGTAGATAGATGAGCATCACCATATTCCACAGCCCACAAGACTACTTGTTTGCATATTTACATTTTGGCACAATAAATAATAATATATATTTTGGTTGACTTACACATTAAAGCATTTTTCTTTCAGCTACAATCTAAAATTAAGGAACGATTTCAAGCAGAAATAGAAACCAATATCACTGCATGAATTATTCCTTAGACAGAAGTCTAAGACAGAAGTCTTTAAAACTATCCTGTTTTCAGCTACAAATCATTATTGCTGCAGAACTGAAAACAAATTTAAGGTCCTGATTTCAAACTACAATTTTGCCTATGCTCTTCAAAAAGATATTTTAAAAATATTTTAGCTTAACAGTACGATTATGATTTGAGACGGGCATTTGAAAGCTTGTTTGTTTCTCCTAAGATTTCAGTTATTCCGTAAATTTTGTTCCTAGATTACCATCCTTGGGAAAAAGAGCTCTGCATATCTACATAGAAAGGATTTTCCCAAGATACCTACAGTGCATACTGTCTTCTCCTCCTAAAAATATCCACTCTGAGAAAATTCATAGTTTTGAATGTTGCAGAACAGGACCGAATACATATTGTAAAGACTGTCAAATATATACAGTAGCTGGGTAACTTTACAATATTCTGCAGTTTGTGTATTTTCTACAGCTGAGATGCTGTTATTCAGCCATATTCACTGTCCATTCATGTTTACATTTAAAAATTCAAGTATCAAAGTTAGGAGAATAGGAAAAATCCCCTCTTGCCATCTTTGTTCTTATTTTATCTGATCTGCTTTTATACCTGAAAGACAGCAAGAATCGGGAAATACTGAAACACTTTCTAAAATACCTTTTATTTTATACCTCTACAGCCAGCAGATATTGAAACAAACATTAGTTTCAGCAGACAAAAATGGAAGTCTACAAGTGTTCTTTCACGTTTGTTTTTATGTGCCTTTTTATTTTAGATGTGAAATTGCATGTTTATCACTTCAAAAACTCAGATCTGTAATACTGTATGCTTCATAATGAAGAGTGCTGAATTGAACATACTACCAAGCAGATCCAGTCTAAACAGAAGACTTGAAAAATTAACACACACTGTGGACTGAAAGCTTATCTGTTTGGGTAGTCAGTGCATAGTAGGTAAGGATGTAAACGCAGGGCAATAGCTCTTATTTTAAATTCCCATTGAGACGCTCCAGCTAGAATAAATACACTCACGGAAGCAAGAGCAGAAGAACCAGCTATTACTCTTCAAGTTGACACCCTCATTTACTGTGCATCTTTTTTTTTTTTTTTTTTGTAGAGTGGAACATAAGGTCTAGCATAAAAAAAAGTTATCTATATAAAAGTTAAATACTTGATTACAGTAGCAAGTCACCACTTCAGGATGGGATATATCTCGTCTCTTGGAATTATTATTGATCTGAATTCTCTTTCTTTTGTTCTGTGTTGGATACTGGTAATTCAAGACTTGCCCATAATAGAGGCTCTGCTTTTCTCATAGTAACTTCAATCTTTGTAGCTGTCATGTTCACATAACTCCTCTTTACATCAATTACCTGAAAGAGAAAACACATGTCACACTTCACTTTACAAAAACTGAATTAAGTTCAGAAGAGTACCTTATCACTAGACTTCAACAGATGTTTAGGTAGATGGAGTTTCCTCTTATCTGGAAAAGCCAGCCCTTTCCCGCTCCCAAGCTATGAACATGTATGTACAATATAAATACAGGTCTAATGCATACATAAAACAGTAATTACATAACATAAAGAGTTTTTATCTGATACCACTATCGTATTTAGGATAGAATCTTAGGACAAATTGGGTTGGCAGGAATCTCAAGAGGTCATCTTGTCTAACCTTCCACTCAAATAAGAGTCGATGCCAGGCCCAGTCACTTGGGGCACTAGATTTCGATTTACATTTAATTACTGAATGACATGCAATTTATTTTTTTTTTCAATAAGTAACAAGGAAAAAAACCTGCTTTTATAGAGAAGCAGCTGAGGGTTTGTGGTATTGTTAGTTTTGTGGTGTGTTTTTTATTTAAAAATAGAAACAATGTTTTATACTTACTCCCCATAATTTCACATTGCGATGAAATTCCTTTTCTCCTTCAAATACAATATGAATATTTAACTTAAAAAGGAAAAACAGAAAATTTTGTCAGGCTAATAAGACATGAGACACCTCAAGTATGTTTAAGTAAAATATATCATATTAGGACTCAGATCCTACAACAAACAAAGTGATCAAACTGCCCCTCATACACAGAAGTAGAAAATACATTCTAATAGATTGTGTTAAAGTATCTTAGTCTGTGTACCATAGTGGCTATACAGACCTACTGCAAGTTTTTTTGTTTTTTCCAAATGAATGATTAAGAAATCACAGAACTATCATTTTAACACTTGTTTAATATGACTACCCATGAAAGTGCACGCTATCAAGAACAATATTCAATTATTTTAAGCCAAATACAATTAAATTACAAATGTATAATTATTTACACATTTGATGATGGAATTCCATCACATTCAGGTTTTAACTGCAGAAGTCTAAAGATTTTTCTGCAATGCTATATTGCAGCCTGTAATGCCTTTTTTTTTTTTTTTTTTAAGTAAGGATGTCCAAATAAGAAGGGAAAAAAAAAGCTGTGTGTATTTGAACAAACACAAAAGTCAAGAAAAAGCCGTTTCTCAGAAAAGATTCTTACGCTGTTCTACCTCTGCCTTAATAAATAAAGGAGAAACTGTATTTTTCTAACTTCAGGCTTCTGTACAAATTAGAAAGGAATCACATATTAAGGTAGGAACTCACCATTGTACTATTTGCTTCTACATAGCTCAGATCAGGAACAGAATTTTTAGCATATATAGAAATAGTCACTTCTCCTCCAGTCTGGTGCCAATCATGCCTGCATGGAACTACCTTCTTTCCCTATATAAATAAAAGGTTACAGGGAAAAAAATAACATTCAGGAGTATTAATCAGAATTAAATCTTAGGACTATTTTAACAGCCATTAAACATAGCTAGCATACGAATATACCATGTGTTCAGGTGAGATTGCAAATCTCTAATTTTTATTTATTATAAAACAACAACAAAAAGAAAAACAACTATATTCTTTATTTCAGATACTGGACCCTGACATACAATAGCAGTGAGGAAAACAGTGTTCATGACAGAGACTATGGTAAGAAGCAGGAACACTTTGATAGAATGAAAGTAACATGTTCTCCTTTACAAAACCAGAGTTATCCAGCAGGCAGTGGGAAGGAATGAGAGAAAGCAGGGACTCCAATTGGCTAGAAACCCATTATCTCAATATGCACACATTTAATGAATGGTTTCTTAATGTGAGTGAACGCTTTAAAAAAAAAAAAAAAAGAAAGCACTCAGTTTCATTATTAAATTCTGAGATATTCTCTGAGAATCTTTTCAACCTTGAATGGAAATATTTTGTGCTTTTTAATTCTGCATTTTTTTTTCCAACATCTCAATGCTATAAACTAAGAAGCTCTCTATTTGCTCTACTACTAGTCAAACCAAGACATCCGGTATGCTTCAAACCAGAAAACCAGACATGTAAACAGAACCCAAATTCTGTTGAGAGTCCGAAAGAGACCCTTCCATACACACCCCTCCCCCAAACCAGGTAACATCACGGACTTTATCTGCCCTGCTATAGCACAAACGTTAATGCTACTCACTGCATCCTTTTTAGTCCATACGTGTGTTCCTGTTGTGCAGCCTTCTTGAGCTAAAAATGTGTTGAAGTCAGACGTTTTCCTTTTACAGCAGCTCCAATACTTCATCCTTTAAAGTTTGCAAATAAGGTAATTAACAAACAATATTTAGGACACTATTGTAAATAGTTAAGATCTTTCCTTTATGCAATATAACCATTAATTTAGGAGACCCTTTTCAATCACTGCCATTTTCGACTGTGAGAAATAGAGAATGAAAACAAGGTAACAGCTATAAAGAAAGCAGTAACAGGTAACAGACTAATTAAAAAAAAGTAAAAATCAAGCTAACTGAATACTAACCCTTCGTGGAATATAGGTACACCAGAATGGTATATACACACATCTTCAGTGCTGTGCGGTCCTTGGTACGTCTGGTAAAAAAAATAAATAAGAAAATAAAAGCACTTAGTTTACTAGTATAGGAAGTGGACCAAAGGGTTAAAAAAAAAAAAATGTTCATAAAGATCACTTTATCTCAGAGACATCCACCTTTAAAAATGCTCTGAAAATTCAGAGAAATAAAGCACTTCAAAGGAAATACATTAAAGCTGCATGGTCCAGCACAAATCGAAATTCCATTCCTTTACTCAGTTTTCAGGAGAAGGAGCTGAAAATATGGCCTCAAGTTGTGCCAGGAGTGGTTAGATTGGATACCAGAAACAATTTCTTCAAGAAGAGGGTGGTCAAACATAGGAACGGGCTGTCCAGGCAAGTGGTGGAGTCCCTGTCCCTGGAACTATTTAAGAGATGTATGGATGTGGCACCAAGGGACATGGTTTGGTGATGGGACTTGGTAGGTCAGGCTGATGGTTGGATTAGATTTTGAAGGTCTATTCCAACCTACATGGTCCCACGATCTATGATTCTTAAACAGAAGCAAATCAAACAATATGCATCCTTGCCAATGAGTATCATGTCAGTTCTTCCTAACACAAACAAGTGAATGCTCTAAATCCTTTTCCAACCAGAGTTTCACTAGTAACTTTCAGAAAGTTGCAGATGTCCAGTGAAATACCTATTTCAATTTGACTCTCCTGTTCTGTACAAAACAAGTGTCAAAAAAAAAAATGCAACAAAACACACCACAAGCAAACAAAACAACAGTGTCAGTTTAAAAGACCATGTAATATAAAGACTAATTTCAATGCTAGAAGTGTTATAACAATTTTCTTTGGTGATTCTTCTGGCAGGAAGCATTAAGTGATGCTGATGAACACCTTTGCAGATGTTTCTGAAGTACATTCAGGTTATCAAGAGCAATTCAAGTGCTATCAGTAAGCTACATCTCACCAATATATTATTTAACATTTTAAGTTGAAACACTTCAGTATTGTATGTTTGGTAAGCTTAATGATTAGAAGTTTGAGTACTGTACTCAGATCTGGGGCCTCCAGCACAAGAAGGTCATGGAAGTATTAGAGTCCAGAGGAGGACGACAAGGATGATCAAGGGGCTGGAGCACCTCTCCTATGAAGACAGGCTGAGGGAATTGGGGTCGTTCAGCCTGGAGAAGAGAAGGCTCCAGGAAGACCTTACAGCAGCCTGCCAGGGCCTGAAGGGGGCTACAGGAAAGCTGGGGAGGGACTCTTTGTCAGGGGGTGCAGTGATAGGACAAGGGGGAATGGCTTTAAACTAAAAGAGGGTAGGTTTAGATTAGATATTTGGAAGAAATTCTTCACTCAGAGGGTGGTGAGGCACTGGCACAGGTTGCCCAGAGAAGCTGTGGATGCCCCATTCCTGGAGGTGTTCAAGACCAGGCTGGATGGGGCTTTGGGCAACCTGGGCTGGTGGGAGGTATCCCTACCTATAGCAGCGGAATGGAATTAGATGATCTTTAATGTCTCTTCCAACCCAAACCATTCTATGATTCTGAGTTCGGGATGGACCTCAAAAAAACAAAACATCTGATACCTATTACATCCACCATACAAAACAGCCCACATTTGTCAATAGTAAAGTATGTTACTGAATATATATTTGTTAAGCCTGATGGAATTTATCCTATTTCCAATCGATTTGTACTGGGGGATGGGGAACAACCAAAAGAAGACAAAACTGAACACGTAATAGTTTAGCAGGCAAGTGTAACAGTGAAACCAAACCACTTACTTTTGAACAGCCTGCATTTTTACATGCTGTCCCAATCTTGATTTCATCACTCTCCTCCTCTGCAAAAAGAATCATATTAAAGAAAAAAGCAACTGAAGTATACAACGTACAAAATATTTTGCTTTTATTGAGAACTGCAAAGAATCGAAAAGATTAGAAAAAACAAGTCATCTATCTTCTGCTTGTCACTGAAATCTGCCAGAAAGGTACAAAGAAACAGAAATTACGCAAATATTCCAATAACTGTAAGTGAAGCAATTACAAAACTACAATCACTTTTTGGTAAAACTGAGACTGTAAAAGGCTCCTGCTATTAATTGATCAAGGAGAAATAATAGCAAAATGACAGTTTTAGCAAAAGCACAAAAGGGTATAAAATAACCACAAATGGACATAGGTTGAAGTTAGAAAGTGTTTCTAAAAGAACCAAACTTGAAATGCTCTCTGGGAGAAAAAAAAAAAAAAAAAAAAAAAAGATGGAAAGTAGACAAGGGAGAACCAGCTAGTGTTCAGCAGAATTTCACTGGTTTATGAAAGGCATCATATAGTATTATGTTTGCAAAGGAGTACAGTTCATTTCTTGGAAATTCTTTGAGCCATTTGTTTCGAAATGAATGTTCCCATCATGTTCATTATTGCAGGATATCTTACATAATAAGCAGTTCAAGTAACTGCCGTGGGAACATACCGCTCCTAATACCCAAGCCCCCACACTGTTCACATTTAACTTTGATTATCGTTTTACAGGAAAGTGCTTTCCACAATATTGTCTTTGTCAAATAATTACCTCAGAAACAACAAAAAATAGCATCTTTATTTATTTGACAAGAAGTGTCATATACCTACTTAACCTGCCTATATCCTTACCTTTTTTCTCTTCGTTTTCTGATGACAGTTTCAGCTTATCTAGTGCTTGCTTCAAGGAAGCTGATACTTTCAGCTGCAAATTTGTCATTGGCTCATCTGGGCTAAAAAAATGTCCATGTATTCATGTCAACTTCATGAAAAAAAATTTTACAAAAAATGACAGAGTAGTAACTTTCAATCTTGCAATAAGACTCTTCCTTTCCAATCTCCCTTACAACAACAAACTAGACTGCTAAGTGCCCATTCGTATTCTGTATGAGAAACCAGTCTAGAAATTTAGAAGGTCTTAGTTTTCAACAGGAAATCTTAAGTACTCTACAACAATAAAATCAAACCAGAGAGATTAAGGAATCTACATGCACGCACCCTACTGTTTTTATGTGTGTTAGACAAGGTAAACAGTACTGCTAGTGGCTTTCTAAACTATGAGGCTTTACACCACCATTTATTTTCCCAAGAAGTTAAGTGTTGAGAGATCCAGTAATACCTTGTCCTAACCCCAACTCTTTTATCTCATTGTAAAGACAAAGATAACATCATCACTGCTACCAAACACAAGCTCTTTTAACGATAATTTGGGAATTTTTACACTGTACAGGCTGTGTAACACTTAATCAAATAAGGTTTAACTCGGTCAACCAACCACAAATTTTGAAAAAAAAAAAAAAATATTATATACAATACCTCGGTCTTTTAATTGTTTCCAGTGGTTTTGGTGCCTTAATTATGTGTTCTTGAAATTTGGGTTTCAGTTCAGCTAGTTCCTTTCGCTCAGAGGTAGTTTTGACTTCTGGTTTAACAGGCTCAGGAGGTTTCTCACTATTATGGTGACCCTTTGTACAGCCCTATTATGGAAAGGATATCTTTGTTTATATATACACATACACAGATATACAATGTATTTTGTGTGCACAATTTCAAGCTATCAAAAGCCACATGTTTTTTTATATTTTTAGACCATCTTCCACTTTAGCCCAACTCATCACATTGGCCACGAATGTAATCCTACAACTATGATGAAAAATATCTTCATTTGCAAGTACTTTAAATGCATACTTTTCAAAATCAAGTGAAGGAACAAGAAACAACGCATTGACCCTTCATTATTAACAAGACTGCAAACAGACTTTTACGGAATTAATTATATTCATTACAACTTGAAAAATGAGACAACTTTAACTTTACCACAGGAAAAGTAGCGTACTCAAGATTTAAGACAATTGTAACAAAATTAAGCAATTTTTAAACTTGCAAGCTGTGATTTGATAAGTGTAAAAATTGTAATAATCATGAGTACATACCACAATGCTTAAGAAGTCAGAAAAGTCTGTTGTTCTTCTCTTACAACATGACCAACCCTATGAACATTTTTGAACAAAAAACAAAACAAGCGTGATTACCTTATTTTGCAGCAACAGACAATAAAAAGCAACAGACCAGTTATATTGCTTTATAAGATGTGGCACTTCATTGTCACCAATTATTTTATCCCCTTCTTTGGACAATACTGTAATCATCTGCATTTTTAAAAGACAGAAACCTGTTACAGCTGCCTTAATCAGTAAATGCAGTAAACATGAGGCAACATCCATGACAAGCACCAACTCTGTATGAGGAAAAAAAAAACAACAGATATCTAACTTTATCCTATAAAGTAACATCTTTATAGATGTTATAGGATGAACAATATTATACTTGAGACTAACCTGTGGCATAATGTACAGCCCCCTTTATAAAATGATGAGGATACTTTCCTTCCTTGAGCACTAGGCAAGTCTTTAAACTGCTCATTTCCCTCCATAAACTGGAGGTCTGCACTGCATAGCCATCTATTCAAGTACAGAAACTGAGAACTTTTTTATTTTACATCAGAAACCCAATTACAGAGAAAATTATCCTGATACTGTGAATAATATATCTCAAAACTCAAAAGAACCTTATTGAAACCAGTAGTTTGTACAACAAATACGCTTTTCTAGCATGTTGAGTGCTTAAGCAATGAGCCACTGGGTTTTAAGTAGGTAGTTTTAAAATATCCTCAAAATGCTCATTATTTCTACAGTCACAGAAGTAAGACGTCCACCCATGCCCACTTTCAATTATCTACAATTCACATCAGGAAGAAAATTACTCATAGAAAATTATGATAAATTTAATTAGACCAAGAGTTAGGAAGAAGAGGGGAAGCAGTACCTGTGTTAAGAACAGTGCTTCTGTAAGAGAAATTAAACACAAGCTTTTGAAGAAATTTTATAACTTCTGTCCTTGTAATTAGGCAGAAGTCTTATATACTGTGTTGTTAGTACAGTTATATTTTTTTTTAGAAAACAAATTGCCATAGTCTATCACATTTGTCCCAACAGCTCCTGTTGTAATTTGCCAGTGGCACACTGTGGCCACTTCTACACTCATGCCCTGCAATATGACCGCTGGCTCACAGAAAATGTGCTACCCAGCACACACAAGCACCCCAAACACCCACATTATGGGACAGGGTTGAAATGGATTGCTAGAAGCAGTTCCTAAACATCAGAAAAAAAAAAAAAAAAATAAAGCCTGCCCCCTAGCTCAGTCAAACAGCAGTTCCTATCCCTAAGAAAGGACACTGAGGCTACATCTCTGTCAGTACACTGAACAGTGCCAGACTCCATGGCTGGACCCCAGATTTCTGACCATATACTATTAAATTGTTAGAAGGATTTCCAGTACTATTTTGGACAACCTAATCAGCTCTCTGTCAAATCATTCCCATAAGGCATTCTGGATGTATCCAGTAGATCCTGAAGCAGAACAGTTTAATATAACAAACATGGGCTATGCAGTTGGCCTGATCACTACAGGCAGTCCCAGGTGTATGTACTCCACTACTGAAGATGTAGCCCCAAGATGGCTCCATCAGGGGCATGGGTAAGCAGTCCCATCTTAGCCCACACATAAATTTATCAGATTAACAGAACACAATTTCCACAGTAGGCAAATGTCACATTTATATTAGTGCTCTAGTCATGTAAATGCAGGCAGCTGGTCTAAATTCCAATCAAGTGAATTAACTGAAAGAAGTATGACTCCTCTCAACATATCCAGAGACTTATTATAAGATCCTAATTAAACTGTAGAGACATCTAAAGTCAATTAACAGAAACATGAGTCAAACAGACTTGCATAACATTTAAATCGTGTGAATAGTTTTCAGTTCCTATTGCACCTTTAAGTAAGTGTGGTTTTCTAATTTCATGGGGCTGCTCCAATGCTATAGACTGGACATTACTGTACAGAACTGACAGACTTGGGAAAAGAGAAAAAGGAAAACAAGCAACCATTTTACGTATACAGAAAGATAAGACTTAAAAAGATATTTGCATACTTACTTTGAGAGCATCATGAAAGACTGGTACACCTGGATGATACGTGCATGAATCTAGAAGAAAATGACTATTATTAATATTTAGGCATACCAAGAATTCTTATTCATCTGATCACAAACCTAGCAAAAATTTCATGCTTGCAATTCAGGTATGTCATGAGCTGTTTCACCACTTACCCAAGTGCACATGATTATTAAGGAAAATGCAGACTTCACAGAACAAGCTTTCTGAGTACATACATTAAACCGAAACAATCGAGTTCTTCCCCCCCATATTATACAATGTAAATCACAAAACAGACACCTGAAAGTAACTTCTATTCTTTACTTCTATAAAAGTAACTGGAGGAAGTAAACTTTCTACAGATCATCCCTTGCTTTCAATAGTAGTCCTCATTAGTAATTCAGAGATGTGATAAAGGTGGCCCTGCAGCCACACGATGGACATAAAACACTCATTTACATGATCACATACATCTGCTTGCACCTGATCAAGGCCTTCTATCTAGAAACACTCAGAGTTCATTAAATTATCCATGATAATTAGCTTGTTCTTTTATCACTGGTGGATTCCTAGATGTTTAAGGTCATGAAGTCAAAGGCCAATCTTCAACATACACAATTCAGCCATGTGAATACCACTAATTATTACCAGGTTCTGTATAAACACCACGCTGAAATACCTCTTCTGTTAACCGAACTGTTAATATTCACAGATGTTTATCAACATTACAGCTATTTATGCAGTAACTGCTCATTTTTTACTTAATGTATGTATTTTTGAAGTGTAATATAATTGCTCTGATTATGTAACATCCCTGACACATACTCATGGATAATGTTTTAATGATCTGATTAAGAACATAACGGGAAACACTAGCTATCTTCTAGTCTTTAAAGCATTTTTTGGTGGAAACAGAAAATTTAAAGTAACACAAACAGTAACAATTTTTATAATACTCCTCCATAAAACACGAGTAAGAAATATCACATTTCAAATAATGAGGCAAATAAGACAAGTAATAAATAACTTTACTGACAATCTGCCTACAGATATTAAATGGGCTAAAGACAAATCACTATTTTACTTTTAAAAAAATGTAGATTTTGAACAACTTTTTCTTCCTTAGTTATATATTCAGAGTTTGAATATATATATATATATATATATATATATATTCAGTTATATATATGCACTAATGCAGTCAGACAGACACACTGCCTTAAGATGATAGCTCCCACCTCAAGCTGGAAGAGGAATATTTCAGAATATTCGTTCCTCAGCAGGACTTACATACATGTCCACAAACTTCTACCAATTCTTTCAGCTTCAGGATGAAAAGCTAATGCTGGTAACCCTCACAAGAATATAAGAAAATTTTGTACAAAGAGACAAACTGCTTTGTACCAAGGATTTCACTGCTTAGTTTTTTATTTTTAAGAAATAGCAACTATTCTTTTCCAGAAGTATCAAAGCATGCTATTGCAAGCACCATCATAGAAGAACTAAGCAGCAATGAATACTTCTGATTGAGAAGATTTTAATTACTATTTTTGACCCCCTGACAGTTACGTGGTTTCAAATGAGAGAAGTGTTGTTAATCAGTGCACCATTTCTCAAGACCACGACCTATCTTACAATCAAGTAATTCAGAGGCAGCTATCCAGCGCACAGGTCAGATACACGGGCATCCGTTTGTCCATCTGGCCCAGTCCGATCCTTTCTCCTTGCTTCCTTAAGCCCTCTCAGCAGGAGGTACATCATGGAGCAGCTGACAACCCACTCCTTGCTGCTACCTGAGAAGCGCCATGCGTGCTTCACAAGAGAAGATGCTGTGGCAGTGCCTCAAAAGGAGGCAGCAGGACTTACCCACTAAGCAGTCTGCCATTCTGCTTTCAGAGAACAGCAGAACGTCACTCACTTCCACTCACAGTGAGCCCAACAACTCTTGTCCCTGTAAACGTTACATTTGTAACAGTATCTCAGATTAGGTAGGGGAAAAGGGGCATTCAGCGCACAGCAACAGTTGCTTGAGCAGTTAGAAACGTGTTGTGTTTCAGATTTGTTTGAGCTCAGCGTGCAGGCTTTGGTTGACATTCTATGTTTTTACTGCATATATACATACATATATACATATATATATATATATATATACACACACATAGTATATATACTTTATGTATCACCTCTCCACTGCTGTTAATACCTTTCTTTAATAGGGACAAAAAAGTTTTTTCAAAGCAAGTAATTTTTCCTCTCGTATTCAGATCATTTTGGAGGTGGCAGTACCACAAATTTTCACTTGTTTAAATGCTAACTTCTTACCTAAACCAATCCTAGTTTCACAGTGCACACACTGCTGGACTGCTATTACCTGACTTCTACATCCTTGTTGATTTGTTGAAGCACTTTATTAGACATTTTGTTACATGCCAAAGTAGAAAATTGTACAGGTCAGGCAAAGTCAGAGGTATTTAAGATGGAATCCTGTTGAATTCTTGAGGATGAAATGAGCTATGTCTACCTACGACCTACAGACCCGCTATCCTGTGGAAACACTCCAATGTTTTACAAGGTATGCTTTACAGCCTGGCAGCAATGAAAGTTCATTAAATCTGATGCATTTTGTTTGGTTCCCTGGGAAAGTTGATGTCTTCAAGAGTTTGCTAAAGGTAGGAAACTATCATGGAATTCCACTGAATTTCTCATGGTGTTGGAATAAAATGTGGAAAACAGGACAAATGTGGCATAGAGCTTATAAAGAGTTCATAAAGAAAGACTCAGGCTGAAAAACAGAATGCTGCAAGGAAGACAAAGGATCAGAGGGTGCACTTTATAGGAACAGAGTTTGAATTACAGGGACCAAAGTTAAAAAAAAAAAAAGCTGAATGGGCAGGTGAATTCCAAACATCCAGGCTACCATTTCTTCCAATTCCACCTCAGAAATTTGTAGTTTTCATCATCTCTGCAATTATCTTTCTCTTACAGGTACAACATCATGAAGTTTGATCAAGGTAAGAGGGTATGAACAATCATGAAAGAGTAAGTCTTGCTGTTCTGGCAAAGGACCAAATCAAACCACATTAACAAAGTTCTAAATTACGGCCTAAACCAAGAACTGTTGCAGTACGGTGAGGAAATTGTGACAAATACACAACACATACACTTTTAGTCTGTTCTGTTTGTGCACACCACCTTTTCAGCTCTAGTTTTAAGGACTAGAAAAAACTTTTATAGTTTTAAGCAGGACTGTTTTCAAAACTACATGAAAGTATTACCTCAAAGCTTTGTTTTAGCATCAAACTTTGACCTGGCCTTGAAATGGATTAGAAATGTTCATTGGTCGTTCATTTTTAAAGAAATAAAATAATTAACTTTAAAAGGGGCAGAAGGGCTTTAAGTTCTAACTTCCACATCAGATGCTGCACAAGTTTTTAACAGCATGAATGTAACAAGCAGCTAATGTACCTAGAATGCATGTTAAATTTGTACCTTGGTAGGCACGCCACAAGTTATTTCATAACTGTGCATTCAGTCACAATTGTGTAGACATACCTTTAATGCTTTCCCTCAGGCTGTTTTTTCTGCCTCTCTTTAAGAGGCACTGAGTCCTTCATGTCAGCCAGTTGCCACTTGCTCATTTTTTGGAAACAATGAGTTTCTACAGAAAATATATGCATATATTATTTCAGCCATCTGATTCTACTGAGAAGATTAATGGCCTCTTACACCAGTCATAACTATGGCAATATCTATAACTGTAGGCTGAATTTAGACAAACACCCTAAAACAACCAGAGGCCAGCAGGACTTATTTTATATTTTCATTGAAAGAAAAAGCTTTCTAATAACTATTGATACTATGCTTAAATATTAAATTGTGTCAATATAAAACTTATCAAAGGAATATATATATTTGTGTTTAACACACATTAACCCCCATCGTATGTTGGGCTGAAACATTCTCCCAGCTCTGAAATATTTGAACTTGACAGCTAAGCACAGCTAAATAGGGATTTGGATGTTTAAGCAGTAATCATCCCATTGATCTTGGTGAAGTTTAGTGATGCTGAAAGTTGTAATCATTCTACTTCAGCAAAAAAAAAGTCAAACTTGATTTTCTGAAGTAGCTTGTGAAGAACTGTGTTTATCTTTAGAACTACTTAGTCTAGAACACAGGAACTCCATTAAATGTTCCAGTCACTTACTGACACAACTTAATCTCGAGAAAGTGTCTTTCTCAATCCAAGCACCACGTGGTTAGCACAGGGCCATGCCAATTACATTGGGCCTACTACAATTTGTATCATACATATACTTTCGAACAAGAGGAATTGTAAAGAATTGTTCTTTGAATAGCAAAAACAGGTCATGAAATCCTAATGAAAAATTTTAATCTAAGAAACCCTATCCACTTTGTGAGGGATTACTGAGTGGAAGCATTCCAAAACTGCCTGCTTTTGCTGTTACTAACATTAGCAAGTCTTACACACAATTCTGCCCTTCTCTTTGAAAAGACTTAGATCAGAAAATTAAAGACAGTTTAAGTGATTCTTAATCACAGAACATACACATGCTAGATCATGTTATATTTATGGTATTATGCGTCACTAAAAATTAAGCTAATGCAAAAAAGCCATTCTAGAAATTCAGCCCAGAGAGCTACTTTACAAACCAGCTGAGGACAAGCCTGTTGAGAGCTCAGATCACCCTTGTGCAGCCTCTGAGGAATGATGAGGATGTTTCACCAGGTACAGGACACCCAGCATGCACAGGGGAAGCTCAGCAAGAGCTCAGAGCACATGGCAAAGCATGGATCATAAGACACATTTAATTACCTGCTATGAGTATGTGTACTGTAAGTTAATGAAATAATAGTTGATAATGTAACTGCTATGTATGCAACACCCACAGAAATATTCAGAAGCACTCTTAAGAAAAACTTCTGTTACTTAAGGCCTCTAGTGTCTACCTTTACAATGTCACAGTAATAAAAACTGCTTTTTTTCTGCCTCTTTTCCTTTCTGTTACTGCAAACAGCATTCTGACGAGAGCAAACTTAAGCCTACAAAGAGATGCAGAATCTTTGAATGTTATCAGCTGCTCCTTTTGACAGGAGAGCAGTTTGTTACCTGTCACTAGCCAGGCGGGCTCCCCGTTGCCCTTCAGGTTTTGCTATCCAGCTGCCCCCAGCCCTCTTGGAACTCACCCCTAAATTTAGTGAGGCGAAGCACCACATACAAATACCAGTTCCCCGTGAGAGGAGCAGGCCAGGAGGAGCAGTTTGCGGTAGCAGACAGGCGGTGGGGGATGCAGAGGTAGCCTGGGTGCTGCCCTGTCACTGCTTGCTGCTGGCTGTGCCCGGGGCTCCGGGACAGCTCCACACCGGGACCGAGCACCGGGGATCCCTCAGATCTCCCCTGCAGACACCCCCCTCACCCTTCCCAATTGCATCAGGGCACGATGAGGGACCCCCCCGCCATCTCTCACCCTCCGTGTTAGTCTCGGGGTCGAAACGCTGGCCGCAGCCCCGGTTGTAGCACAGCAAGGACATGGCGGCGGCGGCGCTGGGTGGCAGGGGACAAGAGCGGGAGCCTGGCGGAGCGGTGGCGGCTCGGGTGCCTCAGAGAAAAGAACCGGCCGGAGCCTTCCGGAATCTTCACGAAGCTTCGTCGGGGGAAGGAAGGAAGCGGGGAGAGAGAGGAAGAGGGCGGCAGCGAATACGCAGGCGCTAGAGGAGGGGGAAGAGGAGGAGGAGGAAGAAGAAGCCGAGTGGGAGGGAGAAAATGGTGGCACCGGCGACGCGCCGAAGCTTTGAGGAGTCGGCGAGTAGCCGGGCTGCGGCGGGTGCCCGGTCTTTGGCGGTTCTTGTAATTTTTTTTTACTTTTTTTTTTTTTTTTTGAGATGTCCCCTCAACAGGGACTGGGTGACAGGGAAAGATGTAATTAGGAAGTTTGCTTGTTGCGTGACTGGAACACGTGAGCTTAATTTACAAACAATTTTTACGCATAAGTATTAAAACCACCGGGCTTGTGTAGAAACAAGTATGATTACACCTGAAGTTTAAAGTTCTTGGCTAAGAAAAAGATTATTTTTGTGTTTGAGTTCCTGGAAGTTCCCCGGAGTGCTCTGGTCAGCCGACTGAGTGACGTGTCCTCTGCTGCCCAGGCTCCTTTGATGTGTATAACAATAGACGCATACATAACAATTGGCTCATGTTTAACAATTATAACAAGCTACATTCCTGTGAGCAAATACAAACTGGTTTCTTCAAACCTTCTGTAAATATCTACTGCGCAGTTCTTAAAATAGAAGTGCATAGGTGTTCATAAGGCATATGACATCCTGAAATAGATACTTAGAATGAGCAGAATAAGTTTTTGCTAAAAATGCTTTTTTTAAGGGGGCTAAGTGATGCGAAAATGATCACCAGGAGTTGCTTCCAGTGTAGCTACCAACTACTGACTGGAAGATCATGTGAGCTGTTCTCCGCTCTGTTATCTATATATCTTAAGTAATGATCGACATATTCTGGGCCAAGAAACTCATATTTAATAGAACTGTTGAGTACCAAAGCCATCGAGTACTTCAGCTCTTACTAAAGAAAAATAAAGGTCCTACTGAGGCCTGTCGTAAGATAAGCTTTGATCAAAGCAGAAAAAATATTATTTTCCCCTTTAGCAGGAGCTTTATAAGATGTGGTAATAACAATTTGAAAACAAAGAGGTATAAGAATATCATTGTTTTTTGTCCTCTTACTCACATATAATGCATTTAAATTGTTTCTGTTTGTTGCATAGCTTATTTTATAAAGAGAAAATTGATGGTAACATATTACAAAATTAAAGTAGGAGTGTTTGCATTGTTGTCTTAGGGCCAAGAACTGCTGTTAAAAGATGAAATTCACCTTATATGCTGTCAACAAGAGTACCACATAAGCATAAATATAAATTTACAGGTGTAAAATAAGTTTTATGCTCTTCCTGTGGCTCTGGTTTCATTTTATCCGTAGTGAGCACCATGGTTCTGTTTGAGAAAGAAACAGCTTCCCCCCCAGCCCTTTTTTTTTTTTTTTTTTTTTTTAAGATTTCTGCCCTGATTATATTCATGGAGCAATTCAAAAAATGCTTTGTTTTAATAACATTATGCATACTCAATTAAACAGCATTCTTACTACTGCCTTATTGATAGAGTTTGGTTCAAACATTGACAAATAAAACTTCTAGGGACAAAAATAAAGTTAGAAATCCATACAGTTCCTAAGAAGTATCTATCATGTGGTGCACACCCAATTACTACATCAGCGACGTAGAATTCCACCCTTAGATTTTTCAGAAGGGAATTCATTAAAAATGTATTTGTTTCATAGCTCAAAATTCTGTAGTGTGCTACATTAAAAACAAACAACTAATTTGAAAATTCATTTTCTTATTAATTTTCACACACGCATAATCTGTTCTCTGAAGGTTACTGAGCTGTATCTGTCTTGTCTGTACATGTTAAACAGAATGAGTGTTTTTTTGTTTGTTTATTTCCCAGAACAGCATACAAGCAAATAGTGTTTTGTGATTGAGTGGGTCTTTTGAAGTTGCATATATTCTTTCTGTACAAGGCACTATGGATTCACATCACGCAATATCATCCAACAGAATTGAGTACAACTTCAAAAAGACAGTTTCTGTGCTTAGAAGAAAGCATAAGAAATTTTTCAACCCACTTGTGAACATTTGTGGAGTAAATTATTCAAATAATATTTGGGTAGTTATCTTGTGTAGATAACAATAGGCTTTTAAATTTTGTTTATGAATGTTTATGAATACTTCTTGTGTGTAAATCTCTGTTTTTTGGAAATCTGTTAAAAAATCTGAAAAATCCAATGGTTGGTTCCTGATTTTGGGTTCTAAAACATTAAAAGTGCATATATGATTTTTTATGAGTTTTATCCTTTTTTTTCATTTGCAAAGTCTTCCAGAGTATCAGACGAACTTTTATGATGTCTTTAAGAACTGCATCTTTTGTTTTTCTGAGATGCCTTACCAGAGAAGCAGTGAAAGATTTAAGTGTTCATATAACTACTTTTTTTTTTTTTTTTTCCTTCAGTTGTACACATGATTTATGTTTCTCGCCTCAGAAATTCTACACTAAAAAAGTTGGAAGCAGTGTTCTGCAGTGAACAGATAGACACATGAGAAAGTACTGCCACTCTGGAGTTGTATGTATTCATTTGGATAGGCTTCTAAAGTGGATGGGCTTTAATCTGTCAGTGCCAGTCCACACTGACAGTAAGACCACAAACTTATTTTGCTGATCATAGATGATAAAATGGGAGAATTGTTCTCATAGTGGGGGAATTCTAACATAATTCTAGAGAAGGGTCAGAGTTGATCATTGTCTGTATAATTCCATGGAAAATTGTGGTTTTTGAAACAGAGTTGCTAAGACTAACAGAAAGAACTATGAAAAATCAGTGTCTGGAAAGAAGCTACACAACTACAATCTAGAAATGAGATACATGTTCCTAAGAATAGTGATGATTAATCTTTGGAATGGGTTTCCAAGGATTATTATTTTTCCATTACTTGAAGTTTTAGAATGATGCTTGGCTTTGTGCGGCGTATATTGATTTTATGTATACAGTGTCTGTGTGCATAAGATAGAATGTCTTTCAAGCATAGATTATATATCCGAAGCAGGATTTGCTGCAGGAAATTCCTGTCTTGTTATTCTGGGGGTCAAACTAGATGATCAGGCAATGAAATGAGTCTGTCTTGTGGGGAAGGAGTTCAATCTCCTCAGAGAAAACCCTTTTTAATTTGGGAGACTGAAGTGTCTCAGCAACACATGCATTGTGACAATATCTTCTTTTGCTACGTTCTTGTGAAATGAAAGTTAGACACATTGAACTAGTACAATGGGGAATGTGCATTGCCTCTTAGAGTGAAGAGCTGCTGCCCATCCTGTGATCTGTGTTACCTGTGCCCGTCCTGTGTCATCCTGTGATGAAAAATATTTTCTTATTACCCTCGGAGATGACCGCTGTCATGTGAGGTTTTCTCATCCTTTCCACGACCTACTATATAGTATCATGCACTGTGTTGTTCTTAACATTTATGTCATCCCATCACACCCATGTTTAATGGAACCATACAAAAGTTTTCAAGCATTTGAAACAGAGTTTGACTGTAAAAGTGCATCAGTAAAGAAACAGAGTGTTTCATTTTACGTCTTAAAATGCAGAAACTTCTGATTTTTTGGCCAGTTTGTTGAAGAGCCTGGGGTCCTCTGTCTGCAAGCCAAGACACTGTTCGTGCAGAATTGCTAATCCGAGGATTTCCCAAAGCCCCAGAGTAAACAAGCTTTGAATAAACCTGACAGAAGAGTGGGAATGATTGTCAAGGCTCTTGCTCCATGTCAGGGCTGCTAGGTGGGTGAAACCCGAATGTTTGGGCTTGTTGTCAGTGGCAAAGTGTATTTTGGGCATCCTCAACTTCCTTGGACTCTGGGGACTCATTGAGAATCAGGGCAGGGAGCTCTGTTTCATTTCCAGAAATACATTAGACTGTGAACAATTAAAAAATCCTTTCTTCAGGAAATTCAGCAGAGTTTTCAAATACAGATGTAAATCCCTGAAAAGTTAACAGTCAAAAGCCTGACGCTGTCCAGTTCAACTAAATGTACTCAGATATGACAGGCAGAACATTTGAAAATGTCACATCTCATGGAGAAACAGAACAACTGGCTTTTTCAGAGAGAACACTTCTCCCCCTTCTGTGATTGCTGTTGCTAATGTTTTTTAAATGCCAGTTTTTCCCAGGAGGTAAGAGAGATTAAAGAGCACCCACTTCTAATAATCCACCTGAATGCTTGCTGCTAAAACATGGCCTGAATTTGAGTAGATGCTTCATTAAGGCTTGCCACCTGCCTTTGATATCTGGCTTTGCTGGCATACAGTTTGATTTTAGGAATTCATTTAAGGTAGAATTTTCAAAGGTGTCATCTAAGTAACCTAGGTGCCTGCATTTCATTTTGAGAGAGGCATAATCACTTACAGCTGGATTCTCTAGGGGTCTTTGAAATCTAAAAAAAACATTATAATTTTTTAATCAGTTTTCAGAGGTCTTTCAGGAGACTGGAATTTTCTTTACTGAGTTTAATAGAGTATGGTTTAAGTCCAAAGAATACAGTGATGCCTCCTCGTTTTCTCATTTATTTTTTTTCCTTTGCTTTTGACCTAGCTACAGAATGAGAACTCTTTGATGCAATCTGTACCTTTCTGTACAGCGTTCTGTAGAGAAGTACTTTGTAAAAAGTTGTAGTGGTGTATATGTTATAATGATCTTTTTCATCCTTCCTGCAGGAAGGATTTGTCCTTTTTCCTTCTTTTATACTAGAGGAAGCTAATACATACATAACTAATGTTTTTGTGGGTGGTGAGGAGTTCAGTCCACCAGTTTCATCAACAGTAAGGAATTATATTAGATGAAGAGACCTGGTTGAAATTATGGAAAATAATGACCTTTACTCCTGGGCTCTTTGGTCATGTTTTCACTTCCACTTTGTCAGTAAACCAGCTTTGAATAAAGTACTTGAAAAGAACAAAGTGCTGATTTTGTAGCACTTATGTAGCTCCAGAAGTTCTAAAAACAAATTGTTGTAACAGTAGTAAAGGTCGTAGCACACCTAAACAAGCCTGTGATCTGGATTGTATGCTTTTTTTTTTTTTTTCTTTCAAGTTCTGCAAGCAATTATATTAAAATAAAAGCCAACATACCTATCATCTTCGTGATACTGTGAAATTAGTGGGTCTAAATCACATTTGCAATGGGAGAAGTGTACAAAAGACTTTACAAGACCACAGTTTATAAATCATTGTTGTAGCAATGCAAACCCTGGGTCTCTGTTCATTGCTAACTTAATGAAATAAACCAGGTTGAACCACAATATTTTTTTTGAGAGGGACAAGACATGGAAAATAGCAATTTTATGTCAAGATGTTTAAATTATGATCAATTCTTCTATATTTAATCAAATCTTCTCTATTAAAATAGTTTTCAAGTACCTAAAACATTTTCAAATATTTAGGCTTCCTTGAAATGTTTTCTTCTTCTTCCCAGGAAGGCTGGCTAAAGGTGTAACATTTTTTGGTGTATTTCCTATTTCAGTGTTAGAGAAAATGGGGCACTGTTGTGAAGAATGCAGACTGAAGAAACAGTAAACACATTATGAACTCAGTGTGTACTGGTTAAATAAGTGATAAGTATTTCTGTTAGCCAGAAGGTGGTAGCAGAATTCTGTAACAGCTCGGAATTGTGTTCCAGCAGGCATTCTCAATACAAAGTGATTTTGAAATGCAGTTCAGAAAACATATTTTTTTCTAGTGTCAGGAACAAATAGCATTGACATTTTTTTCATTTGGCAGCGTCGTTGAATAGAAAAGTGTCTGCACTTACGCCTGAGATGTCACGCGTTGGGAATGCATGTGGGATCTGTTACTTGGTTTTTGTCTGTGTTTTTTTGCAATTGTAATTATGGTTTTTACAGACTTTTTAATGCCAAAGGGAGTCATTTATAGGCTGAAATGACAAGGGATATGTTTTGCTCATAGTATCACAAGACTGGAAGATGTCAGTACCATGAGAAGACCAGATAGCACGTTATTTCCATCCAGAGGAATCCTGTCACTCTTCCACAGACGCGAGCACAAATGTGGAGAGCATTCTCCATTGGCTTGGGCTGATGCAGCACCACGTTCATACTGTTAGCATGCTTAACAAGTGTTACACTTTGAAGATGTGGAGGGATAACTTTTATTAGTTTTATTATTTCGTGATGGGCTTGTGATACTGATATAACCCCCTGCTAGGTCAGTTCACTGTGCAAATAAATAGCTGTTCGTATTTCAGCAGAGACGCTCTTCACCGCTGAGAGAAACAAGCAAGAAATTCAGTCTCAGGAGCACAGCCTGTCCTTCACTTCCTTCTGAAGCATTGTATCGGTGTTCTTATGATGCTCAGTACTCCTGTGCAGACTTTAAGAAATTGTTCTGTATCTTAGAAATGGTTTCTATGGTAACTCCGTGTGTTTTTTTAACTTAGTGGGCAGTTTGGAAATGGAGGAAGTGGAGTTTTAATGTCACATTAGGAAGACTCAAAGTGATGAAATAAGCTAGAAAAATAGTGTTTGTGTTCAGGCTATTTATCAGTAAACTGAAATATCAGCTCATGAGAACATCAGTCTCACTGCCTGGCTAATAAGGGAGGCAGTCCAGAGCTGCCAGAACTTACAGAAGAAAGCAAAGAAAAAGAAAGAGCCCCAGAGCAAGCCCTACTGCTGTTAACATTTTGCAGCTAGCGGCCTTTTTAGAATTGGCAGCTTTTTACAGTGCCTGCAGCTTTCATAGTCTCCTCCTGCTGAAGTTTCTGACAGAGGAAAACACTCACCAAAGATTACAACAACAGAGTGGTATTTCAACGTGCTGCTCTCCCCATTTTCTGTTCTTCATGTTATAAATACAAAATTGTGGCGGTATGTGTAAGGCAGTATGTGTAGAAGTGGTATTGGAGTCTCAGCAATTACAGAGATGAAGAAAGTGGATGAGCTGATTTAGAATGCAGCAAATGATTGCAGGAGATAAAAATAATGGGTAGGTATAGATAGAGATATTGATACAGGTCTACAAAGCATTGTTAAAAAGAACCTGTATGTGTATAGAGTGTGGCAAGCATGCAAAGATACGTAGATAATCATGAAGTTCAGGCATCTGTTCTGCACATGCAAAGAAAGCATATTGACAGGTAAGGGGTGTTTTAGGCAAAAACTTAGGTGTTCCAAAGTTGTCAGAGGTAAAATTGAGTGTAGAATACATGGGAACACCTGGGCATATGAAAAACCTCAGGGTAGTTTTTTCCAACAGCCCTGTGTTTTTCTGTTGAGGCAGAAGCTTGTATAGGCATAACCCAAAACAAATGAAAACACAAACATTTGAATAATAATAAAAAATAGTATAGTCTTGTTTCGAGATCATTGTCATAACACTTTCCTGTTCTCTGTAACTGTTTCACTTCAAAAGTTGGAGAAAAAATGTTAATTTTGGGGAAGCAAAACTATGATACAAAATCAAAGAGAAGTGGTAAAGGATGATGTAAAGGAAAAAACGCTGTTAAGTAGAGTGCTCTGTTTTTTTGTTTTTTTTTTTTTTTTTTTTTTTTTCTCCATACTGATACATGCAATACATTAACCTCCTGTTTCTTTAAAATACAGAATAAAAGAGACCACCTTATTCAAAAATGCTTTGCAAATTTCTTCAGCATAATACAGCAGTGCACTTTCTTTGAAATATACATGGTACAAAAGCAGAATTGCTAGGTAGGTACAAGCAAGGGTTTTAGAAATATATAATTCCTTTTTCTCCAAACCTTTGCAAAGTTCTAATGAAACCCAAGGATGTTCCCATTTGCTTTAAATTGATACTTGGCATCTTCTTTAAGATTACTAAATGTTATTTTATCTTCATACAGTGCTGAATGGCTATTTGCTGGAAAACTGAGGTTCTTTTAAGATGCCTTGTGTTGCACACCAAATTAATTGGGGTATCTGAACTCTATTAGTCATCTGAAACATCTTGGTCTCTATTTCCTGCTCTTATTGACTTATTAATGTGGTTGGAGCAAGAGAGTAAGGGGGCAGAGAAGAAAATGTCAGTGCAGTTATTTGCAGCTAATGCTTCCATCTGGAGTGCAGGGAGCACTGCTGTTCTTGCAAAGAGGCTAGAATGTACCAACCTTCTGTAGAGTGGGAAAGAAGAGTGTAGAAATGAAGTGAAAATCCTATTGTAGTAAAATGTGGAAAAGACAGTAGTAGAAAAAAAATATAAAAGGTAAAATTCACTGTGCCTAACTTTAGCTATGAAAAGGTTAGGCATCTAGCGTAAACCAGCCATTAAACTATCCTTATAGTCTGTAGAGGGAGTGGCACTTTTGTTCTGATTTCTCCAATCTGGTTTTGATACTTGCTCAGGAAGACAAAGCCTATGCCAAACCCTTTGAAATTCTGCTCCCTTGTTGACAGTGAGAGACCAAGCGAGGCTTGGGGAGGCCCAACTGCTACTTGTCCTCCACACTGCTCCTATTTCCCTTTATGCTGTAGCACTGATGGAAGGGAAATCTGTAGCCTGCGTCTATTTAACTGTAAATAAATGGATGTGTCAGTCAGTGAGAAATTTTAAAAAGGAGGAGGAAAGCTGTGCAATTGATCATATGTAACAAGTATGAGAAACTGAGCTCTGAAACTGCTGACACTGATCGTATTGTCAAGCATGAGTAATTAGAAGGAGGACTGGCAAAAGGAGGACAGGGTACTTGTAATTCAGGCTGTCTGGCTGGACTCACAGTTCTCCAAAGCATGATGCGAATAGTCCTGTGATTAGCTGCTTATGCCTAAATCCATAATAAAAGTAATGAGTTATTGCATAAAGTGTATGAGCAGGCAGTCAATTACTAAAAGTAGAAGAAAGTATGAAAAGTATTGCTTGTGGACAACACCAAGTTGGGTGGGAATGTTGATCTACTTGAGGGTAGGAAGGCTCTGTGGAGGGATCTGGATAGGTGGACCGATGGGACAAGTCCAGCTGTGTGACAACCAACAAGGGTTAGTGCTGGGTGCTGCAGCTGGGGCACCACAACCCTGTGCAGTGGTATGGGCTGTGGGACGAGAGGCTGGAAAGCTGCCTGGCAGAAAAGGACCTGTGGGTGCTGGTCAACAGCTGGCTGAACAGGAGCAAGCGGTGTGCCCAGGTGGCCAAGAAGGCCAATAGTATTCTGGCCTGCATCAGAAATTGTGTGGCCAGCAGGACCAGGGAGGTGATCATCCCCTTGTACACAGCACTGGTGAGGCGGCACCTCAAGACCTATGTTCGGTTTTGGGCCCCTCACCACAAGAAGGATGTGGAGTTGATCAAGCACATGCAGGGAAATTCAACAAAGCTTGTGAAGGGACTGGAAACGAGTTATGAGGAGCGGCTGAGGGAACTGGGGCTTTTTAGTCTGGAGAAGAGGAGGTTCAGGGGAGACCTCATCACTCTCTACAGCTACCTGAAAGGAGGCTGCAGCGAGGAGGGTGTCGGTCGGTCACTTTCCTCAGGTGCCAAGTGATAGGATGTGACTAAAAGGTCTCAAGTTGTACCACGGTGTCGTGGTTTAACCCGGCTGGCAGCTAAACACCACGCAGCCGTTCGCTCACCCTCCCCCCTCCCTCTCTGGGACGGGGGAGAGAAATGGAAAGTGAAGCTCGTGAGTTGAGATGAAGACAGTTTAATAAGACAGGAAAATAATAATAATAATAATAATAATAATAATAATAATACAATGATGATAATAGTACTACTACTAATAATATGTACAAACAAGTGATGCACAATGCAATTGCTCACCACCCGCTGACCGATGCCCAGCTTAACCCCGAGCAGTCCGGCCCCCTCCCCCCGGCTAGCCACCCCTATATATTGTTTAGCATGACGTCAGATGGTATGGAATACCCCTTTGGCTAGTTTGGGTCACCTGTCCTGGGTCTGTCCCCTCCCAGCTCTTACTGCACCCCCCCAGCCTGCCCGTTGGCAGGACAGAGCAAAGGCTGAGATGTCCTTGGCTTAGTATAAGCACTGCTCTGCAACAATTAAAGCATCGGGGTGTTATCAGCACTCTTCTCATTCTAAGCCAAAACACAGCATTCCACCAGCTACTAGGAAGAAAATTAATTCTGTGCTAACTGAAACCAGGACACACGGGAGGTTTAGACTGGCTGTTAGGGAGAATTCCTTCACAAGGGAGGGTGATCAAACATTGACATAGGCTGCCCAGGGAGGTGCTTTACGAAGAACTTCTTTACAGAAAGGGTTGTGAGGTGATGGAACGGGCTGCCCAGGGAAGTGGTGGAGTCACCATCCCTGGAGGTCTTTAAGAGATGTTTAGATGTAGACCTTAGTGATATGGTTTAGTGGAGGACTTGTTAGTGTTAGGTCAGAGGTTGGACTTGATGATTTTGAGGTCTCTTCCAACCTAGAAATTCAGTGATTCTGTGATTCTGTGCTCGAGTCCATGTCCCTGGAGATATTTAATAGGTGTGTGGCCATGGCTCTAAGGGGTATGGCTTAGTGCTGGAATTCTTTAGGTCAGGTTGATGGTTGGGCTTGACCTGAATTATTCTATGACACTATGATCAATATTTTTTTTGTGTGTGTAAGAGAAGCCAGAGGTTCTTGTCTTCAGATTCGTGTGGTTGGAGAACAGACCCTGGTAGGCCTAAGTGCATCTCACACTGTCCTTAGACCACAGAGACTGCGGAGCAGCTCTTCTGGGTGAATGTCCAGATGTAAAAAAAAAAAAAAAAAAAAAAAAGTGATATGATGGCCACGACTGCTTTACTGCTTTAGGATTATTTTGGCACCATAGGTTGAGCTCTAAATGAGAACAGTGCCCTGAAGGATTTATAGTGGCACCTATGCACATATGAACTGCACACTAGGTAGTCTGAGCACAGCAGTGCCTGCATGACCTGGATTCCTGGTCTAGAATAGCTGACACATTCAATGTAAAAGATGATGACATTATATGGGATTAGATTGACAATATATTTTCTTAATTTGGGGGTTGTCTGTTTTTTTTCCCAGATTGTTGCTCAGATCTCTGCAGTTGATGGCAGTTTCCTTTCTGTGTCATTTGCCTTTATTACGGTGTGCCACAATCACTGCTAAACATCCCTATATAATACTATTGCAGTGATCAAAATATTTATCTACACACTACAGCCTGTTTCTGAGATTAAGGTGATGAGGTGTGTATTTTCCTTACAATCTCCTAGTAATTTCAATTACTATTCCACATTGGAAAAACAATCTCATCAGTAGGAGCTGTGAGATTTCCCTGCTTTCACAGTTATGTGAATGCCACCCTTCCTGAAGTAATAATCACTCGTTAACCTTACATTTGCTGCTCTTTCGTATTTCACAGCCAGAACTGACACTGCTGACAGCTTGATAAACTGTTTGCCACTTATGATGGCTTTGACTTTTCCAGGAACACTCTTTTCTCTCTAGACTCACTTTGAAGAACCACTCTTATTTTAATCCAGAGCTTCTGTGCAAGTTAGGCAATTTTTGCTGCTGGAAAATTGCTATGCTTAAAAAAATATGAAATTTGGGTTCAAGAAAATGTGGTTTACTATAAATGAATGGTTGGTGTGGAAGAACAGTTCTGTGGCACTGTCCATATGACCGCCCCTTGATATGGGTCCTGGTTGCACATGTGAGTCTTGGCAGTAAGACGATACACTTGAGGACACGCTTGGTAGGTCGCATCATAGCGTTTTATTTCATGGTCTGCTGTGATAATTTGCTATTGGCTTTTAGATAACTTTTTAAGAAATTTGCCGACAGGTGGTGCTGCTGCACTAAATTCAGTGTATTCTGACTTGATTTGGGAAAGGAATGCTGACACTTGTATTTTAACATCCCAGCAATTTCTCAGGCTCTAAAGAAAAATATTATGAAATATTACTTGGGTATAATCTTTTCCATGTATTCCTGGGAAGATAATTACAATAATGAATCAGTATTTTTTATTATAACAGTGTTATTGTGTATAGCATCTCTCAAAACAATTAGATTGTTCCCACATGGGAAAGATCTTGAACTGACTCTTCTTGCCATGGTCTCTTGGAATATACAATGTACATTTTCCTAATACTTTCGGTAGTAAGTAAGATTTCCATGCATGATGCATGGGAACAGAGATTGAAAATAATAATAATAATTAAAACAAAAACCAAACAAACAAAACAAAACAATAAAAAAAAAAAACACAAAACCCCACACACCACTTGTCTGAATCTGATAGGAATTCTTTGTCAAGGTAAGAAATTAGATCCAGGTAACCTCTATCATACCTAATTTACTTGCTGTTGGTCAGGTGCTCCTTAGGAAATAATTTGGGAAAGGATGCCTATCCTGTCTAGAGGTGACAGAAACATCTGTGTAACAGCAGATTGAGCAGGGATGTGGTTATATTACCTATGTCCTCTTTTCCAGAAGCAATGAGGCGTAACTATTTTATTATGTCTGTTGTTGTTTGTCAGGGCTACTGCTTGTTTGTCCGAGGCTACCAATAAACACAATGTGATTCATGCAAAACTGCTCAAGGGATGGCTCGACTCCAAAAGCACAGTTTAGCCTTTATTTGGCAGTTATTTGCTTAATGCAGAAAAAATATCTATGAAAGCTATGAAAAATGAATCTGTGCTGTAACACACTGCTTGTAAAATCCACTTGATTTATCCTGCAGAAGATATTGCAGTGTAAAGGAATAATAAAGACAATGCCTGCCTTGATTTTCTTTTGTAGTTTGGTTCTGCTGTCATATTTGGTTCTGCTTCCATATTATTGCAACAGATTCTGGCCGAGATGGAGTCAGCATAACTAAGAAAATGTCTTTATAATCAAAGTTGTCTTCTGAGCTGAGACGCTGAGCTTTGAAAAGGACAATTTTTTTTTTCTCATCTAATTGTAACATGCATGGAATTTTCTTTCCCTTGTATGATTACTCTGATTTAATCTTGAACTGTATGGGAGAGATGCAGTGGAATGGAATAATAGAGCATTGGAAGAGGCATGGTTACCTCTCCTAAAGTCAGAATGTACTGGGTTGCTGTCATAGGCTGATTATTGACTCCATTCTTTTCCTGTGGTTTATCTAAAGGAATGAGCAGGAATGAAGCCTCCGTCTCTGAGGATCTTTGTACGTCTTTGTAGAGGCTTGGAGAGAGGCGAGTGTATAGTTTTAATGTGATACACAGGGACGGCCACTTCCAATGAAAAACAGAAAGGGAGGTTCTACAAGGTAAGAAAGTTTGCAAATCATGGATCTAAATGGTTCTCCCTTCAGAAATGGGAAGTGCAAGGGTGAGCAATACAAATGTAAAAATGCAGAAACAAAGCATCTTCATGCTGGGAAGGAAGCCAGATTTTTCTGACCTAGCTAGAAGCCAGTAAAGAGACAATTGTCTGGAATAGAATGGCAGTTCTGACAGTTGGATGCATCTCCATTAGCATTTTAATTTGGATTGAGAGTGCACTTTTGAAATTAATCTCCCAACCATCCCCATGCTTTGGTTTGCATCACAGAATAGTGTTAGAGCACCCAAATCAGAACCATCTCAGACGAAACCAGACTGGAAGAGGTACACTGGTAGCACACCTAACACATTTTAGTTGGTAGTGAGCATGCACAAGATGGGGCTAGACTAGAAACAGCCTGAAGGAGGCCTTCTGAAATGCTGGTGATGTGGGCATTATGCCCTCAGTGCCAGGCCTTTTGGTCTGCTGATCCACTTGTGGGGGTCTGCAGTAAGATTATGGGCCAGAGCCTTCACGTGGAGATGCACGACAGTGTTCATGCTTTTAAAACAGTCGTCTCTGAAACAGGTGGGCTCTCCTGAGTGGTTCTATCATAGGTCAGACCAGGGTGGGCTCTGGTTAATGCTTCCATTGCCAGTGAGAGAACAACACTGTGTATAACTGAGCTTCAGCCAGCCAAGGTGATGGAGGTGGGTGGCAAGGGATGGTAGCAGGTGGACCCTGCCTCTGAGAGAGGGGACACCTGAAAGGCCAGGGCCCCTCTGGCTATACTCAAGGGACCAGCAGGTGAGAAAAGGTCTCAATAAACTTGAGAAATGTGGCATTCTCCCTGCTGGAGTCCCAGTCATGCATAATTGTTTTCCTAAAACGTTCATATTGTCTTGTCCAAATATCTTCTTGCTTTAAACTTTCAGGCCCTGGTAAACAGAAGTTAGCTTAGCTCTCCTACACAGTGTGAATAATTCTCTTCATTCCTTGATATTGCTTCCTTCAGGGTATTTAAACTGTTTTTATCATCTCCCTTCAGGCTCCTTTTATCTGACAGTATATATTAGGCTCCTGTTTTCTCTATTTTTATGTCACAGTCTCCAATCTTGCTTTCATTTATTTGCCTATCTCTGTCTTTAAAAAGGTGGGCTAAGCTAGCAAACTGATATGGCATTTTGCTGAGGTAATATAACATTTCATATAAGTTTAGGTGGATAATTACTCCATCATATAAAGCCCCTCAAGATTCAGCTTGGACGCCTGCTGTTCCAGTTTCTTTTACATACCCAACTTTGTTAAATTATAAAGCTACCGTTGGTTTTGTTTGTTTTGTTTTGTTTTTCATTTCAGTGAAACCTACAGAAAATGTTTGTTTTAAAAAGTTGAAATCGTCTAATTGGTTTTTGTTTGTTTGTTTGTTTGTTTTTGTTTTCTTTTTAACTTGGTAGGTTTGTTCTCCTTTTTTTTTTTTTTTTTTTAATTTTTTATTTTTTTAAGAGAAGGCTCTGGAAATCTGCAGTCCTGCAACAGGACTGGTACAGATGCTTTTGCACTTGGGCGTAATCTTGTTAGCATCACCAGGACTTTTTACAGACATTAAGGTACACCAATATAAATCTAGTTTAAGGATTAAGACATAGCTTTGACAGCATGCCAGCCAACATAAAAGCCATAGTTAAAGTGAGAGGATGTAAGGCAGTGGGCATAAGTGGAAATGAGTTCACATGTTGCCCAGAGTTGTTATACAGCCTCTGTGTTTGCAGGTTTCCTGCAAACATAAAGCCCTGCACAGCTTGGTGCGACCTCTGAACTGATCCAGCTTTGGGCAGAAGGTTGGACTAGAGACCTCCTGAGGTCTCTTCCAACCCGATTTATTCGATGATAAAGAGAAAGGCTATAGATCTACATGATGATGTATGGGAAACTATTAATAGCCCACAGGGGTAAGTCAGCATGTACTGAGCCTCCTTCAATAATCATTATTATGTTAGGTTTGTACAACTTCATGAAAGAAAATTGAATAGATTTTCATTTGGTGTGGTTCAACTAGCTGCTCCTGTAGTGTACACTATGGAATTTTGAAGTCTGTGTGTTCAAGATGGCAAGACCAAATTTACAAACATCTGTACATGTTTATGGTTGAAAATAGAGCCTGATGTTGGAACCATATCACATTTTATAGGTAGTTTGCTGAGGCAAATAACCTCTGATATGACCATTTTGAATCAATCAGGGTTTATCAGTGTGAAAGAGACGGGGACATAAAATGTAATAGAGCGAAGACTCCCCGGCAAACAATCTTCTTACCATCTAGCTTTAAAATTATATGGCATTTTTTAATCCTATAGCAAATTATATAGCATCTTTCTGTATTATTGAGATTGCCTACTCATGGAGAATACGCCTATGTTCTGAACTACCAAAACTACTAGCTTTTTTGTATAGATTTTTTTTTCTGAAGATCTTCCATCGAAGTACAATTTTAGCCTAAGGCTGATTGGCATATGAAGTCTGAAAAGATCATAACACTAGACAAAATAGAAATGACTTGTGAGATAATTCTAAATGTGCTTTAAATTGAGGTAGTGGGGTCAGGTATATTTCTCCAGGTAAAATGAGGTGAAGCATGTTGAAGTAGTCAGAATGAAGCTACTGAGAAAAAACTGTTAAAATAACAGAAATAAGCCAGAGACTTATCAGAAAAAAAGAACTTTATATGTAAACATGCCTAGAGGAGAACTCCATGCCATAGAGGAGAACTGACTGAAGAAACTACCTCTTGACTTGTGCTTTGATCTACAGATCACTCAGCTCCTTTCCTCAATGCAATCTGATGTGTTGATTCCTCTAGCCACAGAGTAGCTGTCCATTTCCCTCCCTTCCTGCCTTCCTCCCTTCCTTTCTTCCTGCCTTCCTGCCTTCCTTTTCTCTCTTTTTCTCCTTCTTTCACACTCCCTAATTCCCTTCCCTTCCCTTCCCTTCCCTTCCCTTCCCTTCCCTTCCCTTCCCTTCCCTTCCCTTCCCTTCCCTTCCCTTCCCTTCCCTTCCCTTCCCTTCCCTTCCCTTCCCTTCCCTTCCCTTCCCTTCCCTTCCCTTCCCTTCCCTTCCCTTCCCTTCCCTTCCCTTCCCTTCCCTTCCCTTCCCTTCCCTTCCCTTCCCTTCCCTTCCCTCCCAAACACCCAGTATGTTACTACAATAGTTTAGATGGAACAGAAATGGTCCATAAAGTCAATAAAATAGGTCAAGAAAAAAGCTATCATGTATCATATGGGAACACAATGCTCAGTATATTATTATTTTTTTTTCCTTTTAAGTTAGAATTATATGTAAATAAAAGCAGGAGTAATCGAACAATGAAAGCCCAGAATACTGCATAAATAATACTTCTGTAGTTTTGTACAATGTTTTTAAGAGTGTTTCAGATGGCTCGTACAGCTGCCTCATCATGGGTTGTATAGGAAACCATAGCCAGTTCCATCCAGACATTTAAAGTATTCATTTGGCATTTTCTGTTAAGGAAACATTCCTGACAATCCAACACACTGGTGAAAGGAACCTCAGAAGATTGAAGACAGACAGCATTGTTAAGTTAACCTGAAAAGGTCTGGTATGTATAGTTGCTTATGTTTCATAGATGAGTCAACTGAGAACATCAAGTCTAATGCTCTTTAAAATTATTAGAAAAGAATTATTAATTGTCTTATGGCTAGAGAGTATGGTATATTCAGCAGCAGGGCCTTTTGTTTTCTTTTTATGTATGGTGCTAAAATAATTGAGCAATGAAAAATCCTATTTAGGACTGTAATAACAATTAATCAAAATTAGGCATGTTATAAAACATGGCTTGGATGTTCATCCGATGCAAATCAGTTCTTGTTTGAAATCAATAGAACTGTGGCAATTTATGCCAGCAAAGGGCTTGGCTCTTTTTCTTTTGAATGAATAATACACCCCAACTATTCATTTTTCTTTCTTATAACAAGTGCCAGATTTCAACCTGTTCATTCACAAAGCTGTGGAATACAACCGGTTTTAAACATCCCTGTCTCACATAATTTAGTGCCTAGAAGGATAGGGTTTGTCATTGTCCATTTTTCTCTGTTCTCTTAAGTGTCACCCAGGTTAAAAAATGTAATTGTGAGTTTAATCATGCTGCTAGTCTGACTTTAAAAGTTAAGTAGGACTGGACTCTTTATTTCCCTATGCCTCCAAAAATCTCATGTAATGCTCGTGAAGTCATGAATGTAGTATGAGGTAACTCCTGCCTTTGGATATTCAGCTACATGAAAGAAACAGTAGGTCTAAACCGAGGAGGAGGTCTTTCTTGGAAGAGAAGAATATTGTAGGAAACAGTACTGTAGCAATAACAAAGCAGATCTTCATAGGGAAAAGGGGATTATATTTTAAAACAAAACTGATCTCATTCATTCCTTCATACATTTCCATAAACATGTACATGCACCAAGATGTGTGTGTCCAAGTAATCTGTCTACCATCAGAGCACCAAGATGCCAGTATGCAGACAGGCAAACCACGGTTCTCTGTGGTGACACAGAGGACAAGAAAAACAGGCCACTTCCTATTCACATCTTTTGGGTTCTTCTTAGGTTGCTGGTTTTGGATACAGCCTATTTGGTCCTGTACAAATTGATAGGGATTAGTCTCTGTGTCCTGTCCCACCTGTCATCAGATTTTATTCACTATCATATGTTTCCAAGGCCGAGTATCCTGAGAAAAAACCATACAGATGTTCTGGCATCTTGATGACCTCCTGATCTAAGTGACACCAGCATGTGTCACTCTTTTAGCCCTTCTCTTGCCATTTGCTCCTTCTGGGGCTCCCACATCCATACATCTTTATCCCTGCCAACCTAAACATCCCTACTGCAGTTCTCCACAACACAAGACAGATGCCGTTCCCCTAATATTTAATGTAGACATTTATGATGAACTGTGATGCTGAAAGTTATGTTAATAGGGGCATTACAGAACTGGTATTCAATTCTTGTCATAAATTGTCATATTAAATATCAGTATATCATTACTGCTATATTACTTCCCACTAGACAGAATATTGCAATAGCAAGACTATTATGGGCTTGAATCAAAGGTACATTAAGCTTGTTTCTTCATCTTCAGTTGACTGTACCTCTTAATGTGGGCAATTGCTGCTAAGAAGTATTAGTATAATCTGCATCTCTTCTTGTTCTTGGGACAGAATTAATCTCATCTAATCATGGACATCTGCAGTGCTGTCATTTACTTTTGAGCTACCCACCTGAAGTTTACGTTATTGGTGAAGAGAAATGGGGACTTCTAGGATGCAGTTTGTTTGACCTATTTTAGAAGTCTACTTCATAATAATAACAATAAAAAAAGCAACCAAAAATGTTTATTTTCCCCACTGGTTATAAAAGAAGTCAAAGAAGTCTAGAGAAAGTAGTTCAATTTTATAAATTTACATTTAACCAGTAAACATCAACCTAGATGTCTGCTTTTACAATAATGTTCCCACAACCATCATTGTGACTAGGTATGGACAAAATATAATTGTCAGCTGCCCCAGAAGAGTCTCATCAGTGTCTGCAATATAAAGAATTTGAATTAAGGTGTCTTTTCTACATGTGTAGGATGGAAGGATTAGCTTCCTTCTGAGTGCAATTAAGTGCATTTCCATTTAGTGCAGAGGAACAAAATCCATTTACTCCATTTACACAAGGAGAGGATTTTATCCAGAATCTTTTTTTTTTTTTTTTTTTTTTTTTTCCAGCACATGATAAAAGTCAATCAAAAATTGTCTGCACATAACAACATTTTGTATTCAATTTTCATCTTAACGGTAACTAAATCAATAACCTGCTTAGCTCCTCTAGCACGTGGAGATCAGGACCCATCACGGTTATCAATGGCAATTGCATTGTAGCTGTTGTATTTTTAATATTTCTGTTTTCAGTGGTGACAGTTTTGAACAACTGCTGTTCTTGCTAGTTTTGAGGCTCATTTTTTACCTTTTATTTTCCAGAGGACTCATTCCTATCTTTCTTATATACTGTGTGTCATCGCTGCTGGTAAGCTGTAATGGCTGTGCAACTCCTTTTAAGTGTTATGGCCCAGAATTGCAAGTGTGACTACCAATTTTCAGTGCTTACTCTGGAATACTTGAATGAGGCTTTATATTCAGTGTTTTCTGACCATCAGGTACTGTAACTCAGAGCATGTATTGTGGTGTACATGCATGGAGACCTTTAGTATGGAATTCAGATTCAGCCACCTACTTGTAGGTGTCTCCCGAGACAGTGTAGGTGTCCAGAGATGAGCTACATATCTTAACTCCCTCTTCAGTTTATGAGGTGTTAGAGCTCAACTCAGGTGCCTCAACATATGCATCTGCTGGGATTCAGCTATCTAGATGTAGGTGTCTAACGCTTAGGGTATTCCACCTGGTATCCAGCCAACACTGCAAAATGGCACAGATCTTACCAATGACATGTCTGACAGCTCCATAAAGGTGTTAGAATATCTTAGTGGGTCTAAAATGGTGCTATATGCCTAAGTTTTGGTAACCAAGTCTTGCTCCAGTTGATTTTGAAATTCTTGGAAAAAAATACTGGGCAGGTTTATTTTTGAGACTCATTTCACTAAGGTAAAGGAGGAGATAAATTGTCATGAATGGGATTCCCTTTGAATGCCTCAAAGCTCATTTCTCTACTGAAAGTCACCTTTCCCACCCCCTCAAGATGTGAAACCCCAAGCTCTTTTCAATATGTGTAATTATTGTTAAATCTGATCCAGATGTTAAGAAATACAATCTGTTATTAAAAGCTCAGTGGAAACATTTCAGCAAAATGCAGTGAAGATGGTCACAAATATATATTGTTCGATGCTGCACTGCAATTGCTGAAGTATTCGATTTTTGACTGTAACACACATGTTAACAAACCAAGTTTGATTTTTTTTTTTATTTTTTTATTTCTTCTGCTATTTTTTAATGTTAATTTCTTCGTACAAAAGACCCTAGCAAGTCATTCACTTGTGAAATTCAAAGAGCTTGCCTACAGGAAAAACTGAGTTCTTTGAAAAAGCATGTAGGATCAGGAACACTGGTTAATATTTACTGGTTTACAATGACAGATGATAAATAATAATCGGTTGCACAGCAACACATAAGTCAGACTATTGCACAAAACTAAAGTTAGTCCTGGAGACTTTCCTCTGCTCATAAGAGATTCTCCTGAATATGATAAAGAAAAGAGGAGATGGGAAATAAAGGATCCTTCAAAATACGAGTTGACAACAAAAGATGGGTTTGTACGATGTGGCATTTGAAATGGAGAGACAGTCGTGTGAGAAGAGTTAAACCTATCCATAGGACAAAACTCCTGGAAGCATGCTCAGTAACAGAGATATGCTCCAGAGAGAGCTCCTACCCAAGTAAACGAAATTGGACAACAGCACAAGTATTCAAGGACAAGCCTGGTGGTAATGTGAACAGTGTGTTTGAGAGGCAGGCCTAACAAAGACTATTCAATTTGTGGAAGCTATTATCACTGCATAGAATAGATTTCATAACTGCTTATAGAGCCTTTTGTAAAAGGATAAGAATATGCCATGGCTCTGCCCATTGTACTTTCCATCATCCCAAGTCCTTATTGTGAAAAGATGCTGTATATAGATTAATAACAATAATAACAATAATAACATTAATAACAATAACAACAATAATAATAATGTGGTTGACTTCCTTTATAAGAAGATCTCTTTGGTATTTTTTTCATTACTCTCTCTTCAGAAAAGAACTTGCAACATCTATTGAGAAGGAGCTCCGACGAAAATTGGGAAACAAAAAGTGGGAAGGGGGAAGTCCTTGAACTACTTTTCTCAGTGATGCTTCCCACCATGTTGGCTCTATTCTTTTAATTAGTACTACCATGGGTGCTTAGATCCTTGTTCAGCATTAAGACAAAAACTACGGTTTTAGCTGTAATGTAGAATATTGATTGCAGGTTCTGTTGTGTTACACCAGTATTCTTGTGTCATTAGTTCTACACATATATTGCTTATAAATATCTTCCTCCTACTGTATTCAACAATGAAGCTTTGCACACCTATGGCCAGGTGCTTTCCTTACGTGTACAATGCATTAGTGCCAATGGTTAATTAGCAACTGGCTGCAAGATCAAGTCACAGAATCACAGAATCACAGAATTTTCTAGGTTGGAAGAGACCTCAAGGTCATCGAGTCCAACCTCCAACCTAACGCTAACAGCCCTCCACTAAACCATATCCCTAAGCTGTACATCTAAGCGTCTTTTGAAGACTTCCAGGGATGGTGACTCCACCACTTCCCTGGGCAGCCTGTTCCAATGCCTCACAACCCTTTCTGTAAAGAAGTTCTTCCTAACATCTAACCTAAAACTCCCCTGGCTCAACTTAAGCCCATTCCCCCTCGTCCTGTCACCAGGCACGTGGGAGAACAGGCCAACCCCCACCTCTCTACAGCCTCCTTTAAGGTATCTGTAAAGAGCAATAAGGTCACCCCTGAGCCTCCTCTTCTCAAGCCCAGCTCCCTCAGCCGCTCCTCGTAGGACTTGTTCTCCAGGCCCCTCACCAGCTTCGTCGCCCTTCTCTGCACCCGCTCAAGCACCTCGATGTCCTTCTTGTAGCGAGGGGCCCAAAACTGAACACAGTACTCGAGGTGCGGCCTCACCAGAGCTGAGTACAGGGGGACGATCACCTCCCTAGCCCTGCTGGTCACGCTGTTCCTAATACAAGCCAGGATGCCGTTGGCCTTCTTGGCCACCTGAGCACACTGCTGGCTCATATTCAGCCGACTGTCCACCATCACTCCCAGGTCCTTCTCTGCCTGGCAGCTTTCCAACCATTCCTCTCCCAGCCTGTAGCTCTGCTTGGGGTTATTGTGCCCCAGGTGCAGGACCCGGCACTTGGCCTTGTTAAACTTCATGCAGTTGACCTCAGCCCATCGGTGCAGCCTATCCAGATCCTCCTGCAGAGCTTTCCTACCCTCAAGCAGATCGACACACGCACCTAACTTGGTGTCATCTGCGAACTTACTGAGGGTGCACTCGATGCCCTCGTCCAGATCATCGATGAAGATATTAAAGAGGACCGGCCCCAGCACCGAGCCCTGGGGGACGCCACTAGTGACTGGCCTCCAACTGGACTTGGCTCCATTCACCACGACTCTTTGGGCCCGGCTATCCAGCCAGTTTCTAACCCAACGAAGCGTGCGCCAGTCCAAGCCAAGAGCAGCCAGTTTCTTGAGGAGAATGCTGTGGGAGACGGTGTCAAAAGCCTTGCTGAAGTCAAGGTAGACCACATCCACAGCCTTTCCCTCATCCACCCAGCGCGTCACTCTGTCATAGAAGGAGATCAGGTTCGTCAGGCATGACCTGCCTTTCATAAAGCCATGCTGACTGGGCCTGATCGCCTGCTTCCCCTTCAAGTGCTGCATGATGACTCTCAGGAGGATCTGCTCCATGAGCTTTCCTGGCACTGAGGTCAAACTGACAGGCCTGTAGTTTCCTGGGTCTGCCCTCCGGCCCTTCTTGTAGATGGGCGTCACGTTTGCTAGCCGCCAGTCGATTGGGACCTCCCCCGATAGCCAGGACTGTTGATAAATGATGGACAGCGGCTTGGCCAGCTCCTCTGCCAGTTCCCTCAGTACCCTTGGGTGGATCCCATCTGGCCCCATCGACTTGTGCACATCTAAGTGCCGTAGTAGGTCACCAACCAGTTCTTCATGGATAATGAGGGCCACATCCTGCTCCCCATCCCCTTCCACCAGCTCAGGGTACTGGGTATCCAGAGAACATCCGGTATTGCCGCTAAAGACTGAGGCAAAGAAGGCATTGAGCACCTCCGCCTTTTCCTCATCTCTTGTAACTAAGTTTCCCCCCGCATCCAGTAAAGGATGGAGATTCTCCTTAGTCCTCCTTTTTGTGTTGATGTATTTATAGAAACGTTTTTTGTTATCTTTAACGGCAGTAGCCAGATTGAGCTCCAGATGAGCTTTGGCCTTCCTAATTTTGTCCCTGCACAGCCTCGCTACTTCTTTAAAGTCCTCCTTAGTGGCCTGCCCACTTTTCCAAAGCTTATAAACCCTCTTTTTCCTCCTAAGATCAAGCCACAATTCTCTGTTGAGCCAGGCCGGTCTTCTTCCCCGCCAGCTCGTCTTTGGGCACGTGTAGTCAATAAAATCAACATTGTCAATCCCATAGTTTCTTCCATCCACACCCAGGACACTGAATAGCACATTTGGGATACTGCAATACTTAATGAAATCTGTATTTTTTACATGATGACTGCTGCCCCATAAGGAGTAAGGCATTAGGTGGTTTCAATTATTTCAGCATTTTCCGGCAGAATGTGTAACTTTGTAAGGACAAACCTTTCTTCGCTTCAAGATTTCCCTTTCAGATGCTGTATCACAGGCTCCCTTCCAACCTAAATTTGAACTAGATTACAGTGCATAGTGATAGAGAACAGAGAAAGGATCCACAGAGTGGTCCTATATCAGGGCCTGTCTGGATATGTGCCTTCACAGTATTCTTATGTTTTTGTGGTCCAGTGTGTGCAAATAAAATATCTAGATGTTGTTATGCTGCATATTTCATGTCTGAAATGCTGGGAAAGTATGCAGATATGGGGAGGGAATTTGCAAATGTCCAACAAGAGCTATGTCCATCATCTAAACTCTATTCCAAATCATCCCATGCATTACTTAAATAACTGAAAGTACTCTGTTGACTGTCTACATAGAGTAACAAACTTTACCAACATCTTTAAACAGAGAGTTCAAAAGTATGGACAGGAATTCAAAATATGGCAGTGGAGCTGTTATTCCAAGATGTTTCACCCACCTCTAAATCTAGTGGAATGGCTGTGGGGAAATGAGGTACCTTACCTGACCTAACTCAAGCAACTATAAACTTGAAGACCCAATCTGTATGAACCACCACAGGCTCCTTTTATAGTGAGGGTGCAATTCATGTCACACTGGCACAGAAACTTTAAAACTAGCTCCCAGGAATCCAAAGTTTCAGAAGTCACCTGCTTACAGCCTTCTGCACTGCAGACTTCCAGAACCCTGTCCTTACACTCATTAAGAGTTTTTTAATGATTTCTTTCAAGTGCCCAAAGTTAATTAATATTCAATAATATTAACGAGCACACTGTCACTGTTGACAGATGTGGTAGTGATTTAAAGTCTTACTGCCAAGATCTCTGAATGCTCAGGAAGGTGGAGACTCCAAAGATAAGGTGCTTCCGTATATGAACTGACACTGAGTGATTTACACAAAGTCATTAGATGATAGGAGAAGGAGGCAGTCTAAGTCTAATGTTCTTGTAGGCATTGCTCTATAATGGTGTTTGGGTGTTTTATAGGAGTCCACAAAATCGATACTCAGCTAAAACATTGCTGATTCAGTAACACTGGCACGTATGCAGTTCTCATTCTTTGGATCCAGTCATTTAGTAGCTGCTGTAACTTGGTGTCAATCACACAAGCCAGTCCCAAGGTTTACCTGACCTTTCACAGGGATTTTCATAATAATTATTACAATTTCTTATAGTTGATGCTTATTGCCAAATATCATCAAAGGGTATTGGGGCTGTATTTTGACTGTTTTCTAGTTGCCTAAGCAGTCTTGCAAGACAACTCTTGCATGGGGAGCCTTGCCCCAAAGGTACTGGGAGTATTTTTGTGTTGACTGTATATGGAGCCAAGACCTAGAGCTTGTTGATAAAGTGAGTTAGCCACCTGCTAGGTTGCCACTACTTCTGCAAAGTTGCAAAGCTTTCTGAGTTTTGGCCTCATAGTAGTTATAAGGACTACTGTTCAGCACCTCAATCAGGTCGTCTGAACAGGGCTCTCAAAAATCAATTGACAATAAAAAAAATCCCTCAGTGGACTTCATGAGCTAGCTCTTTTCTTCTAATTATTGAGCTCTCTTACTTTGGAAAACTGGTTTCATGGTTTAGTTAGGAACTATTACTCTTTTTACTCTCAGTATGCTTTAGATCAACTTTTCATTTCACAGTACCAACGTGAGCAAATGCTCTTGTGCAACCAAGCCTTCCTTCCCATACAGTAACAGCATCACCAGCTGCCTTTTTTGGGATCAAGTAACAAGGACATGTTTACACAACAAATGAACATGAGAGCTATATATTATTTCTCAGTAAACAGAGATGTAGCAACCCCTCAGCACTCTAAATTGGTTTCTTAATAGTAAATAGACCAATCTCTCACTTTGTCAGTCAACAGTGGAATCTGATATTCCCTGCACTCCAGCTCTGATAATATTGTTTATTATATACCCCCAGAGGCTGTTTCCATGCTGATCTAACAGGTGTTAACATCAACCAATCCACTTGGTAAATAGCTCTGAGATGCTTTATTGCCCAGCTCCCTGCTATTCTGCTTTACTTCCGTGTAATACCAGCCACTTTTAACCTTCTAGTGACAGAGGAAATAAGTTATGGAAAGTCTCTTTCCTGAAAACAGAGAAGTGCTGAAGAGCTATTTTCATTTCATTTCATTTAGAGAACAGTTTGGTGCCCAAAAGCAGTGGGGGCGTTGAAAGCTAAAGGCGAGTGCTTGAATAGGTCTAAAGTGTCCCAGCTGCAAATGAACTACAGTGACTTACTTCAGACAATTTGACAGCCCAGAGCTCACGGCTGTAATATTGCATCTTTCTTCTGTGGAATCAGTTCCGTGCCAGAGGTATCCTGGGCATTAGGGGAGCACAGCCCTCCAGCTCCTACATGTTTGCAGTACTGGGTAGAAAAATGTCCCACATCTTGGGAAGGAGGGGATATTACGCCACAGTGTCATGGCTATAGAGGAGGAGGTCAGAAACCTCCTCTAAAGGCAGATGGAGAGCTATGGATATAAGAAGGATAGAAAGCACCAGCTTCAGTAAAGGACTTGCTGACTACTTCAGTGCATTCCCTTTGTGAGTGAGGAAAGTAAGGCATCTGAAAGGTATTATAAAATGAATGTTTGGAGCAAGAAAGAGAGGAAACTGTAGCCTCACTGGCCTAAAACTCCAATTTCCCTGAGGCACAGACACAAAGAGCCCTTACCATTAATGTTCTGCTCCGGATCCAGGTGTGACGGGAGAATAACACTGCCAGCTTTCCCACTGCTGGTGAATGTTGTTTCTGCAGTTCTGTTGTGAAACAATTGCCTTTAGGCAAGAGTACCTGGGTTAGAATAAACTTGCATTGAAAATTGCCACAGAAACTGCTCAGGTGGTGGATGGAGATGGTAACATCCAGCTGGAGTGTGGCAAAAGGCAGTAGAGGCATCAGCATCTGATGGGGAAGCTTGTCTGCTCTTTTATCTGTTCTTCTCTT
Source organism: Aythya ferina (assembly GCF_964211825.1). NCBI lineage: Eukaryota > Metazoa > Chordata > Aves > Anseriformes > Anatidae > Aythya > Aythya ferina. The sequence goes on from NC_140296.1 coordinate 9,697,206, forward strand.
GTCTGTTCTTTACTTTGAGGACCAATGAAACTGGAAGATTAGCTGGGAAATGCTCACTCCATGGTGGAAAGGCTGGTGAAGGGGACAGCTGGCTACAATATCCATGTTGACGCTCCTCACCTCTTCTCCCACGTTCACTTAGTACTTCCTTCCCTGCACCTCTTGTCTGTAGGCTTAACTCAGACTCTCTCAGACTTAACTTTTCTTCTTCCTGTGTATCAAGAAATGTCTCTATGCCTTCAAATCCATGAATTATTCTTCTTTCTACACTCCTTCCTTTTCCCAATCTTTCTGCAAATAAACCAGTCTCTTGTGTCATCCCAACATACCTAAATTTCTTCTACTAAACCAAGAGCTAGACCTTTGTTTTTTAGTTGTTTCTAATCTGTTTTGCAAAGCCAGGATGCAGTTTGAAAGGCCTCTATAAATAACAGCTGAAAACAAACACAATCTCTCATGCTTTTAACTACATTCAAAATTAACTTGGCTGGAGAATCCAAGCAATATGCTTGGAGGGAAAAAAAGGAGAAAAAGAAGGAAATCTGTTTTTGTCTAAAAGTGTCCTTAAACTAGGCTGTAAGTATATCTTAGCACCTAATGTGCTTGAGAAGTGCTACATATGGGGACTTAGTACCTCGATTATTGGAAAATAGGTACTCGAGCTCAATGTGACCAGGAAATTTTCACTCGTGGTATTTCTTGGTCACACCAATAGATGGCAATCCATCTTCACTTCCCTTCACTTCTTCAAAAGTGAACTAAAAGGTGAGGAGGAAATGGAGAAAACAATTTTTCTCAAATGCTTTCTCCCTTTTATGTGTCAGAGTTTCAAAGCTAAATGTTCAAATGCCCTGGAAATGAGAAATTATCTGAAAACTAGTACACTGCATGCTACCACAGCACAAATTACCCCATGCTGTCCTGTCAGATTTAATCTGCCTGACTCATTTTTGGAAGGGATGATATGGGATTTAGTTACCATGTGAGCTAGTAAACTGAGATTAGCAGTGTTCATGACACTATTGCGTATTTTAATCTATGATTAAGTTTATTGCCTGAGTCACACATTGTGAAATCTTCAATAGATATCAAAAAGGCCAAATAAATATATATAAGAAAAGCAGTCTTAAGTCATATAAAAGGTCCCCAATCTTTCCATCTGATTCTGCACTGTGTTACAGTACTGTAATTCAGGAATAACAGCAAAGAAAATATCTCAGTGTCAGATTAACAGATGTGGTGGCAGAATTAAACCCTGGCTGTTTAGCTTGTTTGCTCTGCTGCAATTGTAGGAGCATTTATGGGGTTCGGAGCTGTTTTTCTTTCTGTTTGATAGCCTCAGCTTTGTTTGGAGCATCTGATTGCTGAATTAATTTAACCTTTCTACTCCCCTTATTTACTCATATACTACCACTGCATGCACTGAGCCAATGGGCATATGTAATTTGCTTAGGAAATACTTCCTACAAGAACTAAATTCCTAACTGATTAGTTAAAAAGTGAAAAATAAAACCAAATGGATGCCTTTGCTTTGAATGTGCAGTTTTCTCCATGCCAAAGTAACTTGGGGCCAACAAGTTCATTTCATTTGGAAAATAATATTTATTTCCAGGGTGTTCCAGGGTGCTCTCCTTGCTCCCCAGCACAAAGAAGATGCCTTTACATGGAAAGCCATGCAAAGGGACAGCAGTCTCTCTGTCCAGGTAGCTGTCGCTGGATGAGCTGTATGGATGCCAGGAGGCAGGATCCTGGCTGGAAACTTGGAGTTGTGTCACTGGGAGACACCCAGCCCTGCCACAGCTGACCACAAAGGCTTGGGGCTGCAGCAGTGCTTATACCAAAGGCTGCTTTGTTTTCCACCTACAGCATTTCACCTGGCTCTGGCTTGCTGAACGTTGGTGGGATCTCCTCAGTCTGCCAGCCCCAAACTCCTTAGAAACAAATTGTGCTCTTGGACACTGCAACCACTTGTTTCAGTTGAATTCCCAGCATCCTGTAATTTATTCTGTCCTCCAACAACAACCTAAATACTCCAAGTCAGGAAACAGTTTTTAATCTACAGCCATTGTTAACCAGAGAATGCAGGTAGTGCTGAAAATAAATTGTGTCTACTCGTGTGAAAACAGAGCTTTCTTATGCATCCCTCCTCTTTACCAAAAAGAATACTCAGGAAAAGCTATCTGCTCGAAGTTGCATGTATTTGTTTTTGTGGGGTGCTCATAGCTGATGCTGGAGAGGGTATTGCAGTTGCTAGAGGCAGACAGAGCTACTGGAGCACAAAGCTAAAAGAAAATGAAGTTCATTCAGCATTTACTCATTCTTAAGGTTTCCAAGAGTAAACACTGTGCTTTCTGGGAATAAGATGGCCTCTGGCCTTCAGGGACAGAAAACAGTGTAAAGCACTTTGCACCTTTCACGGGATTTCTGCTCCGAACGGACCCTGCCGTCTCATGTAGACATTTCCAGTATTGCCCACATGTCAGAAGTTAGGTGTTTTTTCCTGTAATGAGACGTGCCGTTTACCACTAAAAGGAATACAATTTTACCTCTTTGCATTTTATGAAGTTTTTCCCTTTAAAGAAAAATAAATTAAAAGAAAATTAAAAAATAAAAGACAAAAAAAGAAAAAAAAAAAAGAAAAAAAAAAAAAAAGAAGAAAACATGCCATGGATTATGTGAAGTGTGGACAGAACACACAAAACCCAGTTTTCAGCTTCACAGCCGAATCGCCATAATCCGAAGCCAATACCAGCCGAACTGCTGCAGGGCTGCTGGCTAAGCCTCGATGCCATTCCCTCTCATCTTTGACCCGAAGGGATTGATTACCTACTTCTGGAGTATTAATGTGTTTGCTGAGCAGCTTGCAGCAAAACTGTGAGCGTGAACTTTCCTCTTGCCTAAAAGAATGGAGGAGAACACTGAGCCTGCTCTCATGGCTCCGGTTTAATTGCTGATATAGGGGATTTTGCCAGCTCTGCAATGAATGGTGGCACAATTTGAGAGTGAACTTCTTCCATGAAGAAAGCAAGGGGTGGAATATAAAGAGGGAATGGGAAAAGGGGCAAACATGCTAGTGTTATTTTCCTGTTTTCAGAGACACATTTGCTAATACAGTTAATAAATATTGACAAGGCACAAGTCTCCCTGCCTCCCCAGGCAGTTCTCCAGCAGATCCATAGCACTCTGATCTGAGTGAAAGGGAGTCAACATCATTAATGGCAGCATTCTCCAGATACACACTAATTAATCAACCATGTTACAACGAGTTAATGAGTATAAAATTAATAGGGTATTTTTGCTACCTCTCATAGACGTTTGTGAATAATCTGTGTGTTTATTCCTGAAGCTATAGAACAAAGTTCAAAGACCGCTAAGTCAAGACTTTGTTTTGTTTTGTTTTATCATTTATTTATTTGTTGTTTTTGGTTTTATTCAATTTCAGTGAACTTTGAAGCAGTATCTTGTAGTACAAGCACAGCAGAGAAATGTGGTCTGGGTACAAGACTCAGCTTTAAAGTCAGGCTGCAAATCTGCTGCATGACCTTTACCAGTTACTTTTGCCTCAGTTTCCCCCAAAGCTCCTTCCATTTCTCTTCAGGGTACAGGGTTGGCCATTGAGGGTGCTGTAGCACAATGCAACAGGCTCAGACTTGTAATCACAGGTTGGAAAATCCTTGGGCAGCAATCAAAGCACAATGTACATTGCTGCCACGCACATGCTCTGCTTGGTCTCTCCACAGACCGTGACTTCTCTGCTCTTTCGGTTCTGGGTCCTTTCTGAGCACAGATTGCCAGTCCCACCAAACAGGGGCAAAAGGACTAAACACAAGCAGTTTACAAAACAAATCCAGAAAATCTCAGTTCATGCAACATTAAGTTTACTGTATGAATGCTCTTTTAGTGTTGCTAGCTCAGCCTCACTGCTGTTTATTTCATATCATGCTCGCACATTTAATGTATGAGCTTGAAAAGGAAAAACTAGCTTAAGGAATGTAACTTCACCTGTCATCTGGGGAAAGTTACCTTGTTAATTTTCTATTGTTCAGCATTCTGAGCTCTTGAGGAAAAGCATCAGGAGATTTATCCCTGCCAAAGGATATGGCCTTTGGTGAACTGAAAAACACAGCATGCAGTTTCTCTCTTAAGCTTATAATGTTGTATTGCTTATTATATTTATGCAAATGTCCTCCAGCATAGAGAAAGAAACCAGGAAGGTTCACAGGCAAACTCACGGGGATTGTATCAGTTCATTCGCCAAAGAAATACATACTGCCACACAAGCACAGCTTTTCTCATAGTGGAGGAATAGGAACAATCATTTTGTCATCTTGGCAGAAATTCCTGTCAAATGAAAGCTACATCGTCCACTGGCAGGGGCAATGGAGACATGATTGGTCCCACAAGTAGAAATTGGAGTTATTCTGAGTCATCACTCCTACCAAAATGTGTCTGTTCAGCCAGGGATCTGTATACAGGCAGAGGAGTGATAGACAGTCATACTACTATTCTCGGTCTAAATTGAGACCACCAACTTTAAAATGTCACAGCTCTTATTTATGTAGCATATCCCCAGGCAGAGCTGAGTTTCTGTGCATTCCCTAAATGTAGGTTTCCATAATATTACGTATAATGATGTCTTCAACATGTTAACTTGGCTCTGATTCTTCTGCATTTATAGTATTGCTGGGTCTGGGGAAAAAGTCCCTTTAAGGAAGAAAGGTCTATAAAGAAGAAGCAAGATACCGATCCCTTAAGAACCAGAAAGGAGATATAGGTTCCACTGCAACCCCTAGGAAGAGATTGCACAAATCAGCCTTTGCTGCTGGGGAGGAGGGAGCATTGCAGGGGAGCTGGTAAAATGCTTTTGAGAAAAGCAGAATACTTCTGTGATGCCAAGGGCAAGCCCCTTTTCTTTCATGCTGTCCCTCAATGCTTTTCCCAACTTCTTTTCCTGATATCTCTTGTGTCAGCAGTAAAATAAAATTTATGGAAGGTTTGGATATACTGGCTGTCTCTTCATTTTCCCCAGTGTTTCCATGGCTCAGTATACTACATTCTTCCTCCTCAGCCTTTAAATCCACTTCTGCTCCCTTTCAGGAAAAACTCTGGTGCTTTCAGAATATCTCTGGTGAATTTTACCAATCTGCTTTGGTTGTTTTTCTCAAAAAGGCTGCCTCTTGTATTTGTAGCTCTCTTCCTGAGCTCCTGTGAGTAAACTTAAGATGGCAGTTTGTGTCCAGGAAATTTTCCAAAAGAGTCTTATTTATACACACCTCTTCTGCCTAAGGAACAGGGCTCTAAAGAAATATCTCAGTAATGGAGATGGGATGCACAATTTATTGTTGTTTCATATTTTTATTCTATTAAGAATATCTGATACTTCCTGTAATAAGACTGTGCCTGTAAGTGTAGCACTGTCTGCTTGGGGACAGGGTGTGCAGGGTACCAGAAATGAAATCAAACTTTGTCCTTCCTGTACTCTTTCTAATGTCCTTTTCCCTTAGCAGTTCTCAGGGCAGCAGCTTCCAGCAGACCTGGACTGTGGTATGGAGAGTGGACACGAAGGGAGCAGAATTACTGGGTCTTGACAAAGAAACAATGAAGAGTGAATGCAAACAGGACCCAGAGGATATGGGTTGGAATGAGAGGGCAAGGAGCAGATCTCTGGTGCACTGGAGTTGAGGTGGGGATGCATTGGACAAGGACCTGTTGGGAGGGACCTGACAAGGACAAGTTGGGAGGGACCTGGGATCAACCAGGCAAGGAGACTGGAGCACGAGATGGAGCAGGGAAATGGGAACTGGACATGGCTGGTCACTGACAGCAAGGATTGGGGTGGGGAGCCTGAATGGAAACCGGTGTGGCAAGGGTGAGAAAAAGGCATGGGGCAAACCATATGGAGTGGGAGGAGGGCATGAAGAGAGTGGGTCAGGCTGCAGCAGATGAAGGGAAGGGCAGGCAGTTCTATGCTCGCTGCTCACCTTCCCACACAGGGCAGGAGCACAGGCCGGGCTTCCAACCCATATTACCTTCTTCTCCTCACCAGTGAAGTCTTCCAGAAGTGTCTTCTCCCCTGTTCATACTTCACATCAAAGTTGACAACTAGGTATTGCTATCAATTACTCCATTAGTCTGAATGGTTGAAAGCTGTCTGGTATACCTAAGGGATACAACCTGTCTGGATCTAACAAATTGACACCACGTAATAGAAAAGTTTCTGGCTTTTCTAAGTGTGCAGGTTTTCCTGCACGCTGTAGTACATAATACTTCCTCCAGATGCCATTCCTTCATTTGCACATTTCAAACTAATCTCTTGGCCATTTTCACAAGCTGAATGTAGTCTGTTTATTTAGTCGAATAAATGGCCGATCTAAAATCTCATTACCCCAAAAATTACCTTTGACACCACAGATGAACAAAGTCTCTTTGCTGTGTGAATTACAAAATGACACCAAGTCCTTTCCAGTTCTGAGAGGGCACAGTTTTGAAAGACATTCAAAATGCAGAACATCAGTTAAAGTCATTAATATTTCCGTGGTGGGTACAGTTCAGATTGGACTGCCTGGATATCATCAGCCATAAGACTTTTCTATATATCCTCATGGTAAAGCTCTCCCTACATATCATATTCACAACATTAATCATTCCACTTGATAATTCTTTCAGCTCTCACTGTGTGGCCTTTCCTTGGCAAACTGCAAAATGAACACCAAGAACAAGGACTGATCTTCAGAGGGATGGGAAGTAAGAAGGTGATTCCATTTTTCGCAGCACTCCCATCAGAATGCCTTTAATTATTGATCGCCTTATTAACCAGCATTAAGCAATTTAATGCAAAACATGATTTACAGTGCCAGAAATTTAGATTCGGGCCCTGATTCCCTCCTCCCCTTCTCCTGTATTCTCTCTGATGTTGTAAAAAGTCTTTCTGTTGAGTGACTGAGCACAAAGCTCAACATTTCAAAGGAGCCAAAGTCCCATTCTAGTCAGTGGTGTTCAGGTGGCTCTGACACTTTGCTGTTTTGAAAATTCAGCCAGAATCTTTCTGAAGTGACAGGCATTGGCATCTCTAGTGTTTGGTTTCCCATTCCCACAGGTCCTTTTACAAGTATTATCTGAACGTGGTGCTGCTTGGAAGGGGGAGCTTTTTTAATGGGCTGTGTTTGTTCAGAGAACCTGTATAAGCTGGTAACATGAAAGTGTGTGTGCATAGAAGAAAAAGCGCTTCACATGAAGTTTTCCATTCATGTAGCTGTGTTCTGACATTCTTTCATAATAAATGGAGCTACATAGTTTTTCCCACACAGCAGAGAAATAATTGGATTTCAAATAGACGTGCCAGAGTCTTGTTTACTCAGATGTACTTCCTTTATGTTACAGCATCTCTTCTAAATCTGTAGGGCTGTTCTGGCTATCCAGGTCACTGGAAGCATCATTAATGTATACATGTAAGGCATGTCCAGAGTGAAAACTATGACTGGTAAAGAGAACACATTGTGATTAACTGTAGCATGGATCTCAATCTGAGCTGATTTTTTTTTTTTTTTTAATATTTAAATTACTTTTAACCACTCCAGTAAAGATGAGCAGAAAGCAGGAGAAGTGGAAAGAAGCAAAATAATGATGTAATTAATATTCACACAATAAAGAATTCTCTTTTCCCATCTGTCAGGGATCATTTTATGTTCCATACCTATCTGTTCATAAATCAGCAGCAGACTGACAATTTGTAAAAAAAAAAAAAAAAAAAAAAAAGTAGTCATTCATTAAGAGAGCTGCATCTCTTTTCATGTTTTAGCTTGTTGCCAATTATCTTGATTTGACAAACATGGTTACTGTCCATAACTCTTTCCTGACTTCTTTGTGCAAACAGAATTTTGGCCTATATCTGCTTTGGCCAGAAAGCATTTGTGTGAGATTGTCCTTTTAAGTATTGTAGATCTTGACTGTTAAGTGCACCCCTAATTTCTGCTGAAAGCAGCGGAATTTACAATGGTGGGCTTTAAAGATGGTTCTGCTGCTAGGCCTGGACAACTTGCCTAATCTCTACAAACTGTATGGCTCTTGTTAGAGTAATTTCTTTGATCACTTCACAAATCTTTTTGATTAAACAAATGTGTTCTGAGCCCAGAAGTCCTTTATTGCAAACATTTATACTGTTGTCCCTCTGACCTGAACAGTTAGCATCTGGGGCCCGGCCAGGTTGTTTCCATTAGGAGGAGAAACTGATGACAGGAATCAGACAGGCTTTTTCGGTGCTGTCTTGCTTATTTACAATGTATATCCACAAAGTTATGCTTCCTCAGATTTGTCAGAAACCACTAGAGGCAGTTTATGAACACGGTTTAAAATCCGGTACCTCAAGGACCTTTAACTTTGGCCTTCTTTCAGGGCCACCTACACAAAAATGTTTCTTCTGTTCACTGTTGGCTTTTGTCTCAATACAAAGCTCAGTCACCAAGGGTGTTTGCAAACCCTGTCCTGCTACTTGTGGGGCTGGATATGGCCCACACAAACCAGCCATGCTGAGCTTCCTTCTCACTTGTCCTGGGCATCAGCTGGTGCTGCCATCAGGCAGTTTCTTCCATAAAGGAATGTAATTTCCTTCCCTGCAGGTGAAAGAACGATATTTAATGAATTCCATGATAAACAGCAGCTGCTGATACCTTTTAAGGACATAATATAAATCTACTATCACTCCCACAAAGTTATTGCATGCATAAAAATGGTGCCAAATGAAAATAAAATCTGTAAACAAAGTCTGATTTGGGGTTTGATAGAATTTGCAAGTAAAACTTATTGGAATTATTTTTAGGTTAAAAGTGTTGTTTCTACAATGTCAAAATATTTTTGGTTTTTAAGTTCTGTTTTAGAAAACAAACTATCTTGCCTTTTCAGAGGTCCAGTAGAATTATTTGGTTTGGATAGGTTCAGCCCAGGTAAATAGAATTATCTTGTTTTGGGTTGGTTCAGCTCAGGTAAAAGTGTTTTATTCTGTTTAAAAGCATCTCAAGATTTAATTTGCTTTTTAGGAAACTGTCACACTGCATTCCTGCTGTATGTGTTGGTGCATGAGACAGCAGTATGAGTGGTTATCATCTCTGATGATCTATCTAGTGGTCTCCAAAGGATGGTTTCTTTCTTTCATAAGATGAAATAGATTTCCTTGTGAGTATGCTCTATGTTTCAAGGTAAAAATCATCCAACTCTGGTGCATCATAAAAGATGATAAAGCTATCCAATTTGTGAAAGGGAACGTGGGCATCATTCTCCTGAGATATAATGCCTGTGTGGTGAGGTATTATAATGGATAACATCCTACGGGTATATTAAAGTAATTCCAAACAAAGCATGTGAGATCATATCAGTAATCAATGGTGAAGCTGTTCAACAGAATTTCAGTCAAAATATTTTATTCCAAATGACAATGACAAAAGAAAATTTTCATATTGCTGGAAATCTGTATAAAATTTTTCTTAGTTCAAAATTTTTGTCAGCATGCAGCACAAATAACAAAACAAATGCTGACATATTTGTTTTCCTTTAAGATGAATTCCAAATTTTGTTCACCTCTAGCATAATCCATTATTTGCAGATATAGGTCCCTTGACTGTCTATACTGTAGCTTATTTTTATTTAACATGCTGACATAAATTGCCAGTACAATGTGAGTTTCAGATGCATGTATGAATTGTTACCCTTTTTTTCTTAGCCTGCATGTTCTCAAATTGTTAGTCATCTTTCATGAAGAGTTTACATGGACACTAGTTTGTCTTTAAGGTTTCTGGATATTAACAATTTTATAACTTACATTATCATACATTCCATCTCTCTTTCATGTGTCCCGCTGCCGCTCTTGTGGGTTTAAACTTCTTTCAGTTCTGAACTTTTAAGGTGTTTTCTGTGGAACTATAGACCTCCGTATATTGTATCCTAGCCTACTAACAAAAGCCCCACATTTCTTAGTTACCTTCTGCAAATCCCTGAGAAATTTTCCATAGACTGCCAGGCCCCAAACCCAAAGATCTGCTGTGATACCCACATCTGTTGGACTGTTCTTTTCTCTCTCCCTACTGCATACGAACACCCTTACTTACAGTATATATCCTTGGCAAATGCAAAGTTTTTCCGTGGCCAAGGGATTCTAAAAGAAAAGCCTTTACCACGATTTTCTTTTCAGCTTTTATCGACTTTGGGTCTTGTGAGATTTCCTGCTAAAGACTACTGAGGTCTTGTGCTTGTTAAAAAAAAAAAAAAAAAAAAAAAAAAAAAGAGCATTAATCAAAAGAAAAAGCAAACTTGGAACTGTCAGACATTAAACTTTCTAAGGGAGTCGGAGCATCAGGAGACTAGACATTGCTCATAACTTGTAGGCTCATTTAACGATTTTCCTTCACGCTATTGTCTTCAGTCTAAACACTCCTCCAGTACCATAATTGTTGTTTGCATAGCTACAAAGGTCTTTTGTACTTTTAATTAATATTAACAAGGATTTTCAAGCTCTTAAATGCTATTTCATACCGTGAGTACTCTGTCTAAACACTTGTTTGAATCAAGGCCATGCTGAAACAATATTCACTTCTCATCTGTGTCCATGTCAGGTATCTCGGCAGTAGAACTTCAAAGTGCTTTTGAGACCTCTGATGGTCCACAGGACACTATATATTATACAAACAACCAGAAATCAGACAAGAGTGACTGAAGATATACAGCTGGAAATGGTACATTTGTGTATTTGTTGTAAAAGCTATATGAGCTATGACAGTGCCCTTGTGTCTCCTTTGCCTTGATTTTTACTGTGTGAACAGCAAAAGATCTAAAAGGCCCCAAATAACCTGCCTTTTGTGCACCTGTTTTATGGAAAATCCTTTGAAATCATGCAGTATATGATGTGCAGGCTGTTTTTGTGGTATTGTAAAGGCTTCTGTTATCCTCTTTGGGTATCCCCACACAAAAGGGTACTACGATAATAGCTGACAAGGAAAGTGCTCAAAACTAGCTCCATATACTGCCTTCATCTATTTTAGTACAGCAGAGGGTATACCCCTAGCTGCCATTCCAGGCTCTGCCTGAACCTGCTATCCCTCATTCGATCTATTGATGGCTTCTGTAACATCTCAGTGCCCTTTATTTCTCAGTATGAGACAGTTATTAACTCTGAAATGGCTTCCTGAGCAACAGCAAGAAGCTTCAAAGCAATGGGTGCAGTTCATTGTAGTCATCAGGAGCAGCCAACTTGGCCTAAAGATGGCTTTGGAAAAGTGAGTTCTCCAGGTGCACAGAGTATCTCAGAAGACATTGCACGAGCTCCGCTGATTATTCACCTTGTCCAAGCTTGGAAGGGCAATTTGAGGCATGGTGGTACGTAGAGATTTTTAATAAGCAGGACAAATCATGATTCAGGCATCTATGATCTGTGGTGGCTGTGACTCCTTGTCACAGCTCTTTGAATCAAGGATGTCGCAGGCCCCAGACCCAAAGATCTGTTGTAATTCTCCTGTCTGTTGGACTGTTCTCTCTCTCCCTACTGCAGTCATCAGACCCCATGGACAGTGGCAGTGAGGCCTTTGGCAAATTCTGTTCGATACTCTGAACATAATTTCACAGAACAAGCACAGATTCTGTCTTTGCATTGGCTCAGGACTCTTCAATTTTGCAAAATGGAAATATGAAAAATTGAATGGGAAGAAATCCAGTTTTGAAGCTCTCAGAAGGGAATTGCAAAAGAACTGATCTGCTTTTAAAAGCCTTAAATCCCCTGAAGCTTCTGATTAATTTATTGAAAAAGTGCTTTTATTTCATAAAAGATGTAACCAAACCCAAATCTGTTGCTTTGGTAAAGAATATATTCAGGATGAAAAGCCCAGGGCTCTGCCCTGCCAGCACAGAGAGAGCATTTCAGCTGTCATCTGAGAAGGCACCTGTCACTCCTATCAGAGCAGGGGCAGCGTGATTTCTGGCCTAATTTCTCAAACATCAGTGATATTGAATGTGTATCTGGGTGCTCAGATGCTATGCAAAGCAGGACCCCAAACTACAAATGCTGCTTCTTTTTCTGTGTCTCTGCCCCTATGAAAGCCTGAAGGAATATGAAGTCATCTCTAAGTCTATTTCTTTTCCCCAGGCTTTTCTTTCCACAGTGATGGGCTGATCCTCACGTATTTGCATGATGGTCTGACCCAATTTGAACAAAGTTATATGCTGATAGGTAAAAATCAGAATATTCTTTCATGGCTTTTAGATTATATTTCAAAGGGAAAGGAGACCCAGCGCAGCATGCTGTGCTCACTATGCATGACAACACTTCTGAGTTGCTAAACTGTGGTAAAGCAGACACATGGGGAAAGAGGAGTCTACCCTGTGGCACAAAGACTTTCTACAGGCATTCAGCTTAATACCACTGAGCACACCATTGTGGGACGCAACTAAGGCTTGAGTATGAAAATCAAGTTTTCTCTTTAGTTAAGACTGTAGTTTAGCTGGGTATCAGGGCTGTGCAAATCTGGTGCACCTAAGTCGTTAATTCCTTGCATGGTCCAGGAGCTCCTGGCTTGTAACTCGCAGGAGGGAAACAGTGGGTTGGTTTGGGACAATGGACAATTTGAGACAACAACTTCAGACTTGATGATTGACTGAAGCTTCACAGTTGCGTATTTGGCTATCACAGGAGATCTCCAGAACAATTCTAGATATTCCTTGGCTAAAGGAATGCTATGTCTAGTCCACTTGGTGTGCTTAAAAGTTAACATTCAGAGTGGAGTGTCCCAAAGATAGCCCGATACATTCCAGTTTTAGAAGTAACCAAATTTTACATAGATATCACATTAGTAAACACTCACTAGATGCTCTTCCTGCAGAAACTGTCACAAAGAACAGTCTTTAGCATGCAGTCAAGAAAAATTATGGATGTGCTGGGATGGTCACATAAGACTATGGCTAGATTGTTTATGAGAACTGTTCAGAACAGAGCTTTGGGATGTCTCTCTTTACCCATATGAAGATGCTGCTGCACATACCAGGTACGGTAGCAATGGAGACTCCTGTCACCACCAGACAGAGACCAGCTGTTTCGCTGGGAGATTTTATTTCCCATGCAAGCATTGCCCCGTGCCAAGATCCCCCCTAAATTATTTTTTGGTTTTAACAAAAAGGCTGTTCTGTGTGTCTGTGCAACACCATACTCCTTGAAATGTGGTAAAGGGAGGGATCCCAGCATTATTCTGGAGGCAGAGAGGTGGCTTCTTTGAAGATAGGTACAGTACAGTCAAACCTCTGACCACTGCAGAAGCATACATGATTTCCCTCTTGTAAGCTGGTTCCTTGGGCTATCGGGCACCTTTTCCAGATAGTCACATCCCATGTTGGTTATGTGTATTTCAGACTGATTCAAACCTGAGAACCTAAAACTGCACCAGGTAAATTCTTAAGACAAAGGGCCAGGTCCTTTTGGTTTCCCTGACAGGAAATCAGTTTGCTTCAGTGCCAAGCTTAGGGTTTGGGGCTGCAGTGATGTGCATGGAGGTGAGAGACCACTGGACACATTGCCCTTCCCTGTCACATCACCCTGATGCCATGGCTGCGGCAGGTAGTGCTACTGGAAGGGACTCAGGCTCATCTTTTCATGGTCCTCAGTAAACTCACCCTGGATATCTAAATAAGACAGTTAGAGGAAAATGTTTTTTACTTTCCATGTAAAAGAGACATGAAATATTCTTGGGAAGCTTTAGGCATCTCATAAGTATAACTGAATACTAAGAACCTGAATACATTGATGATTTGGGAGTTTTGATTTTTCACTCCTACATAAAAATCAAGATTTTTCTTATTAGGGAAAGCAAATGCTTACCTTAAAAATGTTTATTCAATCCAGCCCCTAGTTTCCTGTTGCAAAAGAATACATTTTGATGGGGATTTTTTTGCTGCCCCTCTAAGTATGGATTTGGAGGCTTAGTGTTAGGTAAGCAAATTAGAAAAAAAAAAAAAAAAAAAAAAAAGGCAAGGTTTTATTGTCTGTATTCTCATCCTCTCACATTCCAGTTCCATTTAATCAAAGGTCTTAATCAAAGGCTCCTTCCATTTTACCCTGGTGATGAAAGGAAGAGCCATATCAAGAAATCACATATGGTTAGTAGTGTTGCTGTGAGTACAGTGCTCAAGTAGCCCCCGCCAGCTGTTTACAACATAGTTCTGCTCTAAAACCTCCACTCTTTCCAGTGACCTCGCCCAAACCTGCTGCTTGTGCTGCTGAATCTTGCTGTCCTGTCCTGTCCTTAGTGGTTACTTAGAATTATGTTTTGGGACTCACTATCTATTTTCTCCATCAGGCCTGTAAAGATTAAAGTAAAAGTTAATTGATAAGAACCATTTTATCCTATCCTAATTTTGATTTAACTTCAAAGTGAATAGGGCTCAGCAAATGCTTTTTCCCTGGACAGTGCTTAATATAGATTCAAAAGCAACATTCTTAAATTATTGGTCTCTTTTATGTTTCATGTGGATGATTTTGTATTATGTTTTTGCCACTGCTCTTGCAGCTGCATTAATTGCAGGGGGTACATAACATCTAATGCTGAACCAATACACATGATGGAGCTGCAGTTCACCAGCTCCAGTGCAAAGGCTGAAAGCTTTCTTTTTTATTGCTCTTATTTTAAAGCAAAAGTAGAGGTACTGTGTACAATGTATATAAAAAGGAGAAGATAAGCACTCCTTAAAGATGGCAGAAAACTCTAGCAAATGCAGTAGTAAATAAAATTTAGTTTGTGATTGTCTCAAGCTAAGACTTGCCAAAAGTACATTAATACTTTTGAGGCAACCTCTTCTGTGTAGGTTACAGCTTCTGCAGATGAAAAATGTCATGAAGGGTTACCAATGCCAGACGGAATATTTACAAACTGATTTGAGCAGTGAAGCAAAAGGGATGTATGAGGGCCAGTCTCTCAGGCTCTGACAGAAAAAAAAAATATCCTGTAAACAAATGCACACATTTAAGTTAGAGTATATTTCTGCAATTACTATTGGGTGAAGAGTAGAAAATCTCAAAATTACTCACAAATAAAGCATGTGCTTTGCCAAATTAAAGTTGGAAATACGTAAGTTATCTACTAGATTTTTTCATGTTATGATACTTGGGTTCACTATCCCACAGGTTCTTTTAGGCTGCTGCATATCTGCTGCATACATAGGGTAAAAAGGCTGGCTAAAGAAGGTCCTTGTTTTACAGTTACATTTGTCCTGCACTTCATACATTGCAATCAGTCCTATTTATGAAAAATGGACTTGGGAAGCTGTGGTACCATCCGGCATGAACACAGATACTTGGAAACAGCAGTAACGCAAGGAAGAGAGGCACAAATAGCCTTCTCATTCCATTCTTTCTCTGATAAGTACAACCTCTGCCTTTCTTAACTGTAAATCATACTGTGGGTGGTCATTTTGCACCTACATATGGCATGTCTTTAAGGTGCCAAGCACTAAGAAAATGGTACTTCTTCTGGCTGTGCTTTTGAGCTGAAGTGGTGGTGGCTACTGTGCTTCATGCTGAAGTCAGGACTACCAGCATATGCGAGTGTGATCCGAGCACACCCACCAGATCAGCTCTCTCAGGTTGCTTTACATGAAAAGACACCAAGTTTTTCAATCCCAAATGGCCCTAAGCAAGAGATGTGCTTGAACCTGAACTGGGATGCAGGAGTCCAAGACGTGCATCATCACAGCTTTAGGCGCTTGACTGCAGACAGGCAAGGCAGGGCTGGGGGTTGCTCTGTTGAAATAATGTGTCAACAGTCTGCCTGTTTCTTCAGCTCTTGCCCCAGGTGTCCCGAAATGAGTTCTCAATGTGTTTGTAAGAGGGTGGGATTTGGTCCAGTGTCTGTCTTCCTCTGACAATACTTCTGGCCAAGCTGTGGTTACTGTAAAGCTGCAGTGACAACAACTTCTTGCTGTTGATGCAAAGGTAATGTTTGGTATGCTCAGGATGTCACAGCTGCGCACATCCATTATGTTTCATACTTCAGCATATCAGAAAGAACCACTTCTTCATGTAAGTTCACTTAAACAAATTAGAGATTAGAAATGAAAAGGATTAAGTGATGCTTTTAATAGTCATTAATTCATATGAATGGCATTAATAAATAACATGGTGACAATAAATATGGCAACAGTAAAATGATTTTTGTTGTAGTTTGTGCAAAGAGTAAGTACTCATTTGATCTCAGTGCTACTGCTGTGACATATGCAAATATCTATTGCCTTATTTATAATGTTTAATATATAGCGCAGAGATCATATGTACTTTACTAAGGTCAAGGAATTGGTGAGGAAGGAGAAAGTTGTACATAGGACCAGAAATCCTGATACCTGTGTGTGAGCACTTGTGAATTCCCCAGGATTTGGTCTGTTCCTTTGTTAAGGAATTTAAGAATGAGATTTTCAAACCTCTTTGACACACTAGTTATAATTAGAGGTATGCCTCTCGGTTCTTTTGTCCACTTAGGAAACCAAAGACATTTTATTTTATTGGTGTTGTAGTATCTTTGGTTTTAGACTGGGTCCAAATATGTTAGGGAGAAAAAAAAAAAAAAAAAAAGACAGAAAGAAGGAAAGAAGGAAAGAAGGAAAGAAGGAAAGAAGGAAAGAAGGAAAGAAGGAAAGAAGGAAAGAAGGAAAGAAAGAAAGAAAGAAAGAAAGAAAGAAAGAAAGAAAGAAAGAAAGAAAGAAAGAAAGAAAGAAGGAAAGAAGGAAAGAAAGAAAGAAAGAAGGAAAGAAAGAAAGACAATTCCTGCTTCTAGCAGCAACACAGATCTAATCCTTTTGCAGTGCATTTGCCTTGGCTAATTGTAAATTACCAAAACAGTGAGGATTTCCACATCTTTTAAAACCTTTGCTGATTTCTAATGAGACTGAATGAACACCTCCTTTACAGAGTCTGTGTTAAGACTCATCTGGGTTGTTGGAGAGCAGGTGAGAAAGAAATCATGTAGCTGTATGTGGAGAGAGGAGCTGCCTTTGGATGCGCACATGCCTGGCTGCAGCTCACAGAGCGTAAGCCAATTTTTGCGCCCACAGAGCAGTTCATTTCTTGGCAGCTGAATCAGAATAAAGCTCCAAGGCTAGAGCGGCCCACAGCCTGCTGTGACTCAGTGACCACAGAACCTAATTTGTGCTGGATAAAGCCCTAAAGAGATTAACTGACTCATAACATATGCTACTTTACCTTCTACAAATGAACCTCAGATACAGTGCCATGTTTCAGATCCCTCTCTAAATTTTGCTAATGCTCCACCACTTAGTCACAGATATGGGAGAACCTAAAGAAGAAAAAAACACACACCCTCTAGTTTGTTATTCATGCATTCTTTGCAAGCGCTTCAAAAGACAATCTATATGCACTTTCTGCCAGGAATGTGACATTTCATATTAAGGAACCCATACAAAAAAAGCATACATTCATTTTAGGGAACCTCTGAGAAACAACAATGCAGGTGTGTTACCTGCAGCACAGCCATGTAGGAGGGGCAGGTGCATCTCCTGTTGAGTTTAACAAGGAACAGGCCATATATAAGACTATAAACATCACTGGATCTCCTCATCTTCCTCTGGAACCATAAAGAGCTCATTGTAGGTGATCAGCAGCTTAAAAGACTGGGACTGTCAGGAGCAGGAGTGGCAGTCAACGGGGTTAGGGTGTTGCTAAAAAAGCCTGATGATTGTCTGAGCTGTGAAGCAGATATCCACTGAGGTTCAGTGATTCCTAACTCTACGCTGTGGGCCTGACCAGGAAGAGTTATGGTTCCCCATTAGCCCATATACTACAATATCACATGAGGGAGAAGGTGTTGGTATTTGCTCAGATCTCGTTCCAACATGGAATTTGAATGTAAGTCCAGGGAAATGCAGTATATGTAGTATACATGACAGTAAGGCTCAGTTAATTTCCATGCAGTGAAAGCCTACTTTCCCGAAGGATTCGGAGAAAGGCAGGCAGGCAGGATGGTCACAGGTACAGGCCATCTTCCACAAAAGCAATGGCCTGACATCATCGGTCTTATGTTTCATAAATCCTTTTGAAAGCCCAACCCTGTTTTACACTGTTGAAGTTAAAGACATTTATCATCAGTGATGTCAAATACAGCTAATGATTAAGTCCAAGGCATTACGTCTTATCAAAATAAAAGCAAATATCAGCACAAACAGCCATAATAAATGAGCTAATAAATACTGAATCAAATGAATGATGTTGCTGATTAACACCTTTACATTTCTAGGCTACTTTACTCCTACTTTACTGTTGTAACTTGAAGCCAAAATATATCTGCAGATTTCAGAAGAAGAATCCAGAATAGACTTAAATAGGAGCTATTTTGTATTAAATTACACATTAGAAAGGAATTTGGCTTTCTAAGATAATAAAGACCTCATACAATAAAACCTCCTTGTCTGCTTGGAATTGGAAACTTTGTGGATATAAATTCCCAGTTAGTTAGGATCCTTCCTTGTATATATATATATATATATACACACATATATACATTATATATGTATAATATATATTATATATACATATATAATGTATTATTTAATTATATTATTTAATATTATATAATTATATATATATTATGTACATAATATATATATATTTATATATATATAAGTGTATATATATATACACGTGTATATATATATATATACACACATATATACATTATATATGTGTGTGTGTATATATATATATTTATTTTTTTTACCTGATATTATCCAATAGCCTTTAAAAATCAGGGCTTCCAAATCCCAGTAAGAACTGAAAACCTAACTCCTTTAGTGTCTTTTGCAAAGCTTACACTGCTGTTCTTGGCAGATAATGGCAAGAAACTGAATTACTGCAGTTTACCTTCTAGGCATATGCTCCAAAGACTGAGCAAAGTGTGTCAGCCGCCACGATGCAATTGCACTCACTTTGCTGTTGTGATTGTGGTCAGATGCTGTGGGTGAGCTGATGAGCAGGAACTCATGCTGCAGTAAATCAATTGTGAGCCATTGCATGAAGACAGCCCACAATCCAGCTTAGTCGAATTCCCAATATCAATGTATTCAAGGGGGCAAATTCTACACCATACCCTATGAGTGTGCCTTCAGGCTGAACCAAACCCACAATTAGTGTTGTCTCATAGATCAAACTTTTTTTTAGTTCTGAGAGGCAACCAGCCTGCACAGGCTGTACATTTTTATGCTTACAAAAACATTCAATTTTTGTGTCTAGAATCCTCATAACACATATTTATTGGTCTCCTAAAATACACAATGGGCTGAGCAGATCGAATGCTTACTGAGGGTGATTAACTGCAGAACTTCTTCTTCTCTCTTTTCTTTCCAGAGTCCTCCCACCAATGATGCACAAAACATGCCCTCAGAACCACCCAAAAAAAAAAAAAAACAAAACAAAACTTGGATGGCATCAGGCTGTTAGGATATGAAAAATAGAGTTATTTTTTCAAGTGAAACAGGCTCAGAAGTTTCACCATCTGAGCATCAACCCTGCAGTCCTCAGCTTGTTAAATGCATGTATTGGGTCCAGGCCCAGGTGAACAAGTCAATGCCTTAAAGCCCATAAAATGGCCTGGGCCCACACGATTCAGTGCAACTATGCAGCCAAGGATGCTTATTTAGCCCAAGGGGACTGATACGATTTTAATCTAGGAGGATTTGAGTGTTACAATGTCTCTGATAAAAACCTTGATAAAAGACAAAAACAAGAGAAGAAAGAAGGAAAAAAAAATGACAGAAATGAAGAAAAGGAGAGAGATTGTAAATATCATTGGCAGCAAGCAGACTGGAAGCAGCTGTCTCTGGCAGACGTGTTTCATTCAGATCAAACAGAGAGCTGTGGATGTTTGGAAATAACCCACATTTACCATATATTTAACCACAAGCTTTCCATTTGTTTGGAGGCAATCAGGGATTTATGCTCAAACAAGAACTTCTCTCACCCAGGTTTTGTTCAGAAAGCACCGTCTCCTGGTGACACCAGTGTGTGAGTGCCAGGATGCCACATGGAGTTTGCGCCACCGGCGGTGGGAGGAGGGCTCCTGTTTTTACAGCTTTTGGTCCCACAGTTTCAGAAACAGAGCTGTTTCCAAAATTTACCTTTCTCCAGGAACAAAAATGCTTTCATTAGCAGGAGAAAAGATGAAGATGGCTTTGTGCTTTCAATGTGAGAGCTTTAAGCCTTTATCATTGCTAAGTCCTCAAGACTCATGTAAGCAGTGTCTCCCATGAGGGACTCTGCCATCTGCCTTATTCTCACCAGGATGGTAAATCAGCCTGGGGACTGAGAGCCCAACCTACACCATCAGCAGAGATTCTCTGTCCTTGTTAGGGAGAACACTGAAATGCTCTGAAATGCTGTAATTTTTGCCTTCCCAGCTCTGCCACATTTCTTGTCCACACAATTTACACAATTTCTTTTCTTTCCAGTCCTTCCCTATGTAAAACATTTTTTTTTTTTTTTTTTTTTTTTTCCGTACACATGCACTCTAGTATT
Organism: Aythya ferina; assembly: GCF_964211825.1. Lineage (NCBI taxonomy): Eukaryota > Metazoa > Chordata > Aves > Anseriformes > Anatidae > Aythya > Aythya ferina. The sequence continues at coordinate 9,717,745 of NC_140296.1, forward strand.
TAAATTCTAGTATTTAAAGCTTTAAATAATATAGTAGTGCTGCTGTCTACTTGCAGGACTGTCTATGGACTCTTGTCACATCATGGCTATTAAGATCAATTGCAAGGAGAATACAAGATGATTGAATGTAATTACCTGTGTTGGAGGCTTGCCCAGACTGCTAATATCTGCATTGCTTAAAAAAAAAAAAAAAAAAAAAAAAAAAAAAAGAGAGTATCTTTAGAAAATTTAAGAGGCAAGCTACCTTGGTGTGGACAGTGCTGAGTGTCTGCAGGCATTACTGGTGCTCTTGAGGAAGGTTTTGAACCTGCCTTAGGGTTTCACCTTGCAAGCTGTGAGGTTGCTTCAAGGATGAGCTTGCTAGTCCCAGTCTTGCTGTAAGGAGGTTGTGTGCACCTTGCAAAACCACTCCACACCACAGATACAGTCCATGGGATCTCATAGTGAGACTAGGAGAAAACTGTGATTCCCTGTGAGAGTAAATGGGGAAAACACTTGATTATCTTCTTACATTAGGAAAACAGAGTGCTACTGAGATTGTATAAAATAGTGGAAGATCGTGGCTTTCCAAAACAGACTATTTCAGTGGTATGTATTAGGATGTTGTTCCAACAAAGGGTATAGAGGACAGGCAGCCAGGCACAGGGAAAAAAAAGTTTCTGCTTGTTTTGCCTTATGGGGAAAAATCAGCATGAAGTTATGCCCTGAGGTACCATAATGCAGAATGGCACTGTCAGTTTCCTGAAGATCACCTTAATGTAATATGAGAGAGAGATTTTCAAAAAGGACCAAAAATATTCCCTCAGCAAAAGTCACTCATTTTTACATCACATGACAGAAAGACTGCTTCCCCAAATGATTACTCACACCAGAAAACTGTGTTCCTATTAAAAGAGATCACAACTTTGTGTTCTTATTCAAAAAAAAAATACATGCATATGGGCCAGATATTGATGTGTGTAGGCACTGTGATAAATCCCCAGATGAAAGTAACAGTGCAGAATTTGCTAAAACACTGTGATATTATGGAACACTTTCAAAAGTGTGGATTTGTTTTCCACCTTTTCCCCGCTAATAAATATTGGACTCAGCAGTCAGGGCTTATAACAGAGCCACAGTAGTACTGTAAAGTGTAGGATTTACAAGCCAGATCTGTAGAACATAAATTTTCCAACAAGGGCTGTAATTATATAAAATGCTACATGAATCCAACAATGTGAAAAAATCTATTTTTAGGGGAAAAGTTCTCCAGTTATCAGGGTTTCAGTCTTTGGCTGGGAATTAAATATTCCTGCTGGACCGAGGTGCTCAACAGCTTGTTGAAACTGGCATGTGTCTCTCTCTTGCTAACTAGACACAAGACCCTCTCAAAACCCTGGAAAAGGTCCATTACCAAGATGTCCTGGTCAATTCTGGGATGTCTCTGGTACTGGTCCTGGTGTTAGCACAACAGATAGTCTAGGTCAGGGTGAATAGAAAGATAAAAGCTAGTGGAGGGAAACAAGTTCACTGTAAGAAGGGACCTGACTGAGGTGTTTTCATATCATAATTATGAAGTGGAGAACAAGTCTTACGAGGAGTGGCTGAGGGAGCTGGGGTTGTTTAGCCTGGAGAAAAGGAGGCTCAGGGGTGACGTTATTGCTCTCAGCCTTAAAGGAGGCTGTAGGGAGGTGGGGCATTGGTCTATTCTCCCATGTGCCCGGTAATAGGATGAGAGGGAATGAATGGGCCAAAGTTGTGCCAGGGGAGGTATAGGTTGGATATTAGGAAGAACTTCTTTATTGAAAGGGTTGTTAGGCATTGGAATGGGCTGCCCAGGGAAGTGGTTGAGTCACCATCCCTGGAGGTCTTTAAATGATGTTTAGATGTAGATCTTGGTGATAAGGTTTAGTGGAGGACTTGTTAGTGTTTGGTCAGAGGTTGGACTAGGTATTCTTGGAGGTCTCTTCCAACCTAGATTATTCTGTGATTCTGTGATCTACCATATGCCTTCATCACAACACCTTAAAAGCTGTAGCTTGTCTCCCTGGAGCAAAGAGTGATTTAGCCTAAACCAAGTGACTTTTAGCCTAAAACCAGGTTACTTTTAGGTCATCACTGAGAAAATCCCAGGTCTGAATGGCCATTGAGTTCATCTCAGTGGATTACACTCCATGAAGTATTCCTTTAGCTAGTATTCCTTATTTATGAAGTTCATCCCTTCTATTGCTTTAGTTCCTGCATGTGCTTCTCTAAGTTGTGATAGGGCCAAATTGTTAAAGAAAGCCTAAAAAAGTGGTGGTCATGTGCAAAAATATCTACAAATCTTAAAGAAAAATATAATACAGATCTTAAAAAAAAAGGGGGACGTAAGCCATAAATTTAGCTTTTATAAGATAACTCTAGTTTTTATTTTTGTTTCTGCAAACTAGAGAGAGTAGAATTGTCCTACCTCACAGAAAGGTCATGGTAATGAATGCATTAAAGGGCAAAATGTGGATAAAGTAACATAAAAGAAACCACTTCATACTCACATACACGAATATATATAGTTATACATGTATTTATACTTACAGAGACGTGAAATAATAACTCCAAAATACTTATTCTCTTTATTTTTCTTTAATTTTATGTTATTATTTTCTATTACCATTTTCATGGTTTTCTGAACCTTCTTCATGAGATGTGGCAATGACTGCTCTGTGGTTTCAAGCAGTCTCCCACCAATTTTTTACTTTAGACAAACCTCCAGTGGAAATTGCCACTGAATTTTCAAAGGATATTAACCTGCCTTTGTGTTCTTTTTTATAAATTTAATCAACCTTTTTCCATTTGCACATTTGTGATACTAAAGATGACTTTTTGGTGCTTTCCTCTTTGAAGCTATGCATTTTTACTTCCATAGATACAGTTTCCAAAGCTCATATTTGTCACTCCAGCAAAGCAGAGCTGAATGAGCTATTTAGCTATATAATAAAGTAACAATGAATGAAGCAAGAGGACCAATTGAACTGATGCTATTATTTCAACAAAATCCTTTCAGCAATTGCCTCTCTCTTTATAGAGACCCTCACAGCATTATTTCACTAAATGACACCATGAATGTAATTACTTTGATTCAGAGTCTTGGAATCACACAGGTAACAAATTACACCGCCCCCTGATGAGCAATAATTCAATTATTCAGTGGGCTTATAACAGTTTGAAATAGCCTATTCTCATTTCACAAACATCATATTTACTGCTGGAAATAAACCACTTCTGCAAAGTGAAATATTAGATCTATATATCTTAGCACATGTAAACTCCCAAATGGATCACCGCATAACTGCATACCTTCGGTGTTTTTAATATTAAAGGGACTGCAGAGATGCTGAGCCTCTTGGGTTACTCCATTTCTGTAGATGTGTACATATATTTTGCCTACTTACCACTTGGTGAATCAAGTTTTTATAATAAATATCGAGCAGCAACTGCGCACAGAGTGAGGTTTGATCTCAGTGGCACCAGTGCTATTGGAATTCATCTCTAACTGGAAGCAGAGTTGAGATGTGTATCCAAAGAGACATTCTTTGGACATGACTCTTCTCTTCTGTGCTCCAGCATAAAGGAAGCATATAGCACTGCTGAAGCCAAGGCAGTATAAAAGAGGGGTGAAGAGGGGAAGAAACAACTCTGCTTGCTGAAAGGTCAACTCAAAGTTAAGCTTTTTGGGTAAAATGTGTAAAGCCTGGTAAGATTTTCAAATGCATTGTGTCAAGCCATCAATTCTGCAGTCTCCAAATTGCATTGAGACATATAGAAACTTGTGAAAATCCCATAGATGGATGCCTGTCTTCGGCTTTAAGTGCCACACTCTCTCTCTCATTTAGGTGTCTTAATCAACTGTCTGTGATTTATACAAGACCTGTTCAGTTCTGAAGGGGAGACTTTCTCTATCTAGGATGACTGCAGTTCCTCACATTGGTGAGGAACTTCCAGGACATAACTTCTGGGTTTGGCCCTAAACAACAGCAGAAGCATCTGCTGCAATCCCTTTTTTGATCTAATACTTGCCAGCTTGGAATTTTTCTCCAGCATGTGGCATATATACATTCCATTTCTGTGTTTGTCTGAAGATGTCCAAACTTCTACTTCCTAGGGGGCTGCTTTGACACCCTGGTTAACAGTGAATTGATTGAATAGTTCTCAGTCTTTACCGTGAAAGCTGTAGCATTATACATGAAGTATTTAAAGATGAATAAATCTCGGAAGAGCAAGATGTGCTCCACAAATTCTCAGCAGAGAGGCAGACTATGCTGCTGAGAGTGGAGGGGGCAGAGGGCTGACTGCCAGCCACTTCTATTAAATTATCATTACAACAAGGAGGTGATTTTCCTCTCAGGTGAGGATTCAGTCCCTAGACAATGAAATCATTCTGTCTCTGTCAAAGAATCTCCTCAACCAGAACTAACATCTGGTATTGTAGTATATTTTTCCTAGCTTCGTTTAAAAGCAATGGTCATTTAGATAGTTTTGTAAATGTCAGTGTCACAAGGTGGATGTAAAAATATCACTTTATGATTTGCAATAACTGAATTCCACAAAGGCAATGTACCAAAACTATGTAATAAATGGCCACAAAGTTATAATAAGATGAGGGATGAGTCCCCCAAGGGAAAATGAGAAAAATGAAAACAGATGAAGAAGAAAATTAAGCTGATTATCTACCAAGACTCTGTACTGCTCACCAGTATTTGGACACGCGTTTCCGTAACTGTAAAAATCTACAAGACTATGAGCCTGCATAAAGCATTATAGACTACTGTGCACGTATAGAAATGCAAATCCACAAGCAAGGAAGTATAATCAAAGACCAAAATTATTCATGTGTTTTTCAGACGAAGGAAGATTTTAGTGCAAGTTTATCCTCAAACAAAATTTAGCTCCCCTAGGTGAAACCTGATAATAGAGCTATGAAGTCCACAATTTCTGTCCCGATTTTAAAATGAAAATACTGGATAATAAAGACTTCAGAAGTCCAGGTTATCAAAATGCAGTGAAGTAGCAGCATAGAAAACAATGGGAAACTCAGTCTGAACTGAGTATCACTACTCTAGCTCTTCATTTGCTTTAAGATAAGCAAGTTGTATGTTATTTTTGTGGAATTAGGAACTAAATTTTTACTACCTATCATGCTGAGATCTCTGTCTAGCTTAAAGATGTTTAAGTAGCACTCCTCTGCTTAGAGAGGAAGAAATTCTCATACCTATAAAAGTAAGGCCATGTTTTAATCACTCCTTTAAAATAAAAGCAAACCTCTATTTGAGTGTGAGGCTCTGAACTGATCCACCTACAGCATGAGTCAAAACATTGTTGACTTTTCCCCACAACGTACCATCTGTGACAGTTATTTTAGCAATCAAAACCATAAAATGAATAAAAATGTCAATGGATTAGAAAACAGAAAAGATCAGCTTGCCTGCTGTTGTCTGTCCTGTCCTGATTACAGTTTATGTATCTAAGGGTCCAGTGCTGAAGAACGTTTTGGTGGAATTCAATCCCCCAAACTCCTGCCAGGCTATATCCCAGTTCTGAAGGTGAGTAACTCCAGCACTCCAGCAGTTTTATTTTTCTTTTCTTTTCTTTTTATTATTATTTATTTTGGTTTGACCCAGACACTTACAGACCAGCTTGGCCTTTCCATCATGCTTAACTTTGTGATCCAGAGATCAGGCTTATTGTTTCTTTTGTTTCTTTTTTTCCTCCCCATTCCCTTTCCCTTTAATTAAACCTTTCTCATCTCAAACCTCGAATTCTCTGTGTTGTATGTTCTTCCCCTTCCTCTTTGAGGAGAGGGGGAGTGAGAGAGCAGTTGTGGTGGAGCTCGGCTGCCCATCTGAGTAAAACCACCACACCAGCAAGAGGACAAGAGGCAATTGGCACAAACTGAAGGACAGAAAGTTCTGGCTGAATACAAGGGGGCACTTCTACACTGTGAGGGTGACAGAGCACTGGGACAAGCCCAGAGAGGTTTTGGAGTCTCCTTCTCTGGAGATGTTCATAAACTGACTAGATGCCATCTTGCACAATGTGCTCTAGGTGATCCTGCTTGGCAGAGGGGTTGGACTAGACGATCTTCAGAGGTCCCTTCCACCCTTGGCCATTCTGTGATTCTCTGTCCCCTCCCAGCTCCTTGTGCACCCCCAGGTACCCCGCTGGCAGGGCAGCACCAGAAGCTGAGAAGTCCTTGGCTCTGCGTGAACACTGCTCTGCAATAACTAAACAATTGGTGTGTCATCACCATTATTTTCACCAAAAATCCACAATACAGCATCATATGAACCTTTATGAAAAAAATTAACTCCATCCCAGCCCAAACCATGACAGTCCCTTTAATGATTCTATGATTCTATGATATGTGACTCTCTGTTGTACTACAGTAGCCTCCAAAATGACCATCAACAAAGACAATGAGGAGTCTTATGCCAAGACAGATACATTTCTGAAGCAAGGGAAGTATTTTGGGGGAAATCCTCTTCTTCCTTGTGTCTTATTACATAATTTCAGTCTGATCCAAGGCTTGCTAAAACAAGGAGACTGGTGGATCACAGTTTTCTTTGGATTAAACTAAAATCAAAAGTCCTAGCTTCTCAAACCTTGCCAGACTTATGTTATGGAATATTCTACCTGGACTTCTCTTATTCCAAGATATTTTGTGGATCCCTGATCTAGTGCTCATAGACCTGAAATACAAGGAATGGACAGTAAAATTCTGGAGGAATTTTCTGGAGGAAGTTTTTCCTATTCCATAGATTAACCTGACAGACTAGAAATTCACTATAAACCCCATCAAACTAATGAACAAGGCTAATGAAGAATTTCCTCTCAGATCTAAAATGAAAAGTCCCAGATCTTCTTTTCTTGAGATAATTTGTGTTTATTGCTGATTTTAGACAGTCTCTGAAAATCCATGTCAAGCTGTCATTTTATAATTAACATGGGTTGCCAAAAACTGAAATATCTTTGGATGTTGCACTTTAGAAAACTAGAGGAGAAATTTCCACAACTGTGAAAGGAGGAGGATTATTCTTCCAAGATAGTAATTAAGTAACTGGTGAAAGTGATATATTTTGTGACCAACACTAATATTATCATGAGCACATTTGGATTCACTTTTCCAGTTGTAACTGTTAGATGCAAACATTATGTTAGTGGCTTGAAAATTTTGTCCCATAGTAATTTCTGTGATTTTGCAATTTTATTTTATCTCAAATAAAGTTTTTCTTTTTTCTTTTCTTTTCTTTTCTTTTCTTTTCTTTTCTTTTCTTTTCTTTTCTTTTCTTTTCTTTTCTTTTCTTTTCTTTTCTTTTCTTTTCTTTTCTTTTCTTTTCTTTTCTTTTCTTTTCTTTTCTTTTCTTTTCTTTTCTTTTCAACAGATCACATTGTAATTTTTTTTTTCATTTATATTCATTCATTTATATTCCTTGTTCTACCTTTCAGAATATATTCTGCAATAAAACTTCAATGTAAGTATGACACAGCAGTAACAAACTCCAAACATTTTAAATAAATCAAGAAGTTTGATAATTAAGAAGATTGCTAAATGATTGCTCCATTTTTATTGCATGGAATCAGCATTTTCAGATGGAAAATTGTGCCTTTGAAAGATGTTTTGATCATATTTTACTATTTTGACCTATTATCACTGGGAAATATATATTTTTTTCTTACTGTGTTACAAAAACATTGCTATAATTGGAATGCTAACTAATTATGGAGCCTGGTCTACACACCAAAGTTCTGAAACTTCCTGTTCTCATTCCTAAGAGATATACATCGTCTATTCTTTGAGCAACAGTCAATGAATAGGAATCTTGATATAAGAAATAATGATATATACATATATTATACAATAATATAATACATATTTTTATTTTTATTTTTTTTTTTTGGGGGGGGGAGCTTTTAAAGATCAGTGTTGGTCTTAACATTTAGGATTGTTCCAGTGTACAGCCAATTGCAAGGGACAAAATTAAATACTGATTTTTTTTAATTTTTTTTCCAGGTGATCTAAAAGCATGTCACTACCACTTCTACAACTTTATAAACGGGGAAACTGAGGCACATGTGAAGACAGTGACTTGGCTGTGTCATCTCTTTTTCATTCCATCTGAAATCTGAAGGATATCAGTGTGTGTTGTATAGTGTATTTTTCCTTTTCTTCACCCACAGATATACATTAAAATACTATATACTACTTTTTTCTTCTCAGTGGTGAAGGTGGAAAAAAGCTAACAGGCAAAATGTGACTAAGCTGTATAGAATTATTGGTCCTAACACAGACAGGTAGTATTGCTTTCATGCACTCTGACATAAACACATTATTAAATTTTATGCTATCACAGGGAAGATATTTTTATTCTCCTGCCATACCTATTGAAAAGCTATCCAATCTCAATCAAAATACACCTAAAAATGGAGATTTTTACCTCTCATTATTCTGCTGCAAAAATGTTTGGATCAAGAGAGGACAATGACCAGACAGACAGAAGGGTATAATTAAATAGAACAGATCAGATGGAAGGGACTTTCAAAGCTGATATCCTGGAATCCTAGAATCACAGAATGGTTTGGGTTGGAAGGGAGCTTAAAGCCCATCCAGTTCCACCCCCCTGCCATGGGCAGGGACACCTCCCACCACACCAGGTTGTCCAAAGCCCCATCCAGCCTGGCCTTGAGCACCTCCAGGGATGGGGCATCCACAGCTTCTCTGGGCAGTCTGTGCCAGGGCCTCACCACCCTCTGAGTGAAGAATTTCCTCCTGACCTCTAATCTAAATCTCCTCTCTTTTAGTTTAAAATGTTTCCCCCTTATCCCATCACTAACTGTCCTTGTAAAAAGTCACTGTCTTTTTTATAAGCCCCCTTTAAGTATTGAAAAGCTGCAATGAGTTCACCCTGGAGTCATCTCTTCTCCAGGCTGAACATCTCTATCTCTTTCATTCTTCCTTCATAGTAGAGGTGATCCAACTCTCTGATCATCCTTGTACCCATCCTCTGGACCCAATCTATCAAGTCCATATCTTTCATGTTCTGGGGACCCCAGATCTGGATGCAGTACTCCAAGTCAGAGTCTTGGAGTCCAACTGCCTGACAGTCCAACTGCCTGACCTCTTCACAGCAAATCCCAAACTAAAGCATATTAATGAGAGTGTTGTCCAAATGCCTCTGAACTGTGACTGGCATGGAGCCAGTCACACCAGGAAGCCTGACCACCCTCACGGCACAGGAATTTTCCCTCATGCCCAGGCTGACCCTCCCCTGGCACAGTTCCATGCCTTCCCCGTGTGTCCTTCCATCAGTAACATGGAGCAGAGGGCAGCACCTGCCTCAGTGCTTCTCTCCTCAGGGGGCTGCCAGGTGCAGTGAGGCCTCCTCACAGCCTCCTCTTCTACACTGGGCACCCCAAGGCTCCTTGGCCTCTCCTCACAGCACATGCCTTCCTGCCTATCTACCAGCATAGCTGCCCTCCCCTGGGGGAGTACCTTAACATTCTTTTTGCATTGTGGAACCCAGAACTGCACACAATATTTCAGGTGAGAGTGCACCAACACTAAACACAGTGGAAGAATCATCTCTTTTTACCAGCTGGCCATGCTGTGTTTAATGCATCCCAAAATGCAGTTTGCCCTCTTGGCTGCTGGCTCATGCAAAGTATCCTATCAACCAGCAACCCCAAATACCTTTCTGCTGAGCTGCTCTCCAGATACTTATTTTCCAATGCTCATTTTCTGGCATTACTCTTTCCCATATACAGCACCCAGCCTTTACCATTGTCGAACTTCATGCCTTTGCTGATATTTCAGTCCTCCAATATGTCTAGATCCCTCTGCAAGGCCTCTTGTCCCTCCAGGGAGTCAACAGCACTTCCCAGCTTAGTTTCATCTACAGATTTGCTGAGGATGCATTCCACTCCTCCATCCAGATCCTGGATAAAAATGTTGAACAGGATTGGCACTCAAATTGAGCCCTGGGAGACATCACTAGTGACTACGTCCCAGCCAGGTATAGCCCCATTCACTATGACACTTTGAGCTCTAACATTGAGTGAGTTCATCACCCAGTGTAGTGTTCATTCTACTTCATTCATCTCACAGTTGGACAATCTGTCCAGAAGGATGCTGTGAGTGACAGTATCAAAAGCCTTACTAAAATCCAGAAAGATCCCATCTACTGCCTTCCCTTTATCCACAAAGTGGGTGACCTTATCCTAGAAGGACATCAAATTACCAAGGCAGAACTTTCCCTTCATGAACCATGTTGACTACACCTGATAGTAGCTTTGTTCTTTAACTGCCTTTCCAGGACAATCTTTTCCATAACTTTTCCAGGAACTGAGGTTAGATTAGGTAGTTTCCTGGGTCTTCTCACATGCCCTTTCTGCAGACAAGCATAATATTGTCTAGCTTCCAGTCAGCAGGGACTTCCCCAGACTCTCAAGACCTTTGGTAAATTGTTGAGAGTTGTCCAGCTATAATGTCCACTAACCCCTTCAGTCCTCTGGAATGAATCCTATCAGGCCCTATGGACTTATGAACATTGAGTAATATCACTGTAGCATGCTCTGTATAGCAAGTACAATTGCCAATGTATTTATTTAGGAATGTATTTCAAATCTGTGTATAAGTATGATATTTAGAGATATCGGAGCTGAAATGTCAGATGCCTGCATGTCTAGCAGCTCAAAAAACATAGAGGGATCTTTTCCCCTCTCCAAAGAGGACATACTACAGGTCTAAACCTCATGTTTTTTTCACCTCAGAGGCATATTCATCCCCTCCAAAGTGTATCTTTGTAGTTGCAGAGCCTGGAAGGACTCAAGAGTGAGGCTTGGCAGCCTTCCTCTGTGTGAACTTTTTTCTACCTGCCTACAGCTTTACTTCATTTAGCTATGACAGCAATTTTTCTAATTCACCAGGTCTTTATGCCTAATGTTACTTCTTTATCTTTTTAAAGTACCCTGTATCTTTATGTACATAGCAGCAATGATTAATGAGTACATTATTTTGTATAAAATGAAATATTTATGAGTAACACAATAATGCACTGTAGAGAAGTACAGTCCTGGTACAGTAGAGGTTTTGAGAACTGAAGACATTACTTGTGATACAGAGAAGCAGAGGCATGGGGTGATAGGAGATTGGGCACAAGGTGACACTAAAACAACAGAGAAATGGTCAAAGAAGTGTAGACCTGCAGCTGAACTAAAAAGGCTTTAGAGTTTCAAAGAAATAATAGGTAACATATATAAGTTGCACCAAATACAGTAAATTCAGGTGTAACACGGAGCTGGAAAACAATGAAGAAAAAGCAACCTTTAAAACATGTTTGCAAACAGATTAAAATGACCCCAAGTGGATCCTGATGGAGGAAAAAGAAACCATCAACATGAGCAGTTCTACCTGAAGAAGGACTCCAGAGGCTGATGACTCATTGTCCTACATGCCCTATCTGTCTGTAACTACTGAATTTAAGATAAGATGACCAATGGAAGGGTAAGCATAACATCAGGGAAAAAAAAAAAGAGAGAAAGAGAAGAAAAAGGAAAAAACTGTGCTTGTTAGAATGTAAATTATAGTATTAATATTATTGAGATTTCTAACTGTTATGGTGTGTTCTTTCTTTTTCTATGTTAATAGAAAATCTAGACTAATAAAGATTGTTTAATTAGACTGTTAAGATTTCACTTATATAAGTTTTGGCTTTTATATATAAGGTGTGTTTCTTTTTGCCCATAAACAAGATTTTGAGCATACAAAAGGAAACCTCTCTGGGGTCAGTGTATGTATTAGATTATTATTTGTGCCATAGATTTCCAGGCTGTTTGTTTCTGATAGTATATAAATTTCAGTTTACTGACACCTTGCAGCTCTGACTTGGTTTTTAGCTATGATTTATTCTACTAATATATATTGCCAGGAATATTTCTTTGTTTTAGCTTATTTTTATAGACATTTTTATAACCTATTGCTTTAATAATTCAGATCAATTGCTTATCCTCTTTCTAGGATGTTGCCAACATAAGGAAAAACATTTTTACTGTCCAGATGATTGAAGACTGGAACAGGCTGTGTAGAGGTGTTGTAGAGTCTCCATCCTTGGAGATCCTCAAAACACAACTGGACATGGCCCTGAGCAACCTGTTCTGCATGACCCTCCTCTGTTTAGGGGATTGAACTGAGTGATCTTGGTGATCAGCATGAAATTCAACAAGGGTAAGTGCTAAGTTCTGCACCTGCAACAGAGTAACACTGGGCACAGGTATATGCTGGGAGACATGTGGCTAGAAAGCAGACTAGTTCAAGAGACATTTGGATAATGCCATTAATAATTATGATTTAACTTTCAGTTAGTCCTAAAGTGGTCAGGCAGTTGGATTTGATCTTTGTAGGTCCCTTTCCACTGAACTCTAGTCTAGTTGAGTCTCCAGAAGTGCCTTCCCAACTCAGCTCTTCTGTGATTCTGTGATTTTGACTGATGCTGTGAGAAATGGCACAGTAATCTGTCATGATTCTGCTTCCTAGCTGGCTGTGATTTAGACAATGTGATTTTAGTCCTGGGTGGAGACACATCAAATGGTTTTATTTTATTTTTCTGGGAGACAAGTTTTCTAACAGGCTGTAGCTTCAGAGTACAGATTACTCAGCAGCTTGATGGCACCCTGCAGGATCAAATTATCTAGCAGATGAATACATTCTTACTCTGTTTGGCATGTGACCCTAGTCATGTGAGAAGTCTTTGTTCCATTAGATACATCTGTTAAGATCAATGGCATGAATCCTATAGATAAGAGCTTGTAAGAGCGGCACAAGGAAAGTGTTGTTTAGGAAAGCAAGATAAACAGATGTGAATGGTTTTGTTGGAACATGGGTTAGATTAGGTAGCGTCTTCAGACCATTTCCCGTCTTCAGGGCACTTCAGTGCAGAACATGTTATTCCTGTTTGAGTGGTGTTTTATTTTCCTCCAGGATTAGCCTTAGCTAGAATCACTGCATAAGTAACAGGCTCTTGATTACTTGTGGTTGGTTGAGACATTAGTGATTAGATACCCAGTCCTAGCCTCACTGACAATGATATAAATCAGTAGCAAATCCAGTCTGCAAGCAGTATATTTTATGTGCCTTTGGTTATGTAGAACACTACAAAAATTCCCATTGTCTGGTTTTGCACTTGTGCAGCTAATAGTCACCCCATAGAAGGGGTTGGCCATAGATTTTTTATGGCAGAGCTTCTTTCTGTCTTCTGACAAGAGGAGATCTTGGGAAGTCTGAATTGGAAACAGGCAGGTCTAGGGTTGTCAATAGTGGGACAGTGACTTGATCTTAAAGGGGCTGTGTGGTGTCAGTCTCACATGCAGTCTGTTGAGGAAAGCCAGGATGACCCCTTCCCAACTGAACTGCCAGCAATAGGTACCAGAAGAAAAGGTAACGATGAATTTCTGTTGATGTACATGGGATTTCTAGTGTGGTATCAAAATTCAGCAGCCCTTCATTTCTGTTTTACTCTACCTAACAAGTACAAAGAGTAATGATGGCTGTCATGACATGGTAAAAACTGTGGGATACCGGTGATCAGAATTTGGGTGTAACCTGCAGCTTAATTTCTTATAAAAAATGACTAAGCATATTTAAAGAATAGTATGAAGATATATGATAATGTGGATCATCAAAATGTTAGAGAGATGTTTGGGTCTTGGTGAATATGTGGAAGGCAAACTGTTAGAAGGGAAGTAGTAAAAGCATGTAGCTTGCCTGTGGAATACACTATGCCAGATCAGTGAGCTAAAACATAGATATGGTTCTTGGGCGAATTAGGGTGAATTTATGGCTATTATTTATATTTTTATTCATGCTAAGTATCCAAGGGTAGGAGCATAAAAAGGTGAACTATCATTAACCAGCTTGTCAGAGTCTTAAAAACTTACCAAGGGAGCCCACAGGAGGATGAGTTATAGAGGGAGTTCTTTCCCATGGTCTTCAGGAGCTGTTCCAGCTTCTCCAAGGCAAAGTTCTCACATTTAGCTTGAATCACCGTCACCGCATACATGCGGTCTATGAAGAGAAAGAAATCCATTTGAAGAGTTACTTCATAGAGGTATTTGTATTTTTATTCTTTCTGGAGAAACAACATTCTTTAACTACAGCGGGATATAAAACTCAGCAAGACTAAGCTGTTAAGTTAGAAGCCCTAAAATTAGACAGTGTGAACCACCCCCCCCCCACATTTTAGCTTCTGAGAAAATAGCATTACCTTTTGATTGCCATGTCTACTGACTGGCATTGTGATATATAAACCTTTTATAATGTTAACAGTAACAGAGCTATAACAGGAACAAACTGTACAGTTGGCAAAGAAACATATCTGTTTCCTCAAATTAGTCATACCTTACTGTGTTAGGGCAAACCCTTTTGGGGCCAATGGACACACTCCCACTGTCTTCAAAAGCCTTCAGTCAGTCCTGTAAAATCCAGCACACCTTAATATCTGTACAAATAAGCAGCTATCAAAAATGGAGGAAAAAAGAGGGAGCTCTGGGACACTCATAGCTAATGAGGCTTAATTTTCCTTGAATTTGGCGATAGTGAGTTCTGTCTGAAGTTCCTCATGTCTGGGGGTATTCGGTAGCTTTCTCCCCTCTGTGCATCTTCTTGGGATTTTCTAAGATGTGACATTTGTGTTACAGCCCTTCCCTTCATTCAAGCACTTAGAGGGCATATACATACATGAATTTTATATATTTTAGATAGTTCTAATCCTTTGCCACATTGGCCATCACGTCAAAATGTGACTGGAGAAGGAATAAGACACAGAAAGAAAATAACAGCATGGGCACATGAACTACTTTCCTTAAAGAAACAGAGATTAAAAATCCCTTTCCTTGCCACAACACACACAATGCACTAGGGAAGGGCTGGGATAATAGCAGGCTATCCAAATCAGCATGGATGTTTTTAATAGCATAAAAATGTGAGGGAAGAAACATGCTGTTTGAAATCCCACAAGGCTGGCTTAATTAATACTTTCTTCTTACCCAGCCATGCCAGTGTTCTGATAGATGGTATTTAAAAATAGCTGCTATTTAAAAAGGTATTTTTCAGTTGCTGTTTTAATTGTCTTTATAAGTTTGTCAATCTTTATATCTCTTGATCTTTGTGTTCTTAGAGCATTTTTTTTTTTATTTTCTAAATGAAGATTCTTCCCTTGTGGTTGCTGTAGATTTCTAGCTGTTTGCTTGCTTGTGTAGTTCAAAATCTTCCCAGGTGTCTAGCAATAAGGCTTTAGATTTAAATAATGAAAGTAACCTCACAAGAAGCTCCAAGGCTCAATTCAATTCACAATAAGATGCTAATGACAATCCCATAACAGTAAATATTCATTTGCAGGTAATGTGTTAACTCAGCTATCCAGCAATGTGCAGTAATCACATAAAGGTAACACATTAACTTAACCAGTCATTAATTTCAACTTGTTTTCACCCCACAGAGAACAGTCTCCTCAGACCAGGTCAAAAGAGTGGTTGTGGAAACCCAGCAGAATGGTCAAGAATTTTTATTTAATCCCAAAGAGAAAAATGAGTTTGAGCAACTGGAAGCACTCTGTCCCTTCTCCCCTCTTTTCTGAGAAGGTTCAGCTTAAGTATGTCCTAGAAGATCTTCTTGCCTTAAAATCTGATGAATGTAAAGGATATTAAGACGTCCTCTTACAGAAGAAAGTGATCAAAAACCTGTTTAAATCACCGGGAGTTTCCAAGGGGTAAAAAGGGGAACATGAAATGGGAAAAAGGTGTTTATATTCCAGAGGTGAATTTCTATGAGTCATTGCCTTGACATGGTCCACGAGTTACCTAAGGTTATAATTTTACTGATATTTTTATGTTACTTCATTTCCCAAGTCCTAAAATTGGATTAATTCAGCTGGATAACAAAGGATTAGGATTGATCAAGATTTCCGGGGGTGGGGTGGGGAATAGAGAGGGCATGGCACGGGATGGGATGGGATGGGATGGGATGGGATGGGATGGGATGGGATGGGATGGGATGGGATGGGGCAGGGCGGGATGGACTTTTATAAAGTCTTATCAAGATCTGAAGACTCATGCTTGGTGCTGTTCTTGTCTAAGCAGCAGCAAATGCAAAATCTTTGTGGTTCCAGCTCTCCTTCCCAGTAGCTCACTTCAAAAGCAAGAAGAGAAAGGTCTTTTGCTTTCTCAAGCATCATGAGAAAAGCAAACAGCCAGTCAGAGATCTCAAAGGATCTTATATTGATTGAGGGAGGTCTCATTGCTGACAATCTCTGCAAAATCAGAGATGTAGAATGTAGTCCAATTTTCATTAAGAGTAAATTTTTCTTTTTCTCTTTTCTAGCCATTTAACATATGCCATCTTGCAGAAATCTGTTTTAGAAATATTCACTTTGGAGCTGAGCCTCTGAAGTAGGCAGATTCCTGCTTTTTGTGATAGCAAAAGAGCTGCATTTTCCTAGTGGTTTCAAGCACTATATAAGGAAAAGTTGGGAATGTTTTTGAAATTAAGGAAAAAGTGTAGTTTTATTGAGGCAAAGATAGCTCCTACTGACTTGTCTTGTGTGCTGCAAGCATCTACAGAGCTGCTGGATGCTGCTTCATAAAATTATATATAGAAAAATTATGCCTCATAATTGTCTTCCGGTAATAAACAAATTTGAATGATTAAAATCAAAAAGGACTTCTGATGGCATGTTTCTAGAAGGTGGTGATGCAAAACCATAACACATATGACCTAGTGAAAAGGATACCCTTAAGGTTTACACTGAGTATTTCAAAGAGGCAGCATTTTACACCATGATTAAAATAGCCTGTTTGCCTAGAACATCCATTTAAGCAGTGCAATATCCATTTCTGTCTCTGAAAGTGATTTCTAGCATGAGTCTTTTGTAATTTCTATTAATGCTATAGAATGAAGAAGATTGATAATGATTCACTCACCAGTTCAGTTAATTTTTCTTCAAGTATGGATTCCTATTAGGCATGTTTCCATGTAATGTAATAAAACTTGCTCGTACCATTTGCAATCAGGTCTGTGTGCATATATTTTCCCCAGCATCTCCCCCTTAATAATAATTGTCAGAAGAAGTGGAGGACATAAATGAATATTCGATGATTCACTGGTCTCCTGGTAATTCTGTCCATTGTAATGCAGGAAAGCCTGAAAGCTCAGGAACAGCAATGGTTGCTGGTAAGAGAGGACTAAATTCATTGAAACTGTACGCTCCATTTTACATTCTTAAAGAATCCCTTAGAAAAGGGGAAGTAAGAAAGAAGAGGCTAAAAAATTCCCTTTTGCCACATAAATTTGTTCCTATCATCTTTGGCCATGTCTCATGCTTGCTGCACTGATCTCCTGACTTTTTTATTTTGAGACTTCAACTTTATCCTATGATAAGCAAAACATATAAGAATTCAACATTGCTCCTTTAAAATTGTTGCTTTTCTATTATCATATTTCTTCTTTTCTGAAATTTTTATTTTTATTTTATTTTTATTTTATATATATATATATTTTAGCTCTTCTCTGGTATTTACTGCGGACACCATTATAAAATCATTGTCCACTAGTCAATCCTCTGGAGCAAAAAAAGAAACAGAGGGTCATAGCTATTTCTTTGTTGGCATTGGCAAATACTCAGATTTTGCCACTGTATCATTTCATTGCTTTGGATTTATTTTAATAACATCTTACCTCTAGTGAAAGATTCATTCCAGCATGTTTACAGCCACAGAAGCCAAATTTTCTGGTCTATTACTCTCATCTCTTCATTCTTCAACATTGGCACCACATTTAGATTTCCTCTGGTCTTCTGGTGACATCTCTGATTTTAATGACTTTTTGATCTATGCCAGAGAATATGCTGACTTCCCATTTTGCATCCCATAGTGAATCCCATCAGGTCCTGCAGATGCTGATTTGATGTTTGCTTGTTCCACTAATAAGCCTTGTAGTTTGGATGTGATCCTGGCCTTCTATTCCCAGAGCAGTAGTTGCCTTCTGCTCTGTCTGATCTGTTATGCTAATGTAGCTTGTGACTAGCACAAACGAAAAGAATGGTGATTTCCCCTTCAGGGGACATAATAGATTCATCAAGCCACTGTTCTGGGCTCAGCGGTGTCTGATACAGATACATCTGTTCAATAAATCATATATCCAGAACTATCAGAAGGACAGAGGCATTTTTTTTTTTTTTCCTGAAAGCATGAGATTTAATTACCTTAGCATGTGTAATTCCAGCTTTTATTACCAGCAATAAAAAAATGCATCACCTCAAAAATTGAATCTTGATACTCGACTCTTGTGACTACTGACAAGAGCAGACTCTTTGTCTTACATGAGCTTTACAGTGATTTTATTGAATATAGAAAAAACACAAGAACATCACCAGATTAATGAAAAAGAGTTTAAAAAGACACCTTTCTTGAGATGAAATGTGGTAACAGGTCATGAATGTGTGGCTGGCCCACCTCAATATGTAGCACAGAGATATTAATTTAAACTAGTGGTTGTGGAAAGGCTGGTTTGCTGCTGTTGCAGGCATGTGCAAAAGACCTGGGAGGTGGTGTTTATTTATTTATTTATTTTCTTAAGTGCTCTGCATCCTCCCTTGGCCTTTTCAGGTCAATAGAAAGCCCTGGTGGATATTCTGTTCATAAATGAATTAGCTCATAATGATATATGCTGAGCCCTAGTGGCATGCAGATGCCTTCATATCCTTGTCTAATAGATTAAACAATTTTATTCTCCTTTGGGAAGACCAGAGATTCTCTCCCTTTGTCCTTGCAAGTAACACTGTTGTGTCCTTTGCAGTCCTGAGCAGCACTGCCCTCAAGACAAAGGATGAAACAACTGATTGAAAATGCACCTTCACTTAAGAGAACCTTCCAATCTTAGGGAATGCATGGTGTATACTACTTGCTGAGAATTACCCATTCCTCTGCGTGGTGCAGATACAGTCCCTAAAATGTAGGTAGCGAGACCTGGGAGCAGTTGTCCTCGTGCATGGCAGCAGTTCCCATCCCTCAGGTTCTTGCTAGGGCTATAAAGCTATGAGACCTTTCTTCCCACACACATCCATGGAAGGAATCAGCTAATTAATCTGTGCTGCTTCTGTGGGAGGCAGTGGCGTTCCCAACTTCCTGCAGATACTTCAAATTCAAACTCTTCCACCTCAAGGTAACATTTATAGTAAAACTGGTGGTGGTGCACATTCCTACCCCCACATCTCCCTGGGTTTCATACATTTGTACCTTGCTTACCAACACAGCCTTTCATCATTGACTTCTCTCTGTTGGTTTAATCTTTAATCACTTGGTTTAATCTTCCAGTTTATAGCTTTCTGGAAAGCATAAAAAATTCTTGTCTCTCCTTGTGATGTATCTGTCTCAAATTAAAAATGAAGAGTAAAATAAGATGCTAGACATCTATTATTCACAGATCATTCCTCATTGTAGGCTGGATTTTAAGCAGAATTGCAGGTCCATGCAAGAAATCAGAAGAACTAGTAATCTGTTTTCTGTTCCTGCATGAGCAATCTAGTCTTTAGTCAGATCATGGGGAAACGGACCATCCGTTTTATCTGATTTCTCAACCTTTAGCACATACTAAGAATGTAAATCTTACTCTGCCTGTTGTATTCGCTGGCCAGCATAGTTCACCTTGTGGTGCAGTGCAATGTCAACTGTTGCTGCTCAGAAGAGGCAAAGACCATCAACTGGTTTTACTGGTAACATGGCTGCTCTCCACTTTATCAAAATCTATCAGTTGGAATCTAACATAGTAATACGTAGGATTCATTGTAAGATATCTGTTTCTATAGTTTTTCACATTTAATGATATTTCTTTTCTCTCTCTACAAGACCTGAAGACTATTTCTAAGAAAATATATTGATGACAACCTAATTTTCATGTATTTTCTACAGATAATTGCCTGTTTATTCAGAATGGCCATTTGAGACAGTGCCTTACAACAGCCCCATGTATTGGGTTTACATGGCAAGGGTTTGGTAGCAGGAAGCTGCAGGGGTGGCCTCTGTGAGCAGAGCCCAGCAGCTACTCAATGTCAGATCAGAGCCAGCTCCAGACAGCTCCAAAAGGGACCCACCGTGGTCCAGAGCTGAGCCATGAGCGATGCTGGTTGGGCCTCTGGGAGAGCAGAGTTAAGGAAGGGGAAATCTGCTGTGCTACAGCAGCTGGGAGAGAGGGGTGAGAGCTGAGAGAGAAGCAGCCCTGCAGCCCCCAAGGTGAGTGCAGCAGGAGGGCAGGAGGTGCTCCAGGCACGCAGCACAAGTTCCCCTGCGGCCCATGGAGAGGCCCCTGTTGGAGCAGGCTGTCTCCCTGCAGCCCATGGGTCCCACATGGAGCAGATCTCCATGCTGCAGCCTCCCCATGGGTGGAGGAGTCCCCGGTGGGGCAGGTGGATGTGGCCTGGAGGAGGCTGCGGCCCATGAAGAGCCCCCGCAGGAGCAGACCCCAGGCTGGAGCTGCAGTCCGTGGAGAGGAGCCCACGCAGGAGCAGGGGGTCTGGGGGGAGCTGCCGCCCACCCGTGGGGGACCCGTGCTGGAGCAGTTTGCTCCTGTGGGATGGACCCCGTGGGATGGAGCCATGTGGGAGCAATTCCTAAAGAGCTGCAGCCTGTGGGCAGCCCCCGCAGGCTCAGTTTGGGAAGGACGGCATCCCGTGGGAGGGACCCCATGGGGAGCAGGGGCAGAGAGTGATTGTGAAGGAGTGGTGGAGACAAAGCATCAGGGACTGACCGCAGCCCCCATTCCCCATTCCCCTTCACTGCTTGGGGGAGGGGGGGAGGGAGGAGGTAGGTGAAAGGGGTGGAATTGGGGGAAAGGTGTTTGTAGTTCGCTTTTAGTACTCACTGCTCTAGTTTACTAGTGATAGGCAATAAATTATATTAATCTCCTGATACTGATTTTGTTTGGACCGTGATAGTTACTGGTGGGTGATCTCTCTGTCCTTATCTCAAACCTTGAGCCCTTTTCATAGTATTTTCTCCCTTTTTTTCCATGAGAAGATGGAGTAGTTGTGGTGAACTGAAACAGTATAAGATACTGCCTGGATTTAGCAGCCCAGCAGAGTAAAACCACCACACCCCAGGATTTGTACTTACACTTTCTTACTAAAAACAAATGTTTTAATTCCTCATAATTACAGAAGGAAACTGATGCCAAAGCTCAGATATTAACTGAGGGTTCTGAATCTGTCAATACTATCATTTTTCCATTATTACCTTATAACCACCTGTAAAACTTTTATTACTATGTGCCCTGTCCAAAATCTAGTAAGGATAAGAGGAAGCTTTACTTTCATCTTAATTCATTTTAAATATAGAATTGTTATATTATGCTTATATTTGATAATATGTATATATAATAATTATATAACAATTGCTTTTATAAATGTAATAGAGAAATATTCTGAGTTGTTGATGAGAATAGTTGCTGGACAGAAAGGGATATCACTGTAACCTACATTTCTTTTTCCTCTGAACTGCAACATGTGCCCCATCATGACCTTGATCAACAGGTTGGAACAAGAAAGTACTGCACAGAGGTGGGGGTCCTTCAGTGACCCTCTCCCAGAGAGATGAAAGAAGTGGAACCTCCCTTACAGAACCAAAGGGATTCAGCATCCGTAATTTCTAAATACAGAATTTGAGGTTTCCAGGGCTGTTTTCTCATTAAAAATCAATCCTTCTTGTGGAAAACAAGTATATATATATCCTAAATATTAAAGTTTCTATTAAAAATAAATAGTTTAGGAGGAAAATTTCTTCTGCAGCTGCAGGTTTCCTGTGCTAACGTGAAATCCCCAGCTAGTGTGGGTTTTCCCAACAGATGTAATATCAATTAAGTTAATTCGAACAGAGGATTTGGTACTGGGAAGTTATCTGTGAAGGAGGGTTGGTTATAGACTAATTCTTAACTTCCCTTGGAGTGTAGTTGTATATATGTGTGGACTCAGTCTAATCTAGTCCTGTTGCTTTTAACAATTTATAAATTTGGGATACTTTTGCACATTCACTGCAGGCTTTGCTAATTAGGCTGCAAGATATGTTAGGTCAATTTCATGCTGAAGTAGATCTATGACTTCTGAACTGGAGCTGAATTATGTAAGATTGATTCAGAAAGTGAACCAAGAGATGATGGAGTTCATTTATGGTTGCCTGGAATGAATCAGGCAGACATTGTGTTAATGTCATGTGTAAAATGGAAGAACAAAAAAGAAGCTATAATAATATGAAAATGAGCGTTGGCCCGTGGAAAGAAATTTAAAAGCTCCTTCTCTAACTGCCTCAAATATTTGAACAAGAGGGCATCCAGTGAAATGAATATGAGGAACAGTCAAAGCCAATAAAATACAAAATTATCTACAATTATAACTATCTACAAAATGTACAATTAGCCCGAAGAACTCATTGCCACAGGAAATTACACATCTACACTATAGAAAAAGGGGTGCCCTATGGTTGCAATAATATACAGAGTTATTCTAATTAATGTTAACAGTATAGCTAACATAATTAGTATCCTAGCCCACAAGACTGAAGACAGTCACTAATACAAGGGGAATGTGATGTCTAATATGAAGGAAACTTTATTCTACATTTGCCTTAAAAATTATTTTTTTCCAGTGCATGTGGTCCTGTCTGCTATAACAGACAAGATACAAGCAGAACCTTATATCTGATTAAGAAGGCAGAATCCATATTATTGTGGGAAGTATACTAAGAAAAACTGAAAACCATTAAAATCACCACCAAAAACAACAACAACAACAACAAACCAACAATCTCATTTAGTAGTTGATGCTCCCTTCTTCGCTTTCAATTAAGTACCAAGAGCAAAAGGTATTTTTTTAAGATCAGTCTTCAAAGTTGCAGAATCTTGTTTGTCTTTCAAAAAGTTACTTTGTCTGAGCCATTTGGACTTTTTCTGTCCTATTGTATTTATTTCTAAAACACACATTTCCAGCTTTATAAAATCACCTTTCACTCTTGATAACGCCATCAAAATAGTTACTGAATGGCGGGGTTTTTAAATTAATATTTGTAATATATTTAATGAATAGATTTAATGAATAGAGACACATCTATATATTTCTCTACTTTTGAAAGGCTTTATTGAAATACAGCTTGAATATAGACCTGAAGTAGTACAGTATTCATTTCTACCATTGTTAATTCCTGTTAAGGTGTATTTGCCTCTCTTCTCTGCTCCCTTTGTCATAGAAATTAAATACCTGCATTATACATGCCATCAGTCCTAAATTCAGTTGTGGAATCTGTATTCCCACAAGTGCCAGGCAAATTAAGTAGCTGATGATGACATAAGACTTTTGTCATATAATCACAGAATATTTCAGGTTGGAAGGGAAGCTCTGGAAGTCATCTAATCCAACCTTATGCTCAAAGCAGGTTTTATTATATGAGGTTATGAGAGTCCACGTCCCGTTGAGTTGGAGCGCCTTTGAAGTTGTACGTTCCACAACATCTTTCAACAACCTGTTTTAAAACTTGACCGTCTTTATGGAAAATAATTTTTCTCAGTATCTAACAGGGAACTTTATCCATGTTTCACTCAGCCTTTTCCTCTACAGGCTGAACAAGCCCAGTTCTCTGAGCCTGCCCATAGAATTATAGAACAGTTTTGGTTGGAAGGGATATTAAGGACCATCCAGTTCCAACCCCCTGCCATGGGCAGGGACACCTCCCACCACACCAGGTTGCCCAAAGCCCCATCCAGCCTGGCCTTGAACACCTCCAGGGATGGGGCATCCACAGCTTCTCTGGGCAGCCTGTGCCAGGACCTCACTACCCACTGAATGAAGAATTTCTTCCTCTTATCTAATCTAAATCTACACTCTTAGTTTAAAGCCCTTGCCCCTTGTCCTATCACTGAACCCTCTGACAAAGAGTATCTCCCCAGCTTTCCTGTAGCCCCCTTTAGGTAGTGGAAGGCTGCAATGTAAGGGCTCCCTGCAGTCTTCTCTTCTCCAGGCTGAACAACCCCAATTCCCTCAGCCTGTCTTCGCAGAGGAGCTGTTCCAGCCCTCTGATAATTTTTGTGGCACTCCTCTTGACATGTTTTATCATGTCTTTCTTGTGTGGGCATATTTTTAATACAACATATTAATCCCCGGGTTTAGGGATTTATTTATTTATTTATTTATTTATTTATTAACCAGGAACTGTCTTTACGTAGACCTCTAAGTCATCATCCACAATTTACGTGATGAGAACAGTAAGTAAACTAACAATATTTGCCACCCTGGATATACTACTTTCTATTTTCTTCTATCATCAGATTTCTTGACTGATTTATTGATTAGTACATTCTCATTAGTGCTTTTGCTGAAAGCACGTTAAGGTCATAAAGCTATAGGTGAAACTGCTGAGGTTTTCAAAACAAGTTATATATTATATCACTTTCTAGAGTAACATCCTTAATCACCTCTATCATCAGAGGCTAGAAGCCAACAGAGTTGTTCAGGAATAGTGTTCTAATTTCAAAGTCCTGCATAAGACTTTTCTTATAAGTACTCAGCATGTCCAGCTTACCTGGAACTTACCTTTGTAGCATATTTGTAGCTCTTCATAGAGTAGGCCACTTAGCATCAAGTGAAGCATGGAGACATTTGGAATTAGTAAGCTATAATATTTGTAAAGCAAATGCACTTGTAGTTTGGTCTCTCTGTCTATACATAACCAGCAATAACCACAAGAAATAGAGTGGGCAATAAAAATACCAACTAAGAGGCAGCAAAAATGGCTGTAAATTAAGCCAATTGGAGGAAAGTTGCAACCACAAAAATCAGTTGCATTGGTCTGATTTGATGCATCCTTACTATTTCTCCTTCATCATCTTGCTAGACTGGGCAGCTCTTCACTCCATTTAAACATAAATAACTGAAGCATGGAGCAAAGTGTTTACTTTTATGCTCAGGACAGTGGTGCTACTTTGATTTTATGGGACTGGAGAATTCCCTGTACTTTATATCTTGGGTCACTTGTATCTAAATTGTTAATCAAAAATCTGGATGTATTCAGGAGAATTGAAGAGATTGAGAATATTTCCTGAAAGACATATAACTACCCTCCCGAACAGAGTAAAATACACAGTTAAAATACACATAGTTCTCTTACACTTAGTTCTGATTTCTTAAACATAGATTTGACCTCTTAAACGTGGAGCTGGAAATTTTGCTGAGATATAAATTTTGGATTTTTTAGAGTTATATATATATATATATATATATATATATTAGCATAAAAAAGATCATATGTATGAAGTTGATTTTTTTATGGTTTGTTTTATTTTTAGTTTGTAAAACTACTTTAGATGCAGTAGAAATAACATAATCCTGTAAACACCACATCATTAGATTCTAATCAGAAAATATCCAAATGCATTTTCTTGACTGGGTTGAGATGGTCGTTTAAATTTTCTTCAAAAATAAAAGAATACTGTCTTCTAGTAAAGAAACAGTCAATGAGGAAATGATTTTATTCTAATCCTTTTCCTGTTGGTAGTCATTTGCTGTGTTTCATTGGAAAATATGCATTACAGGTGGTCATGGATGTGGAGTGGAGAAGTTAAGTCACAAGTTTCATCCAGATTTCTGAAACTCAGGATGGAATTTGAACACAGAAATTGGTGCAGAGAGGAGAATCAGCAATGTACTTTATTCCAAATAGATTGCTGTTGCTAAGGGAAAGATCTGTTTTGTACAAGTAGGATTTTTAGGATTTTATTTTATTTTTTCTGATCTGTGACTTTGTTTTGTGATAGAGTGAACCAAAATAATAAAAACTGCAGGTCACAATTGTGTTCAGTGTGTTTGATAGGATGGGCCTAATATCTGGCTAACTAGGATAAGAGAGAATGTATTCAACCACCACAGCAGGACTGCTTTTCTATTAGTGTGTTCAGGAAAGTGTCATAGAGATCACTCAGTTCTCTTTAATTTCCTTTTAAGAGATTTGGAGTGCTTTGTTACAATATATAAACAAAGTACATTGACAAAGTAATTTCAAAGTACATTTTGAAAGATTTTAAACAACAAAAGAAAAAGAGTCTATATAAACCCAGGTATCTTCTTTAGATGTTAAAGCTGAATTCCATTTTTAATTGTCAAAGAAAGGCAATACTAACAGCCTGATAGTTTTTTCCTTTTCTTTTTCCACACATGCCCAAAGTAATGTTATTCTGAGAACAATTCACATGTCATACCAGGAGCCATGGAACGCTCAAAACAGAATTACAAGAATAATAATGCTCCCTGGCATAGCTATATATTACCTAAAACAACACAAAGTGATGACTTCAGGCATGGGTGCACAATGCACATTCCACCTCAGAGATTTGTTTGCTACAGTCCAGCTTAAACCGGTACATTTAATCACT